>NC_072430.2:24178846-24482692 GCF_028878055.3 Symphalangus syndactylus
TCTTGAACTCCTGGCCTCAGGTGATCTGCCCACCTTGGCCTCCCAAAGTGCTGGGATCACAGGCGTGAAAAATGAAAAAACATTCAAACTGGCAACCTATTTTTTTTTAACCTACGTGCAGAAAGCCCAAAAGTACTAAGATAAGCATAATTCTTTATTGTTCATTCAGAATAAATCTTAACTCACTGCAATTGTGTGATTTTTTTTTCTTTTTTTGGCAATGTATTAAGATGCTGATCTCTTTTCAAATTGTACAAGTCAACTTAATTCTATGGGACAAAGGTTTTGCTCTCTTCTAATTCGATGAAAAACCTTTAAGAGAAATCCTCCTATGGTTAATTCTTTCTTTTTAAGAAACAAAAGTCTCTCTCTGTTGCCCAGCTAGAGTACAGTGGGGTGATCATAGCTCACTGCAGCCTCGAACTCCTAGGCTCATGTGATCCTTATGTCTTAGCCTCCCAAGCAGCTGGGACTTACAGGTACGTGCCACCATGCACCTAATTAAAAATATTTTTTTGGAGATGAGGGTCTCGCTATGCTGCCCAGGCTGATCTTGAACTCCTGACCTCAAGTGATCTCCCTGCCTCAGCCTCCCAACTAGTTAGGACTACAGGCATAAGCCACCCTATGGTTTTTTTTTTTTTTTTTTTTTTTTTGAGACAGGGTCTCACTCTGTCACTCAAGGTGGAGTGTAGAGGTGCACTGAGAGCTCACTGCAGCCTTGACCTCCCAGGCTCAAGTGATCCTCCCATATCAGCTTCTGAGTAGCTCGGACTACAGGTGTGTGCCACCACGCCTAATTTTTTAATTTTTTGTAGAGACAAGGTCTCACTATATTGCCCAGGCTGGTCTCCAACTGCTGAGCTGAAGAGGTCCTCCTGCCTTGGTCTCCCAAAGTGTTGGGATTTCAAGCATGAACTACCTCACCTGGCCTAATTCTTGATTAACAAAAATGGTGCAATACTTCAGATACAGTAGGTACTCAATCAATATTTAGTAAATATAGAAATGTTTAAGGATTAAACCAATTGGTGGTTTTTGCTCCTTCTTTTGACTTTCTACTAGCACATCATGTGACCATTTGTAAGTATTCCATGAAACAGGCAAGGGAAGAAGGGAATGCTCAAATCAATGAGCTGTTCTCAACTCTTATAAAAATTAAGACAAAATGTTTCAAAACATTTAAAATTATGGACTACTATCAAGTCTGGAAACTTAAAAGACCAAAATTATTTGACTTTTCATAGTTCAAACTAAGCCATTAACTAAAAAATAAAGAATCAATCTTTATGTAAATTATTTAAATGATTATTAAGTCCATTAAATCAATCATCTAAACCTAAGGAAGGAAAGGACAACTATGATTACAGGGAACGTGAATGTATGAGTCTATCAGCTAATGATAAAGGCTTTGGTAAGTCTGGGTGGTAGGCACATGAGCGTCATTATTTTCTGTATGATTTATATTTTCAGGGTTAAAAAAGATCTTGGTGACTTTATGGAAGACTGATCAATCATTAATAGGAAGATTTATCATTAGATTTTTCTTAGGAAAATAAAATCACAATTATGAACCTGGCAATTAGCACAACCACACTGATGTCAAAAGGTCTGAAATTTCGGGGTAATTTTCATCTACTTGGTGACTTTGGCTACAAGATACTTCTATAAGAAGCAAATCATAGAACAAAGCAAATGTAGACTCAAATGGCATTAGATGAAATTTCTATACCAGGTTGAAAAGAACTTATGTCACCACTGTTACAAAAGAACTCAGGTGAAAACACGGGGAAAGGTCTTACTGTGTCCTTTTTTAAAAAATGTAGCTTTTCCAGTGGCATCTTTTCACAAGTTGTGAACAGTGATTCATACCTGATTCCTGAGTTTTTGAATTTCTTCTTCTCGATCTTTAATTCTGCTTTGCAATGTGTTCTTTGTTCGATAAAGATCTTCTTCTATATAGTGGAACTCCTACAAAGTGAGGCACAAACAAAACAGAAGCGAAATAAGTGTCCCTATTCCATCCTCAGTACCTAAATCAGTGCCTGGCAAACGGTAGACAATCAGTATGTGCAGAACATATAACTCAGTATATAACTGAGTTTATAACAGAGTGTATTATATAATGAGTATATAACTAAGTGAATAACAGATGGGTCTGATGAAAAGCTGGCACTTCAGTATGTATTGTAAACAAAGGCCCATAATAAGTAATTATTAACAGTGTAAATAATCAGAAAACAAAAAAAAAATGTTTATCTTGTAGTAATGAGTAAGAATGGATAATCTCTTCAAGAATCTCAGGTATATAGCATTAATATGACAACAAACTGGAAAAAATATTCATAAAATCTATGATAAAGATCAATATAGTGTTCACAAAATAGATTAAAAACACAAACCAGGAACATTTTAAAAATAGGCAAAGTACGTGAGACAAAGAAAAACAATAATTCAGTAAGGTGGCAGAATATAAAATACATAAAAATCAATAGTTTTATATAAAGCAGTTAGAAGATACGAGAAAAAGGCCCCAAGAAATAATAGTAACAAAAACAAATTTAACAACAGATGTGTCGAGTACATATAGGGTACAAAAAATACTGGAACATATAAAAAGTCATACCATATCCTTAGGAATACAACATCATAAAGATGTCAATTCTCCTCTAATTCATAAGTCTGACATGATCTCAACAAAAACAAAAGCTGTTTTTTTTTTAAAAAAACTATGTAAAGTTATTCTAGAATTCATATGGAAAACTGTAAGAAAGAAAAGCCAGGTTGAGCACAATAGCTCACAACTGTAATTCTAGCACTTGGGGAGGCTGAGGTGGGTGAATTGCTTGAGTCCAGGAATTCAAGACCAGCCTGAGCAACAGAGTGAGACCTCATCTCTACAAAATATAAAAAAATTAGCCAGGCTTGGTAATGCGTGCCTGTAA
The DNA here is from genome assembly GCF_028878055.3 of Symphalangus syndactylus. Lineage (NCBI taxonomy): Eukaryota > Metazoa > Chordata > Mammalia > Primates > Hylobatidae > Symphalangus > Symphalangus syndactylus. The sequence continues at coordinate 24,181,792 of NC_072430.2, forward strand.
TCCCGGCTACTCAGGAGGTTGAGGTGGGAGAATTACCTGAGCCTGAGGAGGTTGAGGCTGCAGTGAGCTGTGATCGCACCACTGCATTCCAGCCTGGGTGACAGAGTGAGACGCTGGCTCAAAAAAAAAAAAAAAAAAGGGGAAAAAGAAAAGCCAGAAGCTTTGAAAAAGAGAACGGGTCATAAAGATATTAAAACATATAAAATCTCAGAAATTAAAAGCAATATGGCACTGATGCATAAACAGACAAACTGACTAATGGGAGAGAATAAAAGTCCAGAAGCAGATCTAGATACCTTGAGAATTTAGGACATGATAAAGGTGACATCTCAAATCAATAAACTATTTTAAAAAATGATACTAGGAAAAAAGTAGCCATATGGAAGAAAATTAGGTTGGATCTGTAGCTCATCTCACACATCAGAGTAAATTCCTAATAAATCAAAGATTTATATGCAAAAATCAAACCAAAAAAGTACTAGAAGAAAACTACAGAGGCTAATTTCCTTATAATTTCACAAAGAGGAACACTGTGACTGAAAATCTAGAAGCCTTGGTAGAAAAGAATGACAAAACTGACTACATAAAAATCAACTTCTGGCTGGGTGCAGTGGCTCACACCTGTAATCCCAGCACTTTGGGAGTCTGAGGTGGGTGGATCACTTGAGGTCAGGAGTTTGAGACCAGCCCTTGGCCAACATGGTGAAACCCCGTCTCTACTAAAAATACAAAAATTAGCCAGGCATAGTGGTGAACGTCTGTAATCCCAGCTACTCGGGAGGCTGAGACAGGAGAATTGCTTGAACTCAGGAGGTGGAGGTTGCAGTGAGCTGAGATCGTGACAGTGCACTCCAGCCTGGGCAACAGAGCGACACTCCATCTCAAAAATCAACTTCTGCATGGCAATAAAACAAAATAAAAACCCTATGCAAACTAAAAGACAAATGACAAGCTGGGAAAAATTATTTGCAATTCATATTATACACAAAAGGCTAATCTCCCCAAAAAGGCTAATACCTCCAAACTCATTAACAACTGCACTAATGCACTGTTCATTTGTACAATGGATCACTCAGAGACAGCTCAGAATCTAAGAGTAAAGCACATGCCAATCCAAAAATGTGTCCAAATCACTGAAATACAATGTAGAACAGAGAAGAAGTAACTGGAGTTACTAAGTACCTTCAAAAGCTTTACACTTAACAGTGAAGACAGTGAAGAGTAAAGCAGCAGTTCAGGAGTTGTCTGAATAAGTAAAGGTGATATGGCAGCACACTGCTAGAGACTCTGTTAAACATTTAGCTCAAGTTGTTCATCACACAAATGGAAAAAAATCAAGAGAGGTGAGAAAAGAGATTATGAGAAAGGTAATTAGGGTAGGAGAATCACACTTTACAGGTTTGTCTGATTTCTTTTAAGCTCTAGGCAAGTACAAAACTTAAGGTTGATATTACTTTAATTAATAAGAAGCACTAAAGGACTCTTCAATTGCAAGATTAAACACTTTCCATCTGGAACATCTGATTACTAAATAAATAGCCCATAGCTACATTAAGCTCCATTTTCTTCTACTTAACTCCCTCATTTTAAAAAGGCACTGGGAAGAGGTATGGTAAAACCATCTGCCATAATAAAATGAAAATTATCTCATTAAGCATCAAGAACATTAAATTGTTGCCTTTTAATATATAATAGTGCCTTGAATAAATTAAAATGCAGTTTCTGAAAGGACAGCTAATCTAATAACTAAATTATCTAAAACTGCCTATGACATACCCTGCAGGTTGTTACTTGGTGAGTTTTTCACTGAGTACTCAGGAAACAGAGTTGAATTACAACTTTTATAATAAAAAACATTTCTCTGAGAAAAGAACCAGTTTCAGAAGTAATAAATCCTAATGAAAAACATCTTTAAAGAATTTAAATACACAAAGATGGAAATGCTAACAGTAAAGAACTGAGAATTATAAGAATAGTTTTCTGTAAAATAAAGAGAATAGTAGTAATTTACTTGTGAGTAGGAAATAATATGTACTAAATGCCTAAAACAATGTTGTCACTTAGTAAATTAGTGATGTTATTAACATTATAGAATCTTATTCTGAAAATGTGGCTATGTTTAACTCTGTTAATATTGAAACTATTATATGAGTACATTAAAGTAAAATAATTTGGCTTGGGAACATGCAACTGCTAATTGAACAACGAAATATAATTTTAAACATGATTTGTTAGAAGAGTCTGTATAAGACATTTTTCTCAAGCAGAAAGAACAGTTAATATGGCACTAATATTGCATCTGTATTTTTATTAAATAATATTTACTGCTGTTCCTAGAAAGCACAAATGCAATAAACTATGAAAACCAACTGATGAATATGTTTTGAAGCTTTCTATACTAGGAGACATAACAAAATACAGACAGGGTAATAGAAAGCATTCTGGGCTCAGAAACAGGAAATCTTGGTTCTATTCCATCTTTAATTAGTTGTACCAGGCAAGTGCCATTGCCATTCTGTGCCTCCATTTCTCATCTGTTAAAAAACAAAAATCAAGGAGGATGGTGTAGGGAAAAGAAAGAGAGATCAGACTGTTACTGTGTCTATCTAGAAAAGGAAGACAGAAACTCCATTTTGACCTGTACCCTGAACAATTGCTTTGCCCTGAGATGCTGTTAATCTGTAACTTTGCCCCAACCTTGAGCTCACAAAAACATGTGTTGTATGGAATCAAGGTTTAAGGGATCTGGGGCTGTGCAGGATGTGCCTTGTTAACAAAATGTTTACAGGCAGTATGCTTGGTAAAAGTCATCACCATTCTCCAGTCTCGATAAACCGGGGGCACAATGCACTGCAGAAAGCCGCAGGGACCTCTGCCCTGGAAAGCCGGGTATTGTCCAAGGTTTCTCCCCATGTGATAGCCTGAGATATGGCCTCATGGGATGGGAAAGACCTGACCGTCCCCCAGCCCGACACCCGTGAAGGGTCGGTACTGAGGATTAGTAAAAGAGGAAGGCCTTTTGCAGTTGAGATAAGAGGAAGGCCTCTTTCTCCTGCCTGCCCATGGGAACTGAATGTCTCAGTATAAAACCCAATTGTACATTTGTTCTATTCTGAGACAGGAGAAAAACCGCCCTGTGGCGGGAGGCGAGACATATTGGCAGCAATGCTGCTCTGTTAGTCTTTACTCCACTGAGATGTTTGGGTGGAGAGAAGCATAAATCTGGCCTACGTGCATATCCAGGCATAGTACTTTCCCTTGAACTTATTTGTGACACAGATTTCTTTGCTCACATCTTTTCTTGCTGACCTCCCCACTATCACCCTGCTCTCCGAGTGCATTCCTCTTGCTGAGATAATGAAAACAGTAATCAATAAATACTGAGGGAACTCAGAGACCGGTGCCGGTGCAGGTCCTCCGTATGCTGAGCGCAGGTCTCCTGGGCCCACTGTTCTTTCTCTACACTTTGTCTCTGTGTCTTATTTCTTTCCTCAGTCTCTCGTCCCACCTGAAGAGACATACCCACAGGTGTGGAGGGGCAGGTCACCCCTTCAGATGAGATGGGAAGGCAGGAAGAACTTGTAGGGTAGTAACCCTGAGCCCATACTCTAAAAATTTCAGTAAGCTGCTTTCCTGGGAGGTCTCCTCATATGACTGCTAGAGGACAGAGTCTCAGAAGTCATCAATCTCAAATCCTGACCTGTTTCAGTCGCTCCAGTTCTGTCTCTAGTTCTTGTTTGGATGCTTTCTGCCCAGTTATTTGGTCGTGCAGATCCTGTAACTGTTCTCTTGCTGATTCTGCTTCATTAACTTGCTGTGCCTCCATATCCTAAAGAGAAAAAGCTTGAATGTAAAAGCAATAATTAACATTCAGTTCAACATTTATTGAGCAATTATTATTTTTTTTTTTTTTAAGAATCGGAGTCTCACCGTCACCCAGGCTGGAGTGCAGTGGCACAATCACAGTTCATGGCAGCCTCAAACTCCTGGGCTCAAGGGGATCCTCCCACATCAGCCTCCCAAGTAGCGGGACTATAAGCACATGCCACCAGGCCTGGCCTAATTTTTTTTTTTTTAGGGATGGGATATGGCTTTATTGCACAGGTTGGTTGCAAACTCCTGGCCTCAAACAATCCTCCCACAGCACTGGGATTACAGGTGTGAGTCACACAACCTGTCTACCATGCAATTACTACGTGCTGGGCTCAAGAGGCACTGAAAAATAAAGGTGAATGAGACATGGTTTCAGCCTATAGGGAGCATATAACCTGACACCTTCATTGTCTACTATGGCTAACAGCAGAATGAATGGGGTGCTACAGCACATAAGCCATGTGGTTTCATGAGTATCAGCAGAGGCTCACTGGGAGACTTATATCTTTACTCAAAAGCTAACAGTTTCAAAAAAAATCGGAAACATTAATAGCACAAAGGACTTCACTTCACTGCATTAGTCCCCTGAAATTGCAGGTTATAATTAGTTTTGGTGTGCATCTGTTCCCCAGTAATCAACATATGATAAGAATAAAACTTGTCTCGCATATCACCAGAAGTTGGCATATAATTTTCTTCTTTTAGCTTTATTGCTTTATTACTATTATTGGTTTTTACATGTTCTCGTGTTTCTTACTCTCATTTCTTTAAACTCATCTTCTGGATTTCCTGTCAAATCTCCTAGTAGCAAAAACATGGCTCTAGGTTTCTATATTTTCCCCAAATGGGTTAAGAATGAGTCCACTCATGTGGCACAACAGGAGATTAAAATCAGCATCTTATTTTTGCTTTTTTATCTTTTGGCACATTCTGTTTCATACTCATCATCACAAACCTTGGAACTTCACATGCTGTTTGAAAGAACCAAGACTAACAACATGCCCAGGTAATCACAGTGCAATCCTCTGAACTCACACAACATTGTAGATTTAGAGGAAAAAGCAATAATGACAACTATTTTTTCCCTACCTTTGAGTTTTCAGGGTTAGCAGAAGGTAGATTAATCTTTGTCATCAATTTGACTACATCGGGCAAACTCTTGAGAGGCAGGCAGTATTCACAGTGGTCAAAAACACGTCCTGGAGTTAGACTAGGTTCTAATCCTGGCTCTGCCACTTTACTAGTCTTGCGGCAAGTTACTTTCCTTCTCCATGCCTAAATTTCTTCAACTATAAAATGAGAATATCATCATCTCCCTCACAGGGTTATGGTAAGGAATAAATGTAAGGATATATGTTAAGTGCTCTGTGCAGTATCTGGAACATACGTGCTCAGTAAACAATAGCTATTGTAATTATTTACAATTCTTCATTTTATTAGACCTAATACTTATTATACATTGCATAAATTTTGAGAAGGGTAAGAAAATGGGTCAATGTCATTAATGATGCTGATATATTAAACAAATATTTTTCATAATCGCACCAAAAAGATGTGAACAGATATGAGTAAGTTTAGCATCTACCCAATTTCTAAGTTTGCAGGACCAAATTCTTTGGAATTCAAATTCACAGATTAAAAAAAAAATCCTACTTTAATGAATAACAATAAATCCAGAAATAATAGCAACTATTATTTTACTGAGGGTCTATTACATGTCAGAAACAATGCTAGGCTCTTTATATATTCTCCCTTATTGTCAAGAGAACCTTTGTTTACCTGCATTCTATAGATGAGAAAATTAAAGCTCCTCAAGATGAAGTGCCTCGTGGAAGCAGCATCTGTTAAGTACCAAAGATGGAATCTATCCAGATCTGTCTGCTATTCAAATCTATGCTCTAGACAAGGTATCCTATTCTCACAACTTCCACGCTTTCTTTCATAGTTCACAAGTCTCACAATGTGCAGAGTTAATGCATGGATGAACATTCTTTACAAAAAGTTTCTTTTAGAAAAGGAAGCTCGTTATGCTGCACTTTATCTTCTCTCACCTTCAGAGACTCCTTCCTATGATATTTATGTCAAAGACCCCGTAGTTTAAGTAAAATAAATGGCCCAACTTTACTTTTAAATACAGTAATTATACATAAACTATAAATTATAAGGATAAAACTGTAATTAGAAGATCATCCCTGAGCTCATACTAATATCAAAAAACATCTCAGCTTCACATATGAGCTCAAATCTGATTTGCTTTTAACCACTAGAATGTAAGATCTATAATTATGAAGATCCTGTTCTAACTCCAAACCTAGGCACATGGCAAGCACTTGGTAACTATTTGTTGAATGAATGAATCTGTTTTTTATCACCATAACTTAATGGTCAACTTATGGATTAGAAACCCGGTCCGGCATGGTAGCTCACGTCTCTAATCTCAGCACTTTTGGAGGCCGAGGTGGGCGGATCACTTGAGGTCAGGAGTTCAAGACCAGCATAGCCAACATGGTGAAACCCCATCTCCACTAAGAATACAAGAATTAGCCGGGTGTGGTGGCGCATGTCTGTAATCCCAGCTACTCAAGAGGCTGAGGCAGGAGAATCCCTGGAACCTGGGAGGTGGAGCGGAGGATGCAGTGAGCCAAGATCACGCTACTGCACTCCAGCCTGGGCAACAGAGCAAGACTCCATCTCAAAAAAAAAAAAAAGAAAGAAACCTACTGCTTTAGCCCAGCATGGGCTGCAATAGCCCTGCAATCCCAGCACTCTGGGAGACTGAGGAGGGAGGATCACTTGATGCCAGGAATTTGGGACCAGCTTGGACAACACAGGGATACCGTCTCTACAAAATACAAAAATTAGCTGGGTGTGATGGCATGTGCCTGTAGTTCTAGCTACTCAGGAGCCTGAGGCGGGAAGACTGCTTGAGCCCAGGAGTTCGAGGCTGCAGTGAGCTATGATCACACCACTCCAGGCTGGGAGACAGAGCAACATCCTGTCTCCCTAAAAAAGAAAGAAAGAAACCTATCGCTTTAGTAATGCTGTTTCCCCAGAATACAGAATCCATCACCTCTCAAACTATTAACACCTGAGGGTAAATGGTGTCTAAGCTGAACCACCATGAATCTTACCTGTAATTCGGATCTGAGCTGATGTATCTGACCCATCAGCTTCTGTATTTCCTCCCTCTGCATCTCTTTCTCATGCCGAAGTTCTTCCAGCTCCATGCTATTGGCAGTGCTGCTATCTAGGCCTTCAAAACCAGAGCCTTCCTTCAAGCTGTTAATCAATTTTTCCTTAGACTATTATAAAAGAAGAAATATGTTTAAGCAAAGCAGAGATTAGTTTGTATATTGAATATCATCTACTATACAGAAAATAACCCACTAAAAAAACATTCCATTATCTCCATGAAAGAAAGTCCAGATTTTCTTAAATCCCTAAGGATAAAAAACACAACAGAGCCTTGCTGTATAATGTCCTTGGACTTTAGCCTCACAATCATGGTAAAGTTGAAAACTTGTTATGAATAAGATTTTCTTTTTTTCCAGCTGGGCGTGGTGGCTCATGCCTGTAATCCCAGCACTTTGCGAGGCCGAGGAGGGCGGATCACGAGGTCAGGAGATTGAGACCATCCTGGCTAATACGGTGAAACCCCGTCTCTACTAAAAATACAAAAAAATTAGCTGGGCGTGGTGGCGGGCGCCTGTAGTCCCAGATACGCGGGAGGCTGAGGCAGGAGAATGGCGTGAACCCGGGAGGCGAAGCTTGCAGTGAGCCAAGACTGTGCCACCGCACTCCAGCCTGGGTGACAGAGCCAGACTCCGTCTCAAAAAAAAAAAAAAAAAAAAGATTAAAAAAAATTGTATTTATTTATTTGAGACATGGTCTTGCTATGTTGCCCAGGCTGGTCTTGAACTCCTGGCCTCCAGGAATTCTCCTGCCTCAGCCTCCCAAAGTGCTGGGATCACAGGAGTGAGCCACCACACCTGGCCAAACAAGACTTTTCTCACATTTTCTTCTCAGAGTTTTTATTTTCCATCACATTCTACCCAACAAGTATTTATTTGGCATGGTGCTAAGTGTTCTGTGCAATAAAGATAATGTCTCTCTCTATAGATAGTACCCTCTGCCTTACAAACTAAAAGAGAAGTTACAAGTATCCAGCAGAAGGCAATCAACACAAGTAGAGAAAAGGATATGGTCGGATTACTTGCAGAGTTCTGAGAGGAAAAACCACTTCTGGGTAAGAGGAGACTTTAAGAGAGCATAAATGTTGGCCTTGAAATATGGGTAGACTTTTTTAAAGTGCAGAGAGAAACAGAGAGCAAAGCATAAAAATGCAAAAGCACAGAAAGTCTGTAAGAAACTATTGTGAGATGCAGCTCAGGTAGTATTTTAGGATCAGTTTGGAAGGGCTCCAGATCTCAGGCTAAAATGTTTTAATATTATGTAGCAGGCTAAAACAAATTACCAAAAAGTAGAGAGAGGAGTGACATGACTAGAGATGCATTTTAGGAGGCTAACCTGGCAGTGCTATGAAGAAGATGCTCACAAATGATGGTCCATGGGCCTGTTTTTATACAGCCCGCAAGCTAAAAATTGTTTTTTACATTTTAAAAGGATCATAAAAAATAAAAACAAAGAATATGCGATGGAGACTACAGGTAGTCCACACAGCCTACAATATTTACTATTTGACCCTCTCAATGTTTTCTGACCCCTGAGATAAAAGATGAGCTTGAAGAAGAGATTTGACATACAAAGACTGGTTTATAAAGTCCTAATTCTAGACTAGGAACAATAAGGACCAGCAGCTTTCACGTTAAATTAAAATATTTTAAAGTCATTCTCCTCCATCAAAAATAATTTTTCCCTTTCTGGGTGGTAGGATTATGGGTTATTTCCATTTCCTTCTTCAAACTTTTTTGTATCCTTCAAATTTTCTATAATAAACATGATCATTTATAACATTTTAAGATTTTTTTTAATAAAAAACCAGAAACCTCCCAATCTCATTCCCCCATTTAGCTACTGTCCTCGTGTCCATGGTCAAGCACCCTGACTCTGTGTCTTCAGCTCCCAGCACACCCCGGAACTCTCTGTTGAGAGGTCCCCAGGGACCTCCTAGTTGCCAAGTTCAGGAACTTAGCTCAGGACTCGTCACATCAGAGCCGCCTGCCGTGGTTGGTGATCATGCACCACTCGAAACTCTCCCTCTGCTTGGCTTCAGGATGGCATAAGTCTCCTCCTGGTTCTCTCCAATCTCTGACCACTCACCTTCTCAGTATTTTTCTTTTGCAGGCTATCCTTTTGCCCAATTGGTAAATGCTGATGTTTAAGACTGTGTTTTTAGACCTCAGCCGTTCTCCCTGTTAGGTTACACGTCACTCTTGGCTAATCTTACCTACTCTCCCAACTTACTTCTAATTACCTTTCTAACATTGTCACCTCAATGTTGCATCAATTTTGCATACTTACCATAATTCGTCATACTCTCCTTTAACCCTAACGTGTTCTCTTTCCTGTTTCCCCTTTTATTAACACAAGGAAACATCATTAATACACTCAAACCAAAAACCTGGAGTCATCCTAGATTCCATTTGCCTTTTTCCCCCATCCTTCCAGTTAAATCTCCACGTATCATATATTCTATCTCCCACATCTCTTAGCTGTCCCCTGCCTGCCATCCTCACTGCCACAATCATTATTTGTTACAATCACCTCTTCACCATCTACATGCCATTGATGTCATCATGCCACCCCTTATCACTTCGACGTTTTCAATAATGTACCGAGTACCAGGCACTGTGCTGGGGATACAATGATGAACAAGACAGAGGCCCAAATCTCCCCTAACCTTTTCATCAGGCTGCCACAGTTCTCACACTCAAACCTGACCATGGCTTCTGCCTGTCGTTGAGCTTTATGAGTCTTTTGCCTCCCATCTCTGAAGACGTTATGTTCCGGCAGTATGGAACTGGCTGCAGTCCCTTAAATATGCCATGTTCTCTCTGGCCCCCTTGCTCTGGCACAGGTTGTTCTCTCAGAAATCTCTTCCCTATCATGGGTCTTCCTATTCATCTTTCAAGTTTCTCTTTATACCACATCTCCTCAGTCCAGTGATCTTTGACAGCCTCAGGCAAGTTTTAAGGGATTCTTCTCTCAAGCTCCCATTATACTGCATCAATAATGTTATTACATCAATTATCTCAGTTTCTTTCCACTAAAATGAAAGTTTTCTTAAAGGAAGAGGACACATCTTTTGAGCTTTGCATCCTCTGTGCCTAGTGAGTAGTTAGGTGCTCAATAAGTAACTTTTCAATGAATTAACTAATTAGGGTGATACAAAAAAGTACTTAGGAAGAAGAGTTTGGGGAGGAGATGAATATGATACTTCATAGAAGTAGCATTAAAAAAAGGTATTCATAGCCATTAGGAGTTTGAGACTAAAGGAAAAAGGTAAAGTAAAAAATGACCCTAGGTTTCAGGCTTTACTGCCACATGGCAGTAACGTTGACCAAAACAGAAGAATGAGGGAGAAGTTGGTCTGGGAGCTGAACGCCCCATGCCTGCACAGCAGGCAGCTGGACACTGAGGCCAGGAGGTCAGGCTTGGAAACATGCTTGAAGTCATATGCAGGTGGCTATTAGAAGCAGAGTCAGCATATGGCAATGCAAGGTAAGAAAGGACAATGAAAGAGGGTTCCAGACAGAGCTTAGGAGGACTCTGACTCTTTGGAGATTGGGAAGAGGGCCTAAGAGAGACAGAAACAGCAGTAGAAAAGGACAAAAAGAGAGCCAAGGAGATGCGAACAGCATAGAACGCAGGAGTTCCAAGAAAAGTGGGAGGGTTAACAGAGCCAAATGTTCTACCAAAATACAAGGTATGGAGACTAAGAAAAGGACAGAGAATATTTATTTAGGTCATCAAATACTTTTGAGAAGAAACTTCAGACATGTAGTTGGAAAAGAAGGAGATAAGAGTTAACAAGTTCTACAAAAATGAAGACAGCATGTAGACAACAATTCTGGTAAGTATGACGTTGAAAGAGAGGAAGATAGGGAAATAGCGCAAAGTGGTTACAAAGCTAAAAGAGACTGTTTTTCTCTTAGGCAGGAGTCAGAGATCTAGTCTTCATTTTTCCACTAAGTAACTATGTGCTCTCGAGTAAGCTGAGCCAGAAGGCGGCAGCAGCAGAGAGGCACACACAGGAAGGAAGGGCATAGATTTACGGAGAAAGGGCTTACACATGAGATGGGAAATGGAATCAATGCACAGGCAGGAAAATGATCCTAGAAAAAAATGAAAGGACATGTTTTCCCTCTGAAATGAGGGGCAAAGGAAAGAGAATTCAAAAATGACATTAGATGACAGCAGTCTTTCTTAGTAAAGAAGAGGGTAAGGTCACCTTAGATCTGAAGGAGGGGAAAAAACGCTGGGTGAGGCAATTCTGAGAACTGGATGAGTCCTAAAGTAGTTGCTGCAAAAATTCAATAGGAGATCAACAAGGAAGAATAAACAGCTGCTCAACAACAAGCATTAATATCATCACAGTGAGTAACGTGACAGGTTGAAGACCTGAACTAGGTAGTGGCAGAATGAATTTTTTTTAAAAGAAGTGGTAGGAACAAGAAACACTGCATCCTTTTAATAAAATTTCTAAAGCAGAGTAAAGCACCTAAAGCTTGCCAATCAGACGAACACGAACAAAGCACCTCACATAGTATCTACACAGAGTCTCAAAGTGTCTTTCAGTTAACTCGCACATCTTAAAATCCAAAAGTGTATATTTCATGCTTACTTGGAGTATTCTAGTAGCTTTTTGCTTGTAGTCAATTAATTCCTGCTTAGAGGACTCCAAGTTCAACTTATACAGCTTGACTTGCTGCTGCAGTTCATCAACCCTCTTCTTCTCATCTGAATATTTTCTTTCTGCCAGTGTAATTGCTTCTGCTAAATTCTGACGTTCCATTTCCACTTTATTAAGGCGTGCAGCAAACTCACTCTGTGACAAATTTTTATATCATAATTATGATATCATTTAGCTTTGAAACATATTTTATAACCATCCATTAGGATATCTTATGGGATTTATTAGCTCAGCCAAACAACAGGGATGGGAAAAAATTATTAATTTGTTAGGAGCTAAAGTATAGGAAATCTAAGGTTGTGGCTCCCAAACATGGCAATGCATTAAAATCAACTAGGAAGTTTGTTAAAAAATACAGCCATCCAAGGCCTTTCCCAAGCTTACTAAATTGGAATTTTCAAGATGGGTCTGGGAATCTGTTTTTTAAGAAATTTCCCAGGTGAACCTGGTCACTTGGATACTAGGTCTGGTCTGATACTAGCTGATCAAGTGCTTCCAATTTAATAAGTAAATAAATAAGTGTAAGTTACACCATATTTTAAAGAACCAGTATTCAAAAAATAATGTAAAATATCTCATTAATAACTTTTAACATTGACATGTTGAAATGATTAATACTTTGGATATACTGTGTTAAATACATCATCAAAATTAAGAAGCACACACTACCTGATATTTACTTTCAGGACTGAACTACTTTCACTTGTTGAAAAGCTAGCCCAGACCAGTGGTTTGCAACTCTGACTGCTCATTAGATACACTTGTGACTCTTGTAAAACCACAGTGCCAATACCTAGGCCCTACCTCATACAAAGGAATGTGACTGCGTATGGAGCTCAGGCAGCACAAAGTATCACACAGGTGATTCCCATGTGTAGACAGGGCTGGGACTGAACTAGATGCAAAAATTCATCTAAGAGTAAAACTCTTTACACATTACATACAATTTTCTCCTGAAATAAATGAGCCAGATTAATCTGGAATCAGAAAAAGCTTAAATTGATAAAAAATATGATCCCCCAACCATTAGCATTTAATCAAACAATGACAATGATTGTTGCAAAAATTAAGTAAAAGATATATATCTCTAATGCACATTAACTATTTTAACTGTCTCTCAACACATAAAATTAAATAAATTTAGCAAGGATCAAGCTAAACTTTCAGATATCTGATTTTTGTCACAGAAACAGAATTTTCTGAAATGCACTGCAGAATTGTATTAAAGAGTTAATGTGCTATGAAACAGCATAAAGTCATTTTTTCCGTGTCCAAGTAACAATAGGAATCTGCTGTCTCCCATTCTAACCTGCATCTGTTTATAGCTCTCCTGCTCTCTCTTCAGAGTGGCATCCGCTTCATGCAGTCTCTCCTGAAGAGTCTGCAGAGCTTGATTCTGCAGGCTATTACCTTCACTTTGATCCTGTATTATTCTAAAGGAAAACGCATCATGTGAAATAACTCATGTCCACAGTGTACAAGTGATAAGGCAGAATAATTTTTAGAGCATCAGCTTGTTAGTCAAGCACAAAAAAGATAATTTGACTGAAATATTCTTAGATAAATCTCTCCTTTCTAATGGATTACAATCTGTTTTTAGGCATCAAAACATAAGTACACACCATATAATGAAAAGATTAATGACATTACAAATGCTTTTAAATTCACAATTTTCTAACAATGCATCTCAAGGTTCAAACAATGAATCGATTTTATGTTGTTGTTGTTGTTGTTGAGACGGAGTTTCGCTCTATTTGCCCAGGCTGGAGTGCAATGGCACAATCTCGGCTCACTGCAACCTCCGTATCCTGGGTTCAAGTGATTCTCCTGCCTCAGCCTCCTGAGTAGCTGGGATTACAGGCATGCGCCACCACCCCTGGCTAATTTTTTTTTTGTATTTTTAGTAGAGATGGGGTTTCTCCATGTTGGTCAGGCTGGTCTCGAACTCCCAACCTCAGGTGATTCACCTGCCTTGGCCTCCCAAAGTGCTGGGATTACAGGCTTGAGCCACCATGCCCGGCCAATGAATCCATTTTAATCATACACATTTCTAACACTACCAAAAGAAATATTCCCTCTTGTAAATTTCCAAGAAAGCTAAGTTTCATAAGAGGATACACTACAATGTTTACCATTACTTGCTCATTTTTTTCATTATTCATAGAATCACCTACCGTGATTTTTCACTCTGTAAGGCTTCTAATGCTTCTGTGCGAGTACTCAGTAGCTGGTCAGCTTCCTGGAGTCTCACTTTCAGCACAGCCAGCTGGGAATCCTTTGCAGCCACAGCTTCAGTCAGGTCATCTACTTGGGCTCGGAGTTCTCGAGTCATTCGATCACTCTTTGAATGGTCAGCATTCCACTTTTCAACTCTTGCTCTTGCTTTGTTTAATTCTATAAAAAATTTTAAATTTCTCTTTACAAGCAAAACCAAACACATTTTTCTCAGAGCACATATAGTTTCTACTTTGAGTGCCTTTAGTACTTTCCCTTTTGACAAAATTAGGAGCTTACATATATTTTCAATTTTCTTTGCCCCAATGGGTCATCCACTTTTCAAGGGCAATATTCACAACTAGATTATAGTTAATAGATTAGAAAGGGGCATGAAGCTAGCTGCTCTTCTACAATGCTGTTTGTATATCATAAAGCATCTGGGAGCTGAAACTAGTATTAATAGATAGCAGAGTATATTTTGTAAAGTTCTGCTAGTGACAGGGGAAGGAATGCAAATCCAAATCAAAGGTACACCCCAGTAAGTACAAAACAAAACCTAAACACGGAAAAGAATCTATTCCTTTCAATTACTGTTGCAAAAAGATGTTATTCTTTTGACCTGGGAAATCAATGCAAAAAGAGCAAAGTCGTGCTCTATTTCAGAATACAATGGCATTTCCACACCCTCACATACACATAATGTAATTACAGTTAGCCACCAAAACATTTTTTAAATACTGAATCAAACTTTATAGGGTCTCAAAGCTTTTTTTTTTTTTTTTCTGTGAGACAAACCTTTCTTAAAGAAAAACAAAACAAAACAAAAACAAAAACATGAGACAGAGCCTCACTCTGTTGCCCCAGCTGGAGTGCAGTGGCATCATCATGGCCTGTGACTCACTGCAACCTCCAACTCCTGGGCTCAAGCAATCCTCCCACCTGTCTCCAAAGTAGCTCAGACTACAGGTGCACACCACCACACTCAGCTAATTTAAAACAAAAACAATTTGTTTTTTGTAGCCCAGGGGTCTCATTCTGTTGCCCATGCTGTTATTGAACTCCTGGCCTCAGCAATTTTCCAATCTCAGCCTTCCAAAGCGCTGGGATTACAGGTGTGAGTCACTGTACCTGGCCAAACAGCTCTATTTCTATGTCTAAATTATTCTGGGTAAAGTAAAGCTTTTTCTAAAGTCAGCGTGACTAGTGAGTATTTTGTTGTTGTTGTTGAGATGAGTCTCGCTCGGTAGCCCAGGCTGGAATGCAGTGGCACGATTTCTGCTCACTGCAACCTCCGCCTCCTGGGTCCCGGGTCCCGGTTCAGGCAATTCTCCTCCCTCAGCCTCCTGAGTAGCTGGGATAACAGGCACGTGCCATCATGCCCAGCTAATTTTTTTGTATTTTTAGTAGAGACGGGTTTCACCATGTTGGCCAGACTGGTCTTGAACTCCTGACCTTGTGATCTGCCTGCTTCAGCCTCCCAAAGTGTTGGGATTACAGGCTTGAGCCACCACGCCTGACCTAGTGAGTCTTAAACTATCTCCCCTTTCCTCTCTTCTGGACTCTATCCATGGCTTGGCAAAACTTTTCCCACCATCCCCTCACTCCTTTCTAATAAGCCCCAGGAACCAAGGCAGCAATTTTGTCACTCTTATTTTCTTCTCAGCCACACTTACAATAACATTCACATCTTCCTCAGTAACTACCTCAGTAATGAGATTATTTCCTTCTTAATTACCTATTTCTGAGGAACCTGAGGTTTTCTACTCTAGGGCCACCTCACTGCACAATTCCCAAGGGCACTGAACTGAATTCCTTGTACATTTTATGCACCCTAGAGCAGCAATACTGCAACTCTATTAGTGCCTACTACTTTGTTTAATGGAACAGCTTCCCTTGAAAGTTCAGAATAAATGAATGAACTAGACTACTACTAGTTTGTTCCTCTCAGTTCTTCAATTTCATGGTTCTTAAAGGATGACCAAAGAAGCGAATACTCTTATGTTTTGGGTTGGTGGGAGGATGACCGGTCCTATTTCCAAATCTGGGCACTGTTTTTCTATGAAAACATCATTTTACAAGTCGCATCTAATTTCTCACAGTTTAAATGTAAATATTTCTAACAGTTTAAAGTTTTTAAGTTTGTTATTATTTTATTTTTGTTTATTTATTTATTTTTGAGACTGAGTCTCGCTCTGTTGCCCAGACTAGAGTGCAGTAGCGCGATCTCGGTTCATTGCAACCTCCACCTCCCTGGTTCAAGCAACTCCCCTGCCTCAGCCTTCTGAGTCGCTGGGATTACAGGTGCCTGCGACCATGCCCGACTAATTTTTTTGTATTTTTAGTAGAGACAGGGTTTCACCATGTTGGCCAGACTGGTCTTGAACTCCTGACCTCAGGCAATCCGCCCGCCTCGGCCTCCCAAAGTGCTGTGATTACAGGCACGAGCCACTGCGTCCGGCCTTAAGTTTATTTTTAAAAGTTAAATTCCTAATCCTGAACAATTTAAGCCTCTACCTTCTTGAGTCTCTTTGGATCTTTGAAGTAACGAGGCCATTTCTTGATTTAAAGACTGAACTTCATTCCTCAGCAGCTGATTCTCCAGTCGAAGGTTAGATAGTTCATGTGATTTGCCATCATCATTAGGTGTTGGGGTGTGGTCAGGGCAGGCAGCATTTGATGACGCATTTTCCTTTGAAGATTCCTCTTGACCTTCATGGCTAGAATCTGAGTTATTGGCAGCTTCTGTAAAAAAAGAATACGTTTTTGTTACATTGGTGTGTTCATTACATATGCGTTAACAACCTGCTTTGGTAGGATGCTCAAGTTGACTGCTACAGCTAAAACACCATAAAAACTAAACAAATTCTCAGCTAGGCGTAGTGGCTCATGCCTGTAATCCCAGCACTTTGGGAGGCTGAGGCAGGCAGATCACCTGAGGTCAGGAGTTTGAGACCAGCCTGACCAACACAGTGAAACCCCATCTCTACCAAAAATACAAAAATTAGCCAGGTGTGGTGGCACACACCTGTAGTGCCAGCTACTCAGGAGGCTGAGGCAGGAGAATCACCTGAGCCTGGGAGGCCGAAGGTGTTGCAGTGAGCCAAGATTGCACCACTGCACTCCAGCCTAGGCAACAGAGCGAGACTCCATCTCAAAAAAAAAAAGTAAACAAATTTTCAGTAGTCTTCCCTCTGATTAAATTTCATTCTCATAAATGGGGCATATGGACCTCTAAGCATCCTCAAGTCTGGATACACTGAATGAATGGCAACAGACAGTACAACACCGTTCTGGGGAGAACATCAGAGATCATTTGAGTGGTTGGGTTCAGGTAAAATGGGTCTGGATTTCCTTTTGTCTCCAAAATGTTTTTGGAAAAAAAAAACCAGGAGAACTCTCAAACACTGAAAAATTCGGAAGGCACAACAGAGTAGCTGCAGGTTTCAAGGCAAGAAGAGTAATAACAGGTCACTGCAATTTTTTTTTTTTAATCAAACTGGAATCTAAAATGTCTTACTCAAAGAGATAGAGACACATGAATTCAGATTAATCTTGTTTTTGTTACTAAATATAATGCAAGTATACTTTTAAATTACTCTAAAAATTATGTGATGAAAATGAACTAATATCTAAATAATAAAACTGACTAAAACAATCAGTATATGGGTAAAAGACTTGATACTTTATAAGGTTATATAAACAAATATCAATAATCAAATGAAAAAGTTCTGAACATCTTTAGTCATTAAGGAAATAAAAATTAAAATCACAATGAGAACCAACAGACACCCCCTAGAATGGCTAAAATTAAAAACACCAAATGTTGATGACACTGCAGAGCAACTAGACCTCTCACTGCTGGTGGAACTATAAAATGGGACAATCACTAGGGGAAAAGGTTTTACAATGTCTTACGAAATTAAACACGCAGCTACCGTTTCACCCAGCAATTCCACTCCTAGGGATTTATACAAGAGAAATGAAAACATTTGCCCACAAAAAAGCAAGTATAAAAATGTCTATAGCAGTTTTATTCACAATAATCCAAAACTGGAAACAAACCCAATGTCCATAAAAGAGAACAAATAAACTGTGGTACAGCCATATAATAGAGTACTACATAACAATAAAACAGAATAAAAAAAGAACAGTAACAGGGTGGGGGGAGGGACAGCATTAGGAGATATACCTAATGCTAAATGGCGAGTTAATGGGTGCAGCAAAACAACATGGCACATGGATACATATGTAACAAACCTGCACATTGTGCACATGTACCCTAAAACCTAAAGTATAATCATAAAAAAAAAAACAGTAACATGGATGAATCTCACTAACAGTTCAGTAAAGGAAGCCAGATTAGAAAGTATATATACTATATGATTCAATTTATATGAAGTTTTAGAACAAGCAAAACTAAGGAGAGAAAAATCAGAGCACTGGGTGCTTTCACGGATGGGGTGGGGAGATTAACTGGAAAGAAATATGAGGAACTTTCTGGGGCAAAGGAAATCTGTATCACGGTAAATGTGTGGGTTACACAAGTATTGCCATTTGTCATATAGCTAAGATTTGTGTGCATCTTAATATATGTACATTTTACCTAAAAGAAAAAATAACCAGAAAAAGCTAATAATCAAGTGGGGTAGGGAATGGGTACCTAAGACATGACTTAAAAGTGGGAGTGTTGGCAGGGCGTGGTGGCTCATGCCCGTAATCCCAGCACTTTGGGAGGCTGAGGCAGCCAGATCACAAGGTCAGGAGTTTGAGATCAGCCTGGCCAACATAGTGAAACCCTGTCTCTACTAAAAATACAAAAAATTAGCTGGACATGGTGGCGGGTGCCTGTAATCTCAGCTACTTGAGAGGCTGAGGCA
Source organism: Symphalangus syndactylus (assembly GCF_028878055.3). Classification (NCBI taxonomy): domain Eukaryota; kingdom Metazoa; phylum Chordata; class Mammalia; order Primates; family Hylobatidae; genus Symphalangus; species Symphalangus syndactylus. Next base: position 24,200,632 of record NC_072430.2, read on the forward strand.
GGAGAATCGCTTGAACCTGGGAGACGGAGATTGCAGTGAGCCGAGACTACTCCACTGCACTCCAGCCTGGGCGAAAGGCGAGACCCTGTCTCAAAAAAATAAATAAATAAATAAATAAATAAATAAATAATTACATTTTTAAGGTGATAAAGGTGTGAACATTTGCTTTTAAAGTATTTTTAGAGTAAGAAAATGAAATGTTTATAGAAAAAACGATATAAGATCTGTGATTTGCTTCAAATTAATTGTGCGGAGGGTGCAGGTGAAGAAAGTGATGGGAAATGGGAGGGTATATATGAAACATGAATGGCCATGAGTGATTACTGTAGTTGGATAATAGGAGGTCATTACTTTCTATTTTGGTGTGTTTGAAATTTCTAAAATAAAGATTTTAAAAAGAAATGAAGTAGGCCAGGCATGGTGGCTCATGCCTGTAATCCCCACACTTTGGGAGGCCGAGGAGAAAGGACTGCCTGAGTCCAGGAGTTGGGGACCAGCCCCGGCAATACAGTGAGAAGTCGTCTCTACAAAAAAATTTTAAATAATATGGCCGGGCGTGGTGGCTCACGCTTGTAATCCCAGCACTTTGGGAGGCCGAGGCGGGCGGATCACGAGGTCAGGAGATCGAGACCACGGTGAAACCCCGTCTCTACTAAAAATACAAAAAATTAGCCGGGCGTGGTGGCGGGCGCCTGTAGTCCCAGCTACTCGGAGAGGCTGAGGCAGGAGAATGGCGTGAACCCGGGAGGCGGAGCTTGCAGTGAGCCGAGATTGCGCCACTGCACTCCAGCCTGGGTGACAGAGCGAGACTCCATCTCAAAAAAAAAAAAAAAATTTTAAATAATATAAAAAATAAAATATTAAAATTCAAAAAATAAATTAAGTATATAGCCAAATGTGGGATGATATCTAAGGCAGTATTCTGAAGGAAATTTATAGCCTTGGTTACATTAAAGATGAAAGGCAGGAAGGAAGAAAACTAATGAGTTGTATATCCATCTTAAGAAACTACAAAAACAGCAGAACAAACGCAAAGAAAGCAAAAATTAACAAAAGAGGAAATAAACATATCAGAGAGGATCAGCATAACCAAAGTGGTTCCCTGGGACAGATATAAACAACATTAGGCCATCAAATTTTAAAATGTACGCAATACTGAAATCTATTGATTGCACAATACTTATTGTGCAGTTTATTGCATGTGAATTATACTTCAGTAAAACTGTTTTAAAAGGCAGGCATTTAGCGCAGTGCCAGAAACAGGGTAAGGATTCAATATATGCCAGATACTGATATTCTTCACACAGTATGCATGATCAAGCATTGGTTTCTGCAGGGTTGGTATGAATAACTAATGTCTGGTTGCATTGAAAGTTTAAGCTGTGACCCCTTCATTATTTTCCTGAAATTAAAAAAGTATAACCCCTCAAAATGTATATGACATTGACAAATTCTTGGGAAAAAAAATGTAACTTACTAAAAACAGATTCAAGAAGAAATGAAAAGCCGACTGAATCAATAGTTAAAACCTTTCACTAAGAATACCACAGATCCTGATGGTTTTAGCACAGAGTTCTAGCAAACATTCAGGAAATAAATAATCTCAGTCTTATACCAATTAATTAACACAACAGAAAAGGAACACTTTCCAATTCATCTGATAAGGCTAATATAACTGTAATACTAAAACCTAACAATATCGCAAGTCGATTTCGCTTATAAAATAAATGCAAAAGGTTAGGTGTGGTGGCTCATGCCTGTAATCCTAGCACTTTGGGAGGCCAACACAGGAGGATCCCTTGAGCTCAGGAGTTCAAGACCAGACTGGCAATATAGTGAGACCTTGTCTCTACAAAAAATGAACAAAATTACCCAGGCATGGTGGTGTGTGCCTGCAGTCTCAGTTACTACTGAGGCTGATGTAGGAGGATTGCTTGAGCCTGGGAGATTGAGGCTGCAGTGAGCTGAGATCCCACCACTGCACTCCAACCTGGGCGACAGAGTGAGATCCCGTCTCAAAATAATAATAATAAATAAAAATTAAATTAACTACATAAATGCAAAAATCCTAAAGGGAATATTAGCAAACTGAAAGTTAAGTTTGGTTTTATATTTGAAAGTATCAGTTGGAGCTCGAGCTAGGTGCAGTGGTGCGCACCTGTATCCCAGCGAGTTGGGAAGCTGAATTGGGAGGATTACTTGAGCCCAGGAGTTTGGGGCTGCAGTGCACTATGATCATACATGTGAATAGCTGCTACATTACAGCCTGGGTAACATAGCAAGACCCCATCTTTAGTAAAAATAAATAAATAAAAATAAAAATCAACTCAAAAAATCAATCAATTTGTATACTATATTAATATTAAAGAAGAAAAACTATATTATCTCCAAGGGTAGAGGAAAAAACATTGCTAAAATTCAACATGATAAAACCTCAAACTAGACATTTATGGGAACTTCCTTAACCTAATAAAAAATATCTATGAAAAACCTAATGTAAAATCATACTTAGTGAAATAAAGTATTCCCTCTAAGACAAAGAACAAGATACAAAACTGGTTGTTGAGTCCTAGCCAATGAAGAAAAGGATTTTTTAAAAGATAAAAGGGCTAAGAAGAAACAAACTGTCATTATACACAGATAATTGTGTTGTTGAAAATCTAAATTTATGACCAGAAAAACATGAAGATTAAGAGCTATCTAGATTGCTATGTATGTACACACAAAAAACAACAAAAAATACACCAGCAATAACAAAGCAAAACATTTTAAGGAATACCACATATAATTGTTTCAAAAAATATATACTACTTAGGAATAAATCTAACATAAAGTATATAAGATCTTTATGGAGAAAAACAGTAAAATTCTAATGAAAGACACTACAAAGTATGTTGAAATTATACCCCATTGGTGGATAAGAAAACTCAATATAGCAAAAGTGCTGACTCTCACCAAACTGTCTATATAGAAGCAATGAATTCCCAATAAAAAGACCAACAGAGTTTTTGTGAATCTTGATAAGCAAATCCTAAAATGCATATGGGAGTGGAAAAGTCCATGAATAGCCAAAACATTTCTGAAGAAAGACCACAAGGTGGAAGAAGCTACCCTATCAGTTATCAAGACACATAAAACCACATTAATTAAAACGGGGTGGCACTGGCACAAGGATACACAAATAAACCAATAAAACAGAATTAAGTGGCCAGAAACACACTAATGAATACTTGATATATAAGACAGGTGGTACTGCAAATTGGTAGGGACAAGAGACTCTGTTCCATAAATGATGCTAGAATAGCTGACTTCCCTATGGCAAAAAAAAAAAAAAAAATGGAATTGAATGCCTACCGCACACTATAGAAGACAATACAGAAAAATATCTTTTATGATCTCAGTGTAAGGAAAGATTTTCCAAGACACAAAAAACACAAGCTACATGCCATCTACATTAAGAACTTCTATTCATTGAGGTACCATAGACAGAGGAGATGGGAGAAACCAAGATAAAACTGGAGGAGGAAAATAATGTAGAATTTAGAGTATATAAAGAATGCCTATGAATTAAGAAGAAAAAAGACAATCTAACAGAAAAAAAATTGATAAAGACTTGAGTAGACACTTTCAGAAAATGAAACTTGAATAGTCAAATATCGGAAAAGATCTTCAACCACACTAGTAATGAAGGAAATAATATCAACCAACGACAAATCTGATTAGCAAAAAGTAAAAAGTCAAATTGAAAATAAAAAATGTTGGTGAGAATGTGGAGCAAAAGAAGTTCTTAACCACAGCTGGTTAGAGTATAGATTGGCACAACCTCCGCAGAAAGCCACTTTGGCATTACTAGTGTAGCCGAACATTGTTAAACCCTACAGCTCGGCAATCCCATTTCTACACACTTCTAGGCATCTCAGGACATTGGTTCTCAACTGGGATGATTTTGCCCTGCAAGGGACATTTGGCAATTTGTGGAGACATTGTTGGTTGTCACAATTGGGGGTGCTACTACCACCTAATGGGTTAAGAGGCCAGAGATGCTACTAAACATCCTACAAAGAACAGGAGGGCTTCCCACACTACTGAATTAATTTGGCCCAAAACGCCCGGTTGCGAGGTCCTACCCAGGAGAAACAATTTTTATAACTCCTGTGTATTATAACCAGTTCTAATTCATTTCCCTGACAACGAGGCTCCCTTTAGGTCCATTCTTTATAATTAAATGCAACTTGTTTTCTTTAAAAGTACAAAAATAAGCCATGTCAACTCTTGACTTAAAGATCTCTACTAGCATCACACTGGCTATCGCAGTCACTTTCAACTTTTATTGGCTAAGAACCACCTATAGAACAACAATAAAATCAGATGCCCTGGCCCCATCCCCAGAAAATACGATTCAGGAAGCCTGGGAAGGCACTCAATAATTCATTTTTAAATTAACAACACACAAGTGATTTTAAAGTCAGTTGTTCAGGGATCAATCTTTAACAATGATCTATAGGAGTAATGGGTTTAATTGCATAAACAGTATGACACAAGGGCCTTCACAAACAGGTCCCAACTTTGTTTGCTAGCTACATTTTCATCACCCTCCAACTCACTCAGTGTTTCCAACTTTCTTACAACGTTCTCTACTCTACTAACCCCTTAAAGAGTCTGTTCTCTCTGCCGGGAATGCTGTCTCTAACTTCTTTTTTTACCTGGCATACACTCCTGTTCATTCTTTAAGACCCAGCTAAAAATACAGACCCTCTGTGAATCCTTTCTGAATACCTTAGGCAATTAGTTACTTCCTCCTTCATACTTCCACAACACTCTGACCATACTTAACTGCTACATTTACTAGACCACAAGTAAATTATCTCTTTACATGTCTAGCTCACCTACTGGACACTTCCATATCCTTGCACCTAGTAGGTTCTTTGTGTAATTAATTGAAAGATAGCTGAGAAGAAATTGTGGAATGTGTGAACATATCAACTGCTACTGCCTGATCCTATTTTCACGACCCCAAACCTCTTCTTCTATACAAGTTTTTGTCTTGAAAATACAAGAAACATTTTATTCACTAACAGCCAAGACAATGAAAGAAGCTATAACATCCAGGAACATGACAAACTTCCATCAATAATCAACTCTATAAAGAATCCTTGGCTGGGTGTAGTGGCTCACGCCTGTAATCTCAGCACTTTGGGAGGCCAAGGTGGGCAGATCACTTGAGGTCCAGAGTTCAAGACCAGCCTGGCCAACATGATGAAACCCTATCTCTACCAAAAAATACAAAAATTAGCCAAGGGTGGTGGTGCACACCTATAGTCCCAGCTACTTGGGAGGCTGAGGTGGGAGAATCGCTTGAACCCAGGAGGTGGAGGTTGCAGTGAGCCAAGATCACGCCACTGCACTCCAGCCTGGGCGACAAAGCGAGACTCCGTCTCACAAAAAAATAAAAAATTAAAAAATTAAAAAAGGCCAGGCACAGTGGCTCATGCCTGTAATCCCAGCACTCTGGGAGGCCGAGGCGGGCGGATCACGAGGTCAGGAGATCAAGAGCATCTTGGCTAACACAGTGAAACCCCGTCTCTACTAAAAATACAAAAAAAAAAAAAATTAGCTGGGCGTGGTGGCAGGCGCCTGTAGTCCCAGTTACTTGGGAGGCTGAGGCACAAGAATGGCATGAATCCGGGAGGCGGAGCCTGCAGTGAGCCGAGATCGGGACACTGCACTCCAGCCTAGGTGACAGAGCAAGACTCCGTCCCCCCCAAAAAAAAAAATCCCCATGGCCAGGCCATGGTAGCTCATGCCCATAATCCCAATGCTGTGGGAGGCCAAAGTAGGAGGATCATTTGAGCTCAAGACCAGCCAGAACAACACAGTGAGACACTGTCTCTATTAAAAATAATTTTTTAAAATTAGCTGGGCACAGTGGTGTGCACCTATAGTTCCAGCTACTCAGGAGGCTGAGGCAGGAGGATCGCTTGAGCCTGGGAGGTCAAAGGTACCACAAGCTGTGATAGCACCACGGCACTTAAGCCTGGGCGATAGAGCAAGACCCTGTCTCAAAACAACAAAAGATTCCCTGCAAAAACCTATTATCAAGTTTTTTGCCTTTTTTCTATTTTTATCTTTGGAGACAGGGTCTCATTCTACCACCCAGGCTGGAGTGTAGTGGTGCAATCTCGGCTCACTGCAACCTCGACCTCCTGAGCTCGAGCAATTCTCTTACCTCAGCCTCCCAAGTAGCTGAGACTACTGGCATGCACCACTGTGCCTTGCTAAGTTTTGCATTTTTTGTAGAGACAGGGTTTTGCTATGTTGTTCGGGCTGGTCTCAAACTCCTAGGTGCAAGTGCTCTGCCTGCCTCAGCGTTCCAAAGTGCTGGGATTACAGGCATGAGCCACCATGCCCAGCCTATTGCTATTTTAAAAAAGTTAGTAGGTACTTGAATTAGCCACATTTACCATGTTAATCTCATTTCACAGGAAAGGTGTACTTTTAGAGGTAATCTCACAGGGAATTAAACAATTGAAAACAAGAATTCTAAGCTCTTGCTTCACTACTAGGTCAATGCCTTCAACTCTTCAACTTGGATCAAAGTTCAGTCTCTCAGCTTTATTTGTGGAGGATGTGGGGGGAAAAACACACAAAAAACACAACCCAGAAAATACATGAAGTACTGTCTCCTGCCATTTTTATAATCCTAGTAACAAAAAGATATCAACTGGGATAGTCCCTGATCCAAACTGACACGTTTTCTTTCATATTTCAAAATTTTCTTTTTTTAATCTTAAAATGTCTTAGAGAATCAAATTAGAAATACTTTGTTAGATGCTGAGTGGGTAAAGTTGCCCTCCAGACAACATTAAGTCCCTGCTACAACTGTCTATTGACTAATAGTAGTCAATGATGTCTCCTTTGGTTACACCACACATTTGCAGAGAGTCTGCCCTTACACCAGTGGAGACAGATCCCATCACAGCAGATGAGAAACACCATCAGATCATATGATGACACATTCAATTTGCTTAACTCTAAAAGAAATAGAGGACTGATTAACTACCGTGGGTTTGGCTCCCAAAAGAATTTTCTTCAGTGGTTTTGATGGTGGTTACACTGGGGTTCACAGAACTGACACTTGATGTCCGAGAGCTCTGAAAGACAGGTGTCTTGACTTTTTCCTTTTTGATTTCCACCCTCCCGGTAGGCTCCTTCTGTGAACTATTAAGAAAATCAAACAGCAGCTCATCATCAGGTTCTGACTTTTTTCTTCGCACAAATTGGGATGAAGGCCTAGGAACAGATGCATTTTCAACAGGATGAGAGGCCTCTACTGGTGTCCGAGATCCTACTTTCACATTTGCAGTGCCGGCTAAGATGGTGGCTTTTTGATTTCGAATGTTATCAGCTGCTGATGAAATATACGTAGATTTAGGTCCAGTCTGATATGTTAAATCTGTATTTTGCTGGTGAAGTTCAGTATAGTCAGTATTTTTGCTATATGTGTTGCTGGCATTGTCTTTCCTACTGAGAGCCGTTGCAGCCCCTTGATCAACTCGGTTTAAAAGATCTTCTGCCTTTCCAGCAAGATCAACAAACCAAGACATGATGGCAGCAGGATAATCCTATTGGCAAACCTGTAAAAGGGACATAAAATGATCAGTGTGGCATAATGGCAGAGTATGATAAATGGTTAAGACCAGACTCTGGAGTCAGGTAGTCCTGGGTTGAAATCCTAACCCTACCTTTTACTAGCTAGGTAACCTTGAGCAAACTACTTAAATAAGGCTGAGAAATCTTATCTAGAAAATGGGGGGAAAAGTGTACTTACCTTATAGGATGGTTTTATGATGAAATAATATATAAAAAACACTTTGCAAAATGCTTGGCACATAATAAGCACTAATTTTAGTGGCTGCTATTTACCATTATTACAACTACCACTACTGTGTTATTATTACTATTTTAATGAAGGGCAAATCTTAATGTAGCAAAAGCATCTGTTATGGGCTGAATTGCATCCCTCCAAATTCCTTTATTTAAGTCCTAACCCCTAGACCTCAGAATGTGACTGTTTTTGGAAATAGGATCTCTAAAGGGATAATTAAAATGAGTCATTAGGGTGGGCCCTAATCAAATATAACTGGCATGTCCTTCTAAGAGGAGGAAATTTCAACACAAACAGGCATACAGAAAGGACAGAGGGAGAAGGCAGACATTTGCAAGCAAAAGAAGTAGGCCTCAGAAGAAACCAACTCGGCCAAAACCTTGATCTTGGACTTCAAGTCTTCAGAGCTGAGAGAAAATAAATTTCTGTTGGCCCAGCCAATTAATCTGTGGTACTTTGCTACAGCAGCAAATTAATACAACATCCAAACAGCAAATAACCAATATGGCAAAATTCCAGTACAACAAATAAAAATAAAATTCACTGAAGTTTGTTTTAAAGTGCTAAAACTTGAAAAAACATTTCCGTTAAATACAAAAGCTATCTTAATGTTAAACTGCAGCACTATTACATATAATTCAGGTGTGCACATAATTTGTCTAAAGTACATGTTCAATAATTCAAATACTCAATACCTACCATGTGCACATTAAGCTAAGTCCAGAAAACCAAAATTGCATAACCACTCATTCCATACATATATTTGAGTACTTATTGTGTGCCACATCAAAGTAATGAAGGTATAGAAAGGCTCTATAATAAAGTCCACAACCATTTCTAGAATGTGCACGTTGTTCCTTTTGCCAAGAACACTTTCATGGTTAACTTTCTTGTTCTTGGTCTTCACTCAAATGTCATCTGCTTCAGAGTTCTCCTTTCCATCTAAGTTAGGTCAATCATTATCTGCACATACCCTATTCTTTTGCTTCACAGCCCTTCATGTTTTATAATTACGTATTTTTTTTAACATGCTTCTTGTTCTTGGGGAAAGGGGGGCAGTGGCTGGATAAAGATTATGTCTGTTTTGCTCACCAATGAATTCCCAGAGTCTAGCACACAGTAGGCACTCACAAATACTGCTGAGCGGAATTTTTATATGACTGATGCTGTACACAGGTACACATGTATCTTTTATCATATGTAATTTTTCACAGCCACGTTATGTGGTAAACAGCAATATCCTTTTTTTAAAGCAAATGTGGAAAGGGTTTAGAAAGATCCCAGAGTTTAGAGAGCAGCTCAGATACTCAAGTCTAAGTCACCCTAGTGCCAAACCCACCTTTTAACCCTTGCCTCCCTATACCATACAGCTCAAAATCTAAAAAACCTCAAGGAGAAACTCATCCTTTAAATCTGTTCTTTACACATGTGACTATTACATGCCTATGTATTTCGGAGTTTATAAAAAATCAAATGAAAATGGAGATGAAATGCTCTGTAACATACAGAACACCATACAGGCCAGGCACTGTGGCTCACGCCTGTAATCCCAACACACTGGGAGGGCACTTGAGGGCAGGAGTTTGAGACCAGCCTGGGCAACATGGCATGACCCTGTCTCTACAAAAAAAAAGTAATAAAAAATCAAAACACACTCATTAATTCTTTATATTTTGCCTCCCATTTTAAAATTAATTGGGCTTTAAAACATACCATGCAATTGCTACTAATGTTGCAATTAATGTTGATTACCTAATTAAATACTTGGGCCCTGGGCAAACATCTCAAAGACACAAAGGACTTCAGAGGCACCCGTCAATTCCCCCGGCACTGCCCAGGGGCAGAGAGAGTGCGTGGGATGGGGATGGGTCTGCAGAGGGCGGTGGCAGGGCCTGCTTCGAAGGCCAGGCGTCAGCACAGAGGGAGGGAGGCTGGAGGTCAGTCGGTCAGGCCCAGTCGGCAGAGCCCTGGGGTCTGTCAGTTTGGGGAATTTCAGGTAAGCGAGCAGAGACCCCCACTCCGCTCCCCACCCATCTCGTTCCGTGCGGGAAGAACGGCCAGGCCAGGCAGGGGTCAAGAGAAAGGAAGACAGAGGAGGGCAGTAAACGACGTCGGCTGAAGCCCAAGGAGTCTCTCCAGTTACCCTCCTCAGCCCCCAACAGGGCGAAGACCAGCGCGACCCGAAAGAAGACGGAGACCAGGGTCTCCCCTGAAGGGACTGCGCCCCCGCTCCTAGGACCGTTAATACCCCCGTCTCGTCCAGTGGGCCCTCGCCTCCGCCTCACCTGAGGACTCCGGAAAGGCTGCACCACGGTCTAGTCGCCGTTCTGGGCCGCGCCCCCTCGGCTGCTGGCCGGGAGGGGGCCCAAGCTCAGCAAACCTCCTCCTCGACCAGCCGGGGCCCTGGACCGCTTCCGGGAGACGTGGAAGGGGCGCGAGGACCCCAAAACAGAGTGGCTTTCGAGCTGCCTGCACGGCAGGGAGCCGCGAACAGCCTCCTGCAGGCGACTCAGGCGGTGGCGCCGGCGGCTACGGGGTCCTCGCGCATGGCCACGCCCCTTTTCCGCCCGCGGCAAGAACAGGCGCGGCGCAGGGCCTGCGTGCGTGTGACGTGGCTCGCCGCCGGTGGACGGCCCGCACGCGGCCAGCACAAAGTGAAATGCCACACCCACAAAGGGCGGGGCCTTACTGCGGGCCACGTGGGTGACCGAAGGCGGTGCCCAGCCTGGAAGGAACCCGCGGCCTGACTTGGGCGGGGCTTGAGACCCGGGTGGACCGGCTAGACTTCGTGTTTCTCCCTTTCCTCACCATCTCCCAAGTTTTACAGACGAGAATGCCAGAGGTCCACGGCAGAAGGTGGAAATAAGAAAACATGATCCGGATTGCATGGCGCTTACTTTATAGTGGCAGAGACAGATACTACATAACAGTGAATGGACAAGACAATTTCAGGGCGTTACCAGAGTTGTAACGACAAGAAAACGGGGAAAAGTGACTGGAGGCACGGGAGGTACTTTAAATCAGGTGGTCAGGGAAGGTCTCTCTGAGAAGATGATATTTGAGCTGAGACCCAAAGGATGGAAAAGGCAGTACTGTGGTTATGTTATGCATACAGTTCATTGACTATCTGAAATAAGTCTAAAATCCACATTCACTAATTCAAATACTCAGCACCCACTATGTGTACAGGATTGGGCTAACTTGGCCCTAATGACAAGCCTACAACACAGTTCCAAGTCTCAAATCTTTGAGTTGAGGAAAGTAAGGCTCAAACAGTTTAAGTAACTTGTCTAAGATCATCTGTCCTAAAAAGGAGTCCACATTACTCTAAAGCCTGTGCCCCGTAGACTCAAAGCTTTATTGTCTCCAAATTAAATATTGGAAGTAATTACAGCTCCTGCTTTTCTTGCTCTCAGGTGAGGTTTAGCCCAGTATGGTGAAGAGAAAAATTTTCAGCAGCACCAGGAGGTGGTAATCATCATAATGGCATCTAACATTTGTCAAACCTTTTATTAAGTGTAGAATACTGTGTTAAGCATTGCCTGTGCCTCACCTCATTTTAATCTCATGCATAAGGAAGGTACTATTATTCTCTGGTAGGTGGTATTGTTGTTCCTAACTATTAAGTTGCTTTTCCAGTTAAGGATTACACATCATCGCCCGTTGCCATGCGACTGCAGTGCGTCCTGTAGGAGGAGCATTCTTTCCAGCCTCACTGATGTCAGGCTTGATTGTATGATCTTCTTTTGGCCAATGAAATAGGAGCAGGGGGTCTTTCTGAGCAGAAGTATTAAGAGTTATTACGTATTTCAACCAGAGAAATTTTTCGTTTCATGAGAATAGTCTGTGTCAGATGGGGCTGCTCTTTCAGCCTTGGTCCTGGAAGAAAAAGGTGATGTGAAGCAGCTCACATCTGAGATGTCACATGAGTGAAATATAAACTTTTGCTGTTATAAGTCACTGAGATTTAGGGTTGTTTTTTACACAGCCCTACCTAATAAAGTCAAACTACTATTAATATATTAAGCCATTTTACAGATGAAGACAATGAGATTCGATGAGGTTTAGATACTTGCCCATGGTCACATAGAAGCAGAAGTAGAACAACTGGGATTCAAACTTGGGTCAGTGTGACTCTAGAAACAGTGTTTTAATTGTCGAAGGGATAAGAATGAAAGAAGTTGAGGAGGAACCAATCTTCCACTGTATTGGATGAAACCTGACCTGAGAGGAAGAAAAGCAGGAGCTGTAATTACTCCCAATATTTAATTTGGAGACAAAACTTTGAGTCTAAGGGCACAGGCTTCAGAGTAATGTGGACTCCTTGTTAGGACTGATGATCTTAGACAAATTACTTAACCTGTTTTTTTGGGGTTTTTTTGTTTGTTTGGTTGGTTGGTTGGTTGGTTTTTTGAAATGGAGTCTTGCTCTGTCGCCCATCCTAGAGTGCAGTGGTGTGCTCTCGGCTCACTGCAACCTCCGCCTTCCAGGTTCAAGTGTTTCTCCTGCCTCATCCCCCTGAGTAGCTGGGACTAGAGGCGTGTGCCACCATGCCTGGCTAATTTTTTGTGTTTTTACTAGAGACAGAGTTTCACCATGTTGGCCGGGCTAGTCTCAAACTCCTGACCTCAAGTGATCTGCCTGATCAGCCACCCAAAGTGCTGAGGTTACAGGCATGAGCCACTGTGCCCAGCCCTTAACTTTTTGAGCCTTACTTTCCTCAACTTGAAGACTAGGGACCATGTTGTAGGCTTGTCATTAGGGCCAAATTAGCCTGATCCTGTGCACATAGTGGGTCCTGAGTATTTGAATTATTGAATGTGGATTTTAGACTTAATTCAGATATTCCAAAAAAATGGCAATAGGCAGGACCCAAAAAAGAGTGTTTCAAGAATTCCCACATATACCCCCTAAGAAGTCAGCATATAGATGCCTGCCATGCATACATTATTGGGGCCAGGGTGGATTAGCCAGAGAAACAGCACAACAGAGAGAGGCTACAATCTTGCCCAACGGGTCAGAAAATTTGCCCTTTTCTTCCCGCCTCCTCCCTGCCCTAATGCCACCAGTGGAGCTAAAGCCTAGAAAAGAAAGGGGAAGAAGGAAGTCTCTAGTGCTGTAGTGCAACCAAGCTAGTCTGCTCCAGAGATCAGGGGAAAGAACTTTGAATAGAGCTTAAGGATGAAGTTTTAAACAAATGCGGCTATACTGTGACTTCTGGAATGGCAGAGTAAGGAATTCAGCAAATTCTCTTCCCCAAAAAACAATGATGAAATTGGACACACCATTTCAAATTCCTGGAAATCCACCACAGGTATAACATAAATTAAAATGCATTTATTCAAGAAAAACTATTAAACCTTGGGTAACAACAGTGAGAATCTGTGACACGTTACCATGGGGAAATTCCCAATCCCTCTCCTCCAGTTACATGGGAATAGTTCTGTCAGGGCTGCGTAGATGTGAAAACCAGCAGCTTTGCTGCCAGAGGGGGCTGACTTGGTAAGGAGTGGTGCCAGAAAAACCCCATGGCCAAGGAGAAAGGTTGATTGGGAATGCCAACATCACAATTACCTGGGCTGCAAGACTGGTTGAGCAAACAACTGATTAGAAAGCCTGCTGGAAGTTTAGCAGTGAGATCCAGGGAATCAGATAGCCATAGTGGGCTTTGGCGATGTGCTTATGGTCTGGAAGGCTGTGTCAGTTCAGGAGAGTCTGGCAAAAGCTCCAGCCATCTACTCAACCCTGGCGGAACATGAAGCCTTGCACAGAGGCAGAGGAGACACAGGAAAACAAAAGCCAGGGAAGCCTTGCAGAGATGCAGAGGAGACACAAGAAAACTCAGCAAAACAAAAGCCAGAGCAGTCTTGTAAATTACCTGAATTTTGAATGTTCTTCAACCCATTTAGATGACACAGGTCCATCAAGAAACAGTAGAAGTCTTACTGGCTTGAGGTGTCTAATTACCACATCTGATCAATCATTGACTAAATTCTAAGCTATGTTGACCTTGGTGAAAACCTTAGAAAACCAACCTTAGAAATAAACGTAAAAGAGAAAAAAATAAAACTGAGCAGAAACATCAATGTCAACACACTATGGAAGAGAAACTATGCAGAATTAGTCCAGGCAAGTCACAAAACAAATGTATAAACTAAGAAAAACAACAAAAAACACCGTCTGAGAGGCACATCAAAACACAAGAGTTGCTACACTATATTATCTAAATTGTCCAGTTTTCAATTAAAAAAAAGCAGACATGCAAATGAACAGAAAAATTGACCATACACAGAGGTGAAAATCAATATAAATGTTGTGAGATGTTGGACTTAGCATTTAAGGACTTCAAGGAAGTTACTCAACCATGAGATCAAGTCTCACACAGCACATCTACTCTATTTTAAAAAAAAGAGAAAAAAAATATGTCCAAAGAACTAAGTGAAAATATGACAGCCAGCTGTGGCAGCTCACACCTGTAATCCCAGCACTTTGGGAGGCCAAGGCAGGAGGAATGCTTGAGCTCAGAAGTTCGAGACCAGCTTAGGGAACATAGTGAGACCCAGGCTCAAGCAATCCAAAAACAAAAACAAAAAAATTACAAAAATGCTTCATAAAATAGGGAATATCAGTAAAGAGATAGGGATTATTTTAAAAATCAATGGAATTCTAGAATTGAAAAGTACAATAAGTAAAAAATAAAAAATTTCACTAGAGGAGCTCAATGCAAATTTGAGTGGGCTGAAGAGACAATTAGAAAACTTGAAGATAGATCAATAGAATTTGTCCAATCAGTATAAAGAAAAAAGAATGAAAAATGAGGTGATTCTCAGACATCTGTGTGACATCATCAAATATGCCAACATGTATGTAATGGGAATTTCAGAAGGAGAGAAGGATTGGGAGGAGGGGGGATATTTGAGGAAAAAAATGGCCAAAAACTTTCCAAGTTTGATGAAAACATTAATCTGTACATCTAGGAAGCTCAATGATCTTCAAATAGGACAAACACAAGAACATTCAACCTGGCACATAACAGTCAAGCTGTTGAAAGACAAAGAAAATCTTAGAAGCTGTAAGAGGAAAATGACTCATCAAAGATAGAGAAACAAGAATAACAGCTGACTTCATATCAGAAACAATGAAGGAAGAAGGCAGTAGGATAACATATGTAGAATCCTAAAGGGGAAAAAAACTATCAACCAAGAATTCTATTTCCAGAAAAACTATTCTTCAAAAATGAAGGCTACGTAGAGACATTCCCAGATAAACAGAGAGTGAGAGAAGCTGTGGCTAGTCCTATAAGACTTGCCCTATAAGAAATAATAAAGAAAATTATTCAACCTGAAAGGAAATGACACCAGGTGGTAATTCAAATCTGCATAAAGAAATTAAACAGAGCAGAGTGTTAAATACTGAAACAAGTCTGTTCTAATTACTAAAAGTGGCTGAAAATTATGGAAGCAGGCAAGATGTCATCAAGGAAACTATGGCTCAGAGGAAAAAAATGGGAATTGATATAAATATCTTTGAGAATTACTGAAAGAAATTAAACCATTTCCTGTCAGGGCCCCCAGTGAGTTGAGGCTACCTAATAAGCAATTAAACTAATATCTCAGAGTGTTTCCCTCCTCCAGCAGTGGAAACATAAGCTCCTTTTTGGGAATGACTCCTCTTCTGAGTCTCCCACTTAACTGGGATCACAACTGATATACTCTTTCTTCTACCCTATACTTCTTCGTAACATTTACACGATTGTAATTATATCAGGGAGGGCAGGGACAGTGTCTGTCTTGTCTATGGCTGTTTCAACAGAACCCAGCAAAGGACATGGCACAAGAAGTTACTCCTACATATTGAATAATGAATGGATAATAATGTTTGGTAAATTGCGATAGCATGGAAAAGAGGCAGAAATCAGATGAACTGGTTTTTATTTGGCTGTTAATTACCCTCAAGTAACTTAATCTTTCTGACCCTCAATTTTATTATCAGGAAAAAAGACTGTACTCAACTAGAATATATCTAGGCTAGAAAGTAGGAAAACCTTGGTTCTAACTGTGATTCTCTAGTTTCTAGCTATGGGAACTTGAGCAAACCTCTTCTCTTCCCAGGCATCATTTATTAAATGAAGATATTGAACTAGAATTAGGGATCACAAGTCTGCAGCCTCAATTAATTGCTTTTGTTCTGTTTGTTTTGTTTTGGTCACAGCACAGTGTTTAATTTCACTCTGTTGCTCAGGCTGGAGGGCAGTGGTGCAGTCTTGGCTCACTGCAGCCTCAACCTCCTGGGCTCAAGTGATCCTCCCACCTCAGCCTCCCAAGTAGCTAGGACTACAGGCACATGCTACCATGCCTGGCTAATTTTAATATTTTTTGGTAGAGACAGGGTTTCACCATATTAACCAGGCTGGTCTTGAACTACTGAGCTCAAGCAATCCACCCACCTTGGCCTCTCAAAATGCTGGGACTACAGTTGTGTGCCACAGTGCCTGGCCAAAATTAAGAATTTCTGTTCATAAAAATTAAAAGAATGAAATGAAAGCCACAGACTGGGAGAAGGCATTTACAACACATATATCTGACAAAGGACTTATATCTAGAATATAATGCACTCTTACAAATCAAAATTTTTTTAAAAATCCACCTAATAAGAATGAGCTAATAAATAAACACTTTGCAAGAGAAAATATCCAAAAGCACATGAAAAGGTGTTCCACATTATTAGTCATCAGAGAAATGTGAATTAAAATTATAATGAAATACATTTGCATACCCACCAGAATGGCTAAAATGTAAAAAGATGGAAAATTCCAGGTACTGATGAGGACATAGGGCCACTGGAACAGGCATACATTTCTGAGAGGAGTGTAAGTGATAGGACCACTTTGGAAAACATTGGCTATATCTGCTAAAATTAAACAGACGCCTACTCTATGACCTAGCATAGAGTTACCCTATGAGTCAGTAATTCTGCTCAGGAGAAATGAATGCAAGTATCCACCCAAAGACATTTATTTACAAGGATGTTCAAAGCAGCTTTATTCATAATAACGCAAACTGGAAACAACCCAAATGGTAATAAACTGGTGAATGGATTACAAAATTGTGGTATAGCTCTACAACACGATACTTCATACCAATGAAAAACAAGAAACTGCAACACCATAGATGAAACTCATAGGTATAATTTTGACTTAAAAGAAGCCAGTCCAAAAAGACTATAATTCTATTTCTCTGCAGGTCAAGAACAGGCAAAGCGAATTTGTGATTACAGAAGTTATAATAAGGCCAGGCATGGTAGCTCACTCCTGTAATCTCAACACTTTAGAAGGCTGAGGCAGGAGGATCACTTGAGCCCAGGAGTTCAAGACCAGCCTGGGCAATGCAGGAAGACCCCATCTCTACAAAAAAATTTTTTAATTAACCAGGCATGGTGGTATGTGCCTGTAGTCCCAGCTACTCAGGAGGTTGAGGTAGGAGGATTGCTCGAGCCCAGGAGTTTGAGGTTGCAGTGAGCCGTGATTGCGACACTGTACTCCAGCCTGGGTGATGGAGTGAGACTCTCTCTCAAAAAAATAAAATTAAAAAAAAGAAAAGAAGTTATAGTATCAGTTATCTCTTGGGAGGGCAGATATTGACTGGGAGTGGTCAAGGTGGAGGTGCTCATGGTCTTCTACATCTTAACACTGGTATTGATTATAGGTGTAGATACATATGTAAACATCCATCCAACACTATACTTAACAGTTGCTTACATATATCATGTTATACTTAAAACAATTTCAAAAAAATACATACCTTTAAGAAGGCAGTTCCACTTTTAAGAAATTACCCTACAGATATACTCACACTTATGCAAAATGACATATATGAAGTTATTAATTACAATGTTGCTTATAACAGCAAATAACAAGTTAAATGTTAATTGATTTAAAAGTCTTGGTACATTCTTCCAGTGGAATATTATGTGGCTGTTTTTAAAAAGAAACAGGATCTCTTATGCAAGGATATGAAAAAAACTCCAAGATCTTAAGAATATATGTTAAATTAGAAAAAAACACAAAAGGAAAATAATGGTGTATATATTGTGATTTTGTAATTGCCTGACGGTTTCTTCTTGCCCACTGCACAGATTTACTGAGACAGCAGTATTGCAGTAGAGAAAGAGTTTAATTAACACAAGGCCAGCCAAGTGGAAGATGGGAGCTTATTACTTGAAATTAGTCTCCCTGAAAATTTGGAGGTGAGGGTTTCTTAAGGATAGCTTGGTGGCCTGGGGTCTAGGGAATGAAGGCTGTTGACTGGTTGGATTGTGGATGAAATCATAGAGGGTCAAAGCTATTGTCTTGTGCTGAGTTATTTCCTGGGTGGATCACAAGACCAGTTGAGCTAGTTTCTTGGTATGGGTTACAGGTCCGGGTGGCACTGAGAGGAGTTAGCCAGCTTGCCTTAGGTAGACAGCAAGGGAAGGGTCCCCAGAGAGCCCCCAACCCACAGGGGATGACCTGTCTCATCCCCACAAAACAGAAAAAGCAGCCTGGGAAAAAAATCAAGCTGCAAGCAACAATAAGGGAACTAGCACAGAGGGTTGTGCCTGGAGACATGCCTGGGGCTGCACAGAGAGGAGAACCTCCAGCCCATTCAGATAAAAACTTGCACAAACCTCTGGCTCACTCAGATAAGGGAACAAGGCCTGACATAGAAATGCCTTTGTTCTTTTCATAATCAGTGGGCTCCTGGGAAAAAGTTTCTTCTCCTTTTTTGGGCATGAACACAGTGGGCTCTGGTGGGTTCTGGTGGGCACTTTCCTTTCCTTTTTGGATTGTGAGACTGGCCTCTATGAATCATCACTTCAGCCCCTGATTGGTCCCAGGCCAAGGTCCTTGGGCCAAGCTGAATCACTTTCTCCAAGATAGCCCACAGACTAAGCACATTCCTTCCCCTTCCCAGTTTATAAAATCCCTGGACCCCAGCCTCATAGTGGGCAACCCATTCAGGCTTCCCTCTCTGCTGGCGGAGAGCTTTCGTCTTTCGCTTATTAAACTTTCGCTCCCACCTCACCCTTGTGTCTGTGCTCCTTAATCATCTTGGACGTGAGATAAAGAACTCCGAGTGATACCTCACAGGAGAGATCACTACACTGTGGTGCGTTGGTGAGACTACAACACCACCAGCTGGTCCATCAGAATACAGGGTCTGAAAAATGCCATCAACACCAATCTCAGATTTTAACAATAGTGGTGGTGTCTACAGGAGCAAATGGGGAGGTTACAAATATTGTGACCTCCAGAACAATGGCTAGTTATAGTTTAACTACACTTATATCTTAGCAGGTGTAGGCCCCTCCCATAATACTAATCTTACGGCCTTTCATTAGCTTTTCTTTTTTTAACTTTTTTTTTTAATTATTGTTTGGTTTTGCTTTTTTGAGACTGGGTCTCACTCTGTTGCTCAGGTGAATGCAGTGGTACAATCTTGGCTCACTGCAACCTCTGTCTCCTGGGTTCAAACAATTCTCCTGCAACAGCCTCCTGAGTACCTGGCACTATAGGCGCCCACTGCCACACCTGGCTAATTTTTGTATTTTTAGTAGAGATGGGTTTTCGCCAGGTTGCCCAGGCTAGTCTCCAACTCTGGCCTCAAGTGATATGCCCACTTCGGCCTCCCAGAGTGCTGGGATTACAGGTGTGAGCCACTGCACCCAGCCAGCCTTTCGTTAGTTTTTAAAAAGTGGTTTTAGTCTCTAGAAAAGGAGGGGGTAGTTTACGGAAGGGATACTATCATCCTTGATTTAAGGTTAAATTACAAACTAAATTTCTCCAAGAGCCAGCTTGGCCTATGCTCAAGAATAAACAAGGATAGCTTGGAAGTTAGAAGCAAGATGGAATCAGCTATGTCAGATGTTTCTTACTGTCATAATTTTGCAAATGTGGTTGTACTGTCATTTGTGTAAAAATACTTTTTATAGGTAGAGTCTATGTCTTGAAGGACACCTTGTTTGCATCCAGAGAGGAGGGCTTAGCTAGGTAACAGGAGTGAGAGGAAGATTTATTTATTTGTTTATTTATTTATTTATTTATTTATTTATTTATTTTTGAGAGGGAGTCTTGCTCTGTTGCCCAGGATGGAGTGCAGTGGTGTGATTTCGGCTCACTGCAACCTCTGCCTTCCAGGTTCAAGCGATTCTCCTGCCTCAGCCTCCCGAATAGCTGGGACTATAGGAGTGAGCCACCACGCCTGGCTAATTTTTGTATTTTTAATAGCGACAAGGTTTCGCCATGTTGGCCAGGCTGATCTTGAACTCCTGACCTCAGATGATCCACCCGCCTTGGCCTCCCAAAGTTCTGGGATTACAGGCATGAGCTACCATGCCCAGTGGGTTTATTTTTTAATGTATCCTTCTTCGTAAGTACCCTCTGAACTCTGTACTATGAGAATCTTATTTTTGAAAGTAAATAACATTAACAAATTATTTTAAACTTTGAATACCCCAGGAGACAGAATGTATTCTCTATGTCTTCACAGCCCTGCCTCTGTGAATCCTTATACCCCACATTTAAAATATCTGTCCAGCCCCTGCAGGCTTCCTCTAGGGACTTTGTGACCCTCACTAGAAGATTCCTGTGTCTTTCAGCTCCTTGGTGCTGTGATTCTACTTTGCACAGATCTCGAGAATGAAATTGTGAGCCTTTTTGTGCATTTTTATCTTCCAGCAGCAGAGGGCACTTAGTACTTAAAAATATGTACCTTATGTTTGTATGTATGTTGTATAATATCTAGACTGACAAGTAGCATGAGTATTGCTGTATCCTTTCTTTCATAGAGCACAGAGTGTAGTATTTTTATGAATTGACCTTGGATGACCCAAGGGGATTTCATATTCCTACACCTTTTTGGAAGTTCCCCAGATGTGACAGGCCAGTTCTGGTGTTTTCCATATTATCTGGGCTGCTAAACTGCTCCCAGGGATAAATCCCTTCACCCCTGAGCCCCTGATGAACCTCTTGGATCCCCCTCTCTCCCTATCCTCAGCTGCCCATGCCTTTGAAGAGCCCTCCAACCCCCTTATGTCCCCACGTTGGTAGTGGGGCTAGGCAGAGAAAGCGCTTTATGTTGTCCTGGAAATAGCACAAGCCTGGGAGTAAACAAACTATGTTGTGCCTTGCTATGGTGTCATGGACAACCCTCTCAGGGCCTCAGTTGGTGGTTTATAAGGAGTATGTGGGTGATTGCTTCTTATGCCATAAAATTGTTTCTTTTTCTTTTTCTTTCTTTTTTTTTTTTTGAGATGGAGTCTAGCTCTGTCGCCCAGGCTGGAGTGCAGTGGCGGGAACTTGGCTCACCACAACCTCCGCCTCTCGGGTTTAAGCGATTCTCCTGCCTCAACCTCCCGAGTAGCTGGGATTACAGGCTCCTGCCGCCACGCCTGGCTAATTTTTGTATTTTTAGTAGAGACGGGGTTTCACCATATTGGCCAGGCTGGTGTCTAACTCCTGACCTTGTGATCCACCTGCCTTGGCCTCTCAAAGTGCTGGGATTACAGGCGTGAGCTACTGCGCCCCGCCAAAATTATTTCTTTAAAGTGCTAAATTGAACTAAATTTGGCCTGAGGATGCCTCTATACTTGAGTTCTTACATAAGGAACTGCAACCTAACTTGGCACATAAACTAACTGAAAGCCTAACTTAGGAGTATACTTTTGTAACAAAAGTCTCAGCCAATCATAGCAGCAGAGATTCAGTCAGTTACAGGTGGCCAACTGATCAGACCATGTCCAAATAAGGCCTCTCTCTCCAGCTCCATCTTAAACTGCTCTCCTCCTTACCCACATGCTCCAGCCATCCAGCCCTCAGGAACATGGGCCTTGCTATTCTCACTGCCTGGAAATTTACTCTCTGCACCCCTTATCTCCTACGGGGAGCAGTCTAAGGGGCCAATGAGGAAACCACAATGTCTTTTATAATCCAGCCTCGGAAGTCAGAAACCAACGTTTCCACCATATTGTACTAGTTTCACAGACCATCCCCAATTCACTGTGGGAGGAGAATACAGGAGGGCATGTGTACCAGGAGGTGAGGATCTGTAGGGGCCATCTTGGGGCCAAAAATTACAGATAGTTGACAAGTAATGTCTGCGATTTGCTAGAAGATTATCTGGACTGGGGGAACTTGGTGAGGGTACAAATCAGACAAGACTGCTCATCATTGATCAACACTGAGTTTGGCGGATCATTACATATGGTCCTTTACACTGTGCTGCCTACACTGCTACATATTTGAGATTTTTTGTAATAAAAAGTTAAAAACAAAAAAGACAATGTATATAGTGTGGGAGTTCACCTGTTCAGCCAGAGTGGAGCAACTGCTATTCCCAAACCCAAGTTCACCTTTTCACCAGGCCGTATAGAGTATCTGATACACACCTGCCTAGTTGGTCAGAATTAGCTAGAAGTGAACATAATTATTAAGAAAATAAGTTGCAGAAATACGTGTATGATATAATAGCATTTATTTAAAACTTTTAAACCTATAAAATAATACTATATAATTTGTATAGATATTGAAATGCATATTAAGGGTATAAAAATTTACAGGAATAATAAACATTAATTTATTATAGTAGTTACTTCTGGATGGAGGAAGCAGGGACAGACGCCTTTAGAAATATGTTTATAATTTTTTAAGGGTGAGAAACAAAATATGGCATAATGTCATCACTTGATAAAGTTGGTGGTAGGTAAATAGGTGCTAGATATTCTATAGCTTTGTCTCTTTTGTTTGTTTGTTTTGAGAGGGGGTCTCACTCTGTCTCCCAGGCTGAAGTGCAGTGGCATGATTTCTGCTCACCGCAACCTCTGCCTCCCAGGTTCAAGTGATTCTCATGCCTCAGCCTCCTGAGTGGCTGGGACTACAGGTGCACGCCACCACACCTGGCTAATTTTTTTTTGTTTTTTTTTTTTTGTTGTTTTTTTTTGAGACGGAGTCTCGCTCTGTCACCCAGGCACCCAGGCTGGAGTGCAGTGGCGGGATCTCGGCTCACTGCAAGCTCCGCCTCCCGGGGTCACGCCATTCTCCTGCCTCAGCCTCTCCGAGTAGCTGGGACTACAGGCGCCCGCCACCACGCCCAGCTAATTTTTTGTATTTTTAGTAGAGACGGGGTTTCACCGTGGTCTCAATCTCCTGACCTCGTGATCCGCCCGCCTCGGCCTCCCAAAGTGCTGGGATTACAAGCGTGAGCCACCACGCCCGGCAACCTGGCTAATTTTTTGTATTTTTAGTAGAGACAGGGTTTCACCACATTGGCCAGGCTGGTCTGGAACTCCTGACCTCAGGTGATCTGCCAACCTCAGCCTCCCAAAGTCCTGGGATTCCAGACATGAGCCACCATCCCTGGCCTATCTTTCTATTACTGATGGAGATTTGGGTTGTTTCCAGATTTGGAGTAATACTGATGGGAATATGATTATTCATGTATCCTGATGCACATATGCATGAGTTTTCTTCGGTAAATGCCTGGGAATACAATTTCTGCATCTCAGGAAGAGTGCATTTTCAACTTGTCTTTGTAACGCAAAACCAGTTTCCAAATGGGTTGTCCCACTTTATGTCCCCACCAACATGTCTGCACGTATCACTTGCTCCATAACCTCACCAACATCTGCTATTGTCAGACTTTTTACTTTTTGCCAATCTGGTAGGTTTATAATAGGCATCTTGTTTGGGGTCTTTAATCCACCTGAAATGGATTTTTTTGTATATTGAATGAGGTATTTCTTCCCTTCATTCAATCTCTGCTCAAATGTCATTTTCTCAGAAAGGCTTCCCTGAATATTCTATATAATAAATTCCCCGGGGCTCCCATCTCTCATTCTCTATTCCCTTACCTGGTTTTATTTTTCATTAACTTCTGACATCGTATTCTACATTTATTTCTCTTACGTCATATTTATGTGGTTGAGTTATTTTTATTCTCTTGACAGAGAGCAACTGTGGTCTAAAGGCTTTGAGCATATTCATTCTTTCAACTCACATTATAACGCTGTGAGGAGCAGTCCTATGTGGTGAGTCCTATTATTAGCTCGATATTATAGATGAAGAAACCAAAGCCGGAGAGATTAACATGCTCAAAGCCACACAGCTGATAAGTGGCAGAGCCAGGCAATGGCAGAGGGGCCGCTACTTATTTATTACCTTGTTCTCCATTAGAATATGAGCTCCAGAAGGATGAAAGCTTTGTCTGTTTTGCTTACCTCGGTGCCTGGAACAGTGCCTGGCACACAGGAGGTGTTCAGTACATACTTGTTGAATAACTTTGGCAAGCCCCAGTCTTAGTTCTCTCTTAGAGCTGAATGCCATATCTGACACTGATCTGCAGAGGTGTAACAGGAGATTATTAAACCTAGCTGTTTCTCCTTCCCTTGCAAATCATATTGCCTTACGGTGCTTCCTCAATAAAGGTTAAGCCTTTAAGCCTGGGTCACCCAACCTCAGCATGATTCACATTTTAGGCTGCATAATTCTTGGCTGTGGGACACTGTCCTGTTTGTGCATTGGAGGATGTTTAGCAGCATCCATGACCACTACCCACCAGACACTAGTAAGAAACCCCCTTCTCCCGGTTGTGACACTTAAAAATGTCTCCAGACATTGCCAGGTGACCCCTGGGGGACAAAATTATCCCCAGTTGAGAACCACTGAGCTAAACTTTCAAGTTTGTCTTTGGACATGGAGTGTGGGTGGGGGGAGTATCAAAATGTCACAGAGAGGCCGGGTGTGGTGGCTCACACCTGTAATCCTAGCACTTTGGGAGGCCAAGGCAGGCGGATCACCTGAGGTCAGGAGTCCAAGAGCAGCCTGGCCAACATGGCGAAACCCCATCTCTACTAAAAATACAAAAATTAGCCAGGGGTGGTGGTGTGCGTATGTAATCCCAGCTACTCTGGAGACTGAGGCAGGAGAATCGCCTGAATCCAGAGGGCCAAGGTTGCAGTGAGCTGAGATCACGCCAAGGCACTCCAGCCAGGGCGACAGAGCTCGACTACATCTCAAAAAGAAAAACCCACAGAGGAGGGAAAGAGGGACGATATGATCTGGCGATTCTTGCATCCAGCAAGAGAAAGCTTCTTCGTCTTTCTGTGTTGGGGTGGTGGGTGGGAAAGGGAGGTCAAAGTGCAAGGCCCTTCTTTCCTCCTCCCCACCCCCAGGTTCAACTGTGAAAGGAGGAGTTCCTAGGCTGCACATAGGTGCTTAGAGAAGTCCTAGTACGTAGGATTTTCTCTCCACTTCTCAGCATACAGGCCAGGAATCTGCAAGCCCCCCATAGCACAGGCCCACATTCAGGGGGTCATTAAGAAATGGCGGAGGAATGTGCCTAGGCCGGCGTGCAGGTGTGATGGAGGGCAGCCGAGAGAGACCTACACACTCCAGAGTAGTTTGGAGAAGGTGGCTGAGGGTTTCTGGATCCTTGCAAAGCACAAAAGTTCAGAACAAATCTGTGGTGCAGCAGCATGGTGCCAGCAGCAAGTTCCAGTTCAGCACCTTGAAAACCCAAGAGGGACCAGCCAAGCAAGCACCAGGGCCCAGGAACTAAACCAGGCAAGTCTCAAGACATCAGAGACCAGTAAACCTTGAAGAACAGCATGTGAGAAAGGGTCCTCTTCCCACTGCCACGAGGCTACAGAAGCCCACCCTGTCTCCAGATGCCATCTTGGAAAAGAGAAGTGGGAACAAGAAGTGTATTAGCCAGAATGCAGAGTCAGCTACCATGACAGAGACCAAAGTGACAGTGACATAAACAAGATAGAAGGTTTCTCTCTTGTGAAGCATCCAAGTGTTAGCAGTCCAGAGCTAATGGAGAAGCCCTTTAGTGTTGGAGACTCAGGTTCGTTCTCCCTTGAGCTCTTCCATTCCTAGACTGTTGGCTTCATCTGATCTAAGACGGCTCCACACCATGGCACTTTCCAGGCAGCAACATAGAGACTATATGGATATTATCCTATTGGCTAGAACTGAGTCATATGGCTGTACCTGGCTTCAAGTGAGGCTGGGAAATATAGTCTTTAATTGGGAAGCCATGGGCCTGGCTAAAGCTCAGGAGTTCTACCATTAAAGGAAGTAAGGGGGCTGCCAGGAAGACAGCCTGAAAGACGAATCCACTTTTCCAAAGGAATCTGAAGGAAAGTGATTTAAACCAGTGGAATCTGAGCTGTCTCTAAGTGGCAGCTTCAAGTCATCTCCTCCGTATGCCCTGGTCTTTCTCCCTACAATGGTGCTCCAGATCCAGAGAGCAGTTAAAGGAAATAGTGAAACACAATATCTTTTGCAGAGCTGAGGGTTACTTCACATATTTTTAACCCTTTTGAGAGAAAAAAACAGAGAACTGGGTAAAGTTTGAATTGCAGCTCCTCTGTTTCAGAGCACTCAGGCAGGCTGGCAGCTCCCTCTTGGGAGAATAGGAGGGGACAGGCCTCTGTCACCAGCATTAATGGTCGTCCCACAGTAGGTCTAAGGAGAGGCACATCAGCCTTCTAAGGAAGTCTCATGAGTATTCAACAAGTATCAGATGATGACAGAATAGGAGGAGGTTTACGGTAGGTAGGAGACAGGCCTGAAGTCAAAGACTCCACGATCCCAATATTAAAATGATTTTCCCCCTTTGGTATTAGAGGAATAATAAGTGCTCTTGTTTCATTCTTAATACCAGCTCAGAACCTACTAGCAGAGTATTATTTTATCAGCCAATCTTCACGAAAATCTGTGAAGCAGGGACTATTGTTATTCCCATTTTACAGATGAGAAAACGGAACCTCAGAGAAATTAAACAGGAATGACTCAACATCTCTAAGGGAGGTGAGCCTGGAGAGCAGAGGAACTGCGCTGGGCTGGGGCTTTTCTTCCCTAAGGATACTATCGAACATGTTGCATCACCATCAAACATGGTGGAGTATGTTTTTTAGAGGGATGGAGGAAGAAATTCCTGGCAGGTCGTGGTAGCTGATGCCTGCAATCCTAGCATTTTGGGAAGCCAAGGCAAGAGAATTACTTGAGCCAGTATTTCCAGACCAGCCTGAGCAACACGGTGACACCCTGTCTCTATAAAAACACAAAAAAATTAGCAGGGTGTGGTGGCACATGCCTGTGGTCCCAGCCACTCGGGAGGCTGAGGCCAGAGGATCACTGCACTCCAGCCTGGGCAGCAGAGCAAGACCATGTCTCAAGAAAAAAGAGAAAGAAAAGAGGAAGAAATTCCTGACTGCTCTTAATACAGTTATTTTCCAAAAGGGAAACACTGAATTTATATGTGATATATATAATGATCGTGTGTGTGTGTGTGTGTGTGTTGATAAACAGAAGGCTTATTGCAAAATCTGTGACCCACCCAAGGGAAGCCCACAGTTTTCAGACTCACTTCTAGCCACATTGTATGTCACCACCTCTGTTCTGTCTCCTTATACTTCCACTTTTCTCCCCTAAATCACTCTTAATACAGAAACTTGTTCTTGGGAGGAAAAGACTTGACTCTGTGGCGTCAGGGTCAAGTGCAATGAGGTGTGTGCAGATTTTAGCTGCACAAACGGAGAAAAACATTAACGATTTTTTGTTTGTTTCTGTCAAGCAACACTGAGGACAATGAATTCCATACCTTTGCTAAGGTGAACTTCCACATGATATCTTGCAAGACAAATCAGGATATATTAATACTAGGAAGACAGGGACAGGCCATAGGAACTGTCAGAGGCCACTTCCCTAGATGCAAAGCTTGAGATGTGTTGCAAGCGAGTTATGGAGGGCATGCTCTCAGGAGAAACCGAGAGGCGGGGAAGGGAAATGGAAGAGGGCAAAGGAAGATGCTCTGTAAAAACGAAGCTCCAGGAGGAAGTGGGCCTCAGCCTGATCCCACGGGGAGCTCTGGAGCATGGCTGGTACCATAGAGATAGATCCTTCTGCCCAGAGGCAAGAAGTCTGAGCTGTTACAACCCCCGCATCCATCAGTCGTTGGCCAATGAGGCGGGTGTAGCCTCCCAACCATCTCGTATGGAGGTTTGGGGGACAGCTTCCCACAACCAAGAGCAGAATGGGAACCAACCTGAGAGGGGTGCGGAGTGAGCTCATAGCAGCCAACACCACAGCAGGGAAGAGGCAGTGAACCGGCCCAGGACAGAGGACCTGGGCAGGCCACCAAGAGCATTTTCTACACTTGGAGTTATCACAAGAGATGCATGATACTAAAGGCACAGATCTATGATAGGTTTTTCGTTGCATTAACTATTCTATTTATTCATTTTTAAATGGATTTTATTTTCTAGAGCTGTTTGAGGTTCACAGCAAAATTGAGTGGAAAGTTCCATTTTTCTTAAACTCTGTTTAACACAGAGTTCCCATATTCCTCCTCCCACCCCCAGCTTGTTTACAATCAACATCTCACATCTGAGTGGCACATTTACTGCAATCAATGCACCCGCACAGATACATCATTATCCAAAGTCATTAGTATATACGAAGGTTCACTCTTGGTGATGTATGTTTTATGGGTTTTGACAAATGTCCAATGACATGTTCCCACCATTGCAGTATCATAAAGAACAGTTTCACGGCCCAAAAATCCTCTGTGGTCTGCCTATTCATCTCTCCCAACCCCTGGCAACTGCTGATTTTTTTTGACTGTCTCCATAGTTTTGCCTTTTCCAGAATGTCATATAGTTGGAGTCATGTAGTATGTAGCCTTTTCAGATTGGCTTCTTTCATTTAGTAATATGCATGTAAGGTTTCTCCATGACTGTTCCTGGCTTGATAGCTCATGTCGTTTTAGCACTGAACAATTTTTTTTTTTTTTTGTGGTGACAGAATGTTGTTCTGTTACCCAGACTGGAGTGTAGTGGCATGATCTCAGCTCACTGCAACATCTGCCTCCCGGGTCCAAGCAATTCTCTTGCCTCAGCCTCCCAAGTAGTTGGGATTACAGGCGCCTGACACCAGGCCTGGCTAATTTTTGTATTTTTAGTAGAGATGGAGTTTCACCATGTTGGTCAGGCTGGTCTTGAACTCCTGGCTTCAATTAATCCATCCACCTCAGCCTCCCAAAGTGCTGGGATTAGAGGCATGAGCCACCGTGCCTGGCCTCAATAAGGTTGTTCTAAAAAAAGAAAGAAAACCTTGTACTATAGAGCTAACAGGTATAAAATTTAGTTGAATATTCTCTATGGACATTTTTAATAAAAACTTGGGCTTCCAGTCAGGAACATGTCTTCCATTTCTACATAACTTTAGTATCACTCTCTCTTTTAATTTATGCTTTTTATTTTATGCATCCTTGAAAGCTGCCTTCAATCCACTCTGGAATAAATTGGGGGTAAATAAGTAAAGACACAAACGTTTCATCTTTGTATTTCCCAAGTACCTTTAGCCTTGAAAGTCTGAGCAGTTTTACAAGTGCCTTTGCGGTATATATCCAGTAGCAAGAGTAAAACTGAGATTGTGGTGCCATGGTCCAACCCCAGAGGCTGCAAGTCACGTATTCCACTCTGCTGAGCCTTGGGGAAGTACCCTTAGATACCAAGATAAATAGTCAACATCTTTTCCTTTGGACCAGTAAGCACTTTTTAGTCACATGGTAAGTGCAATTCACAGACTTTGACTGCCATATGATGGCGTAGGCTGGTCTAGGTCAGGTGATTTATCCAGATTAGTTCAGCTCAGTTGAGCCAAGCATTTCCCTGAGATCTGTGTCTTGGCAAAGGGCTTCTTAATGTTTTGAGCTGCCCAGACTGTCATTCCCTATAGTGTGCTGATAGGCAGGTTAATAAAGAGTTCTTAGATTCCTGGACTCAGAAGGCACCTTGAGGTGAACAGTGACGGTGGAAACAACATGAACGCCCCAGAGACTGGCTGGGTGACCTTGGGCAGGTAGCAACACAATGGTGGGCCTGGGCCTCTTTCTCATCTTGAAGGTGAAAAGGTTGAACTTGAGGATTCGTAGAATCTCATCCAGCTTTTGCAGATCAGCTGGTCTAGCGCTTCCCAAACTCTTGGATTTTACAGATCAGTATAGTTTCATCAATTTTTAAGAACTGACACAAGGTGTTTACTTTTTACTTTCCTAGGAAGGACAATAAAAATCAACTACTACCGCCATTTTTTATCACATCGTTTCCAGAAGGAAAGAGCATATTAACATAACAACAACCAAAAAAAGGTGCAAGGAAATACCCTCAGCACAAAAGATAGTGCTTGTTAGGACAAGTGGGATGGAACTTTACTTCAACATACACGCTTGCTGTGCACCGGCTCTTTCTTCTTCCTTTTTTTTTTTTTTTTTTTTTTGAGATGGGAGTCTCGCCCTGTCGCCCAGGCTGGAATAGAGTGGTACCATCTCGACGGAGTTTCGCTTTCGTTGCCCAGGCTGGAGTCAATTGCCAATCTCTGCTCACTGTAACCTCCGCCTCCCAGAGTCAAGCCATTCTTCTGCCTCAGCCTCCCCAGTAGCTGGGATTACAGGCATGGGCCACCACACCGGGCTAATTTTGTATTTTTAGTAGAGACAGATTTCTCCATGTTGGTCAGGCTGGTCTCGAACTCCCGACCTCAGGTGATCCACCCACCTTGGCCTCCCAAAGTGCTGGGATTATAGGCATGAGCCACCGCACCTGGCCCCATTCTTCCTTTTTAAAAAGTGCATTATTGAGGTGTTATCTGCATACCATACAATTCACTCATGTTAAGTGTGCAATTCAATAATTTGTAGGAAATTCATGGAGTGTGCAAGTACACTACAATCTAATTTTAGAACATTTCCACCATCCCTAAAAGATCCCTGCAGTCACTCTTCTCCCATCCACCAGATCCAGGCAACCACGAATCTACTTTCTGTCTCTATAAATTCTGCCTTTTCTGGACATTTCATATAATGGTATTATGCATTACGTGGCATTTGTGTCTGGCTTCTTTCATTTAGCATAACGTTTTCAAGGTTCTTCCATGTGGTAGCATTCATCAGTGAGTGCTTCATTCCCTTTTTTTTTTTTAATGGGGTCTTGCTCTGTTACCCATGGTGGAGTGCAGTGGCACGATCATGGTTCACTGCAGCAGCCTTGACCTCCAGGCTCAAGCAATCCTCCTCCTTCCGCCTTAGGAGTATCTGGGACAGGCGTGCACCACCGTGCCTAATTTCTTTTTTTTTCTTGGACAGACAGAGTCTCACTATGTTGCCCAGGCTGATCTCAAACTCAAGAGATCCTGTAGTCTCAGCCTCCTAAAGCGCTGGGACTAAAGGGATGAGCCACTGCACCTGGTGCTTCATTTGTTTTTATGGCTCAATAACATTTCATTGTAAGGATAGACCACGTTTTGTTTATCCACTCATCTATTGATGGACACTTGCTTGTGTATGGGCATTTGGGTTGTTTCTGCTTTTTGGCAATTATAAATATTGCTGCTGTGAACATTTGCATACAAGTTTTTG
The DNA here is from genome assembly GCF_028878055.3 of Symphalangus syndactylus. Lineage (NCBI taxonomy): Eukaryota > Metazoa > Chordata > Mammalia > Primates > Hylobatidae > Symphalangus > Symphalangus syndactylus. Next base: position 24,231,976 of record NC_072430.2, read on the forward strand.
GGTGGACCACGTTTTCAATTCTCCTGGGTGCATACCTACGAGTGGAATTGATGGGTGTGGTAGGCAGAATAATGGCCCCCAACGATGTCTTCATCCTAATCCTCAAAATTGGTGAGTATGTTACCTTATATGCAAAAGGGATTTTGCAGATGTGTTTAAGGATCTTGATATTTGGAAATTATTTTGGATTATTGGGGTGGGCCCAATGTAATCACAAGGGTCATGATAAGGGAAAGATGGGACAAAACAGGGAATGTGTGAGAGTGATGCAGCTTGAGAATGGCTCATGTGGCCATTGCTGGATCTGAGGATGGAGGGAGGCCATGAGCCGAAGAATGGGGGCGCCTCTAGAAGCTGAAAAAGGCAAGGTAACAGGTGTCCCTGTAGCACTTCCTGGAGGAATGCAGCCCAGCGAACACCTTGAATTTAGACCTTGGGTGAGCCCCATTTTGGGTTTCCAAACTTTAGAATGGAAGATAATGAATTTGTGTTGTATGGAGACACCAAATTAATGGTAATTTGTTTCCACAGTCACAGGGTCATGTAGTAACCTCAACTTTACTTTTACATCACTGACAGACCCATTTAGGAAGGTATCATTGGTTGGGATGAAGGGCACGGTCTGCCAGTGTATAGATTCAAATTCCAGCTCCAATACCTACTGTATGGAAGTACTTGAGTAAGTTACTTAAATTTTCTGTGCCTCAGCTTCCCCAGCTAATAATAATAATACTCCCCTCACACCCTTGTGAGGATTCATGAGTTGGTATATGCTGAGTGGGGCTTAGAATAATATCTGGCATATGGGCAGCCATATACAGAATCATGTGTGTGATCATTACTCACAATCTTCCAAGAGCAAAGGAACAGCAATAGCCTCCCCATGGATGAAACCAAAGCTCTGCTTCATCCTTTCAAAAGATGTTTTCTTCCATCAACTCCTTTCATATCTCAAAGTTCTTAAAACCAGATTTCCCCTAGCGCTCAAGCTAAAGGTTTCAAGAAAGTCCCCTCCCTGGAAAATTATCTGTGACAGCACTTTGCCCAAGCTCCTAGCTGAGGAAGACTCAGCTCTGTCAAAATCTTCTTTCTTTCTTTTTTTTCTTTTTCTTTCTTTTTTTTTTAAGAGACTGTTGCCGATGCTGGTGTTGAACTTCTGGCTTCAAGAGCTCCTTCTGCCTCCTGAGTAGCTGGGATCACAGGCACACACCACCATACCTGGCTAATTTTTTTTTCTTTTCTTTTCTTTTTTGTTTTTTAAAGAGACTGTTGCCTATGCTGGTCTTGAACTCCTGGCTTCAAGAGATCCTGCTGCCTCCTGAGTAGCTGGGATCACAGGCACACACCACCATACCTGGCTAATTTTTTTTTCTTTTCTTTTTCATTTTTTTTTTTTTTGGAGAGACAGGGTCTCACTATTCTGCCCAGGCTGGTTTACCACTCAAGTGATTCTCCTGCCTCAGCCTTTCAAAGTTCAGGGATCACAGGCATGAGCTAACTCACCTGGCCAAAATCCTCTTGACAGATTTTTTTCTGGTTCCCTCAACCACAACTTGCCCAGAAATAACTGCTTAGCCCATGGGCAAGAATCTGACATGTGTTTTTATCCTGTGTAAGCCAGCAGTCCCCAAACTTTTTGGCACCAGGGACAGGTTTCATGGAAGACAATTTTTCCACAGACCCACGGCAGGGAGGGGGATGGTTTGGGGATGATTCAAGCACATTACATTTATTGTGCACTTTGTTTCTATTATTATTACATTGTAATATATAATGAAATAATTATACAACTCACCATAATGTAGACTCAATGGGAGCCCTCAGCTTGTTTCCCTGCAACTAGATGGTCCCATCTGGGGGTGATGGGAGACAGTGACAGATCATCAGGCATTAGATTCTCATAAGCTCTCTTGCATGTGCAGTTCACAATAGGATTTGCACTCCTGTGAGACTGTCAGGCCCCTGGTGATCTGACAGGAGGCGGAGCTCAGGTGGTAATGCCACTGATGGAGAGTGGCTGTAAATACAGATGAAGCTTTGTTTGCTCGCTCACTGATCACCTCCTGCTGTATGGCTGGGTTCCTAACAGGCCACAGAACTGGTCCATATAGGTACTGCTACCAGTCTATGGCCTGGTGGTTGGGGACCCTGCTGTAAGCACTTAGCACATATTGGCCAAATATTCAATGAATAAATGAGAGTTGACCAGAAGAGCCATTTTGCTCCAACTTTGCTCTTTGCTCCAACTTCTGGTGACTTTCTAGAAGAAATGAAATCCCTTTCTGACTTTTGGCTATAGAATTTGGAACTGAAATAACTTTGGAGGTGGTATACCCAGGGACTCTGGTTTTGCAAATGAGGAAGTTGAGGCACTGAGGGAGGTACGACACCTAAGATCGCACAGCAAATTAGCCACAAAGCAGTGCCCCTGGTTTCCAGCCCAGCTACCTCTCTAGATGTTGCTATGGGTAAAAAAGTCTAAGACTCTGGGCTGAATCCAGGCTGACCTTCAGACATCTCCTGAAAGTTACTGCTTATTTGTTGAGACAAGTTCCTTGTCTCATTTTCTTGTATTTCCTCTCCCAAATAAAACTCCTTTTCTGAATTTAGGGTTCAGTAAATCAAAGAAATACTATCAATATTATCTATTGTCTTATCTTCTATCTTCAGGCCCTAATAGGCATAAAAAGACATTGGTAAAAGTCACTATTATTTGTGCCTGGTATCTGGAACCCATGACTTCCCAAACCAGGACTGACTTGCATCAAGAGTGAGACTGATTTGTCAGGTTCAGCAAAAACACTTACGCAAGAATTCACATTAGTTCAAAAATAAAAATAGTTAACATGAGAAAAACAAGATTCCTCTTTTTTCTTTTCTCTGTACGATAAGGCATTTGATTAAGAGTGAGATTGCTGACTGGAAATTTAAAAAGTCAAAACAGGAAGCAGTAAGTGACTAGCAAAGCATTGTATTCAGTAAAACTCTCCTAAATGTCATGCTCGCATAAATGAGTGGCAGAACCTGAATCAACAAAAAAGCTCTGTAGGGTGGATGAATAGATTCAACAGCCATCCTCTTAGGGATGCTTTATGCTAACAAACTCCCAGAGTCCCTTATCGTCCCTTATATCCTTTATTGAAGTAGCTCCTGTCTTCATACTATTCTTACTCTTGAACAAATGCTCTCATGTTACCAAAAAAAAAAAAAAAAAAAAAAAAAAATTCTCTCTACCCAAGTCCTCTAAAAGATCTCTTATTTCAGGTACTGCAGCAGTATGCAGACCATTTGCCCACATTTAAAATATTTTAATTCTTTTTTTTTTTGTTTTATTACATTGGCTGGGATTTCTAGTACAGTATTGCATGGCAATGGGTGTAGTGGCGTTTTTAGAAATAATTTACCTTGTTATCATAAAATATTTCAAATACACAACAAAGGTATGAGTCTGGGCGCGGTGGCTCATGCCTGTAATCTCAGCACTTTGGGAGGTGAGGTGGGTGGATCACTTGAGGTCAGGAGTTCAAGACCAGCCTGGCCAACATGGTGAAACTCTGTCTCTACTAAAAATACAAAAACTAGCCTGGTGTGGTGGCACACACCTGTAATCCCAGCTACTCAGAAGGCTAAAGCAAGAGAATCACCTAAACCCTGGAGGTGGAGTTTACAGTGAGCTGAGATCACACCATTGCACTCCAGCCTGGGCAACAAGAGTGAAACTCTGTCTTAAAAAAAAAAAAAAAAACAGGAAGGAATGGTTCAGGTGCAGTGGCTCACACCTGTAATCCCAGCACTTTGGGAGACCGAGGTGGGCGGATCACCTGAGGTAGGGAGTTCAAGACCAGCCTGGCCAACATGGTGAAACCTTGTCTCTACTAAAACTATAAAAAACATTAGTCGGGCGTGGTGGCACATGCCTGTAATTCCAGCTACTTGGGAGGCTGAGGCACAAGAATCACTTGAACTCTGAAGGCAGAGGTTGCAGTGAGCCGAGATGGTGCCACTGTACTCCAGCCTGGGTGACAGGGTGAGACTCCCATCTCAAAAAAAAAAAAAAAAAATTGAAGAAGAAAGAGCCAGTGCACAGCAAGCACGTATGCTGAAGTAAAGTTGCCATCCCACTTGTCCTAGCAAGCATTGTCTTTTGTGCTGAAGTTATTTCTTTCCATTTTTTTTTTTTTTTTTGGTTGTTGTTGTTAATATGCTCTTTCCTTCTGGAAACGATGTGATAAAAAATGGCGGTAGTAGTTGATTTTTATTGTCCTTCCTAGGAAAATAAAAAGTAAATACCCTGTGGCCGGGCGTGGTGGCTCATGCCTGTAATCCCAGCACTTTGGGAGGCTGAGGCGGGTGGATCACCTGAAGTCAGGAGTTTGAGATCAGCCTGGCCAATATGGTAAAACCCCGTCTCTAGTAAAATACAAAAAAATTAGCCGGGTGTGGTGGTGCGCCCCTATAATCCCAGCTACTGGGGAGGCTGAGGCAGGAGAATTGCTTGAACCTAGTGGGGCGGAGGTTGCAGTGAGCCAAGATCACGACACTGCACTGCAGCCTGGGCCACAGAGTGAAACTCCCTCACTGCACTCCAGCCTGGGGGACAGAGTGAAACTCCCTCTTAAAAAAAAAAAAAAGTAAACACCTTGTGTCAGTTCTTAAAAAAAACTATACTGATCTGTAAAATCCAAGAGTTTGGGAAGCACTAGACCAGCTGATCTGCAAAAGCTGGATGAGATTCTACGAATCCTCAAGTTCAACCTTTTCACCTTCAAGGTGAGAAAGAGGCCCAGGCCCACCATAGTGTTGCTACCTGCCCAAGGTCACCCAGCCAGTCTCTGGGGCGTTCATGTTGTTTCCACCGTCACTGTTCACCTCAAGGTGACTTCTGAGTCCAGGAATGTAAGAACTCTTTATTAACCTGCCTATCAGCACACTATAGGGAAAGAGAGTCTGGGCAGCTCAAAACATTAAGAAGCCCTTTGCCAAGACACAGATCTCAGGGAAATGCTTGGCTCAACTGAGCTGAACTAATCTGGATAAATCACCTGACCTAGACCAGCCGACGCCATCATATGACAGCCAAAGTCTGCGAATTGCACTTACCATGTGACTAAAAAGCGCTTACTGGCCCAAAGGAAAAGATGTTGACTATTTATCTTGGTATCTAAGGGTACTTCCCCAAGGCTCAGCAGAGTGGAACACAAAACTTGTAACCTCTGGGGTTGGACCGTGGCACCACAATCTCAGTTTCACTCTTGCTACTGGATATATACCGCAAAGGCACTTGTAAAACTGCCCAGACTCTTAAAGCTGAAGGCACTTGGGGAATACAAAGATGAAATAGGTGTTGGTGTCTTTATCTAGTTTTTTCCACCCAATCTTATTCCAGAAAGGATTGAAGGCAGCTTTCAAGGATACATAAAATAAAAAGCATAAATTAAAAGAGAGAGTGATACTAAAGTTATGTAGAAATGGAAGACATGTTCCTGACTGGAAGCCCAAGTTTTTATTAAAAATGTCCATAGAGAATATTCAACTAAAATTTTTATACTTGTTAGCTCTATAGTCCAAGGTTTTCTTTCTTTTTTTTTTTTTTTTATCAACCTTATTACGGTCAGGCACGGTGGCTCATGCCTGTAATCCCAGCACTTTGGGAGGCCGAGGTGAATGAATTACTTGAAGTCAGGAGTTTGAGACCAGCCTGGCCAACATGGTGAAACCCCATCTCTACTAAAAATACAAAAATTAGCCAGGCCTGATGGTAGGCGCCTGTAATCCCACCTACTTGGGAGGCTGAGGGAGGAGAATCGTTTGGACCCAGGAGGCAGAGGCTGCAGTGAGCAGAGATTGTGCCACTGCACTGCAGCCTGGGCAACAGAGCAACACTCCAACTCAAAAAAAAAAAAAAAAAAAAAGCTGGGGGCGGTGGCTCATGCCTGTAATTCCAGCACTTTGGGAGTCCAACGTGGGCAGATCATGAGGTCAGGAGATTGACACCATCCTGGCTAACATGGTGAAACCCCGTCTGTACTAAAAAAAAAAATACAAAAAAATTAGCCAGGCATGGTGGCTGGCCTGTAGTCCCAGCTACTCGAGAAGCTGAGGCAGGAGAATGGCGTGAACCCAGGAGGCTGAGCTTGCAGTGAGCCGAGATCCCATCACTGCACTCCAGCCTGGGAGACAGAGCGAGACTCCATCTCAAAAAAAAAAAAATGTTCTTTATTAGATGTAGTATATCCAGACAATGGAATATTATATTATTCAGTGCTAAAAAGACATGAGCTATCAAGCCAGGAACAGTCATGGAGAAACCTTACATGCATATTACTAAATGAAAGAAGCCAATCTGAAAAGGCTACATACTACATGACTCCAACTATATGACATTCTGGAAAAGGCAAAACTATAGAGACAGTAAAAAAAATCAGCAGTTGCCAGAGGTTGGGAGAGATGAATAGGCAGACCACAGAGGATTTTTGGGCAGTGAAACTGTTCTTTATAATACTGCAGTGGTGGGTACATGTCATTGGACATTTGTCAAAACCCATAAAACATACATCACCAAGAGTGAACCTTCATATATACTACTGACTTTGGATGATAATGAAGTATCAGTGTGGGTTCATTGATTGCAGTAAATGTGCCACTCAGATGTGAGATGTTAATTGTAAACAAGCTGGGGGTGGGGGGAGGAATATGGGAACTCTGTGTTAAACAAAGAGTTTAAGAAAAATGGAACTTTCCACTCAATTTTGCTGTGAACCTCAAACAGCTCTGGAAAATAAAGTCCATTAAAAATGAATAAATAGAATAGTTAATGCAATGAAAAACCTATCATAGATCTGTGCCTTTAGTATCATGCATCTCTTGTGATAACTCCAAGTGTAGAAAATGCTCTTGGTGGCCTGCCCAGGTCCTCTGTCCTGGGCCGGTTCACTGCCTCTTCCCTGCTGTGGTGTTGGCTGCTATGAGCTCACTCCGCACCCCTCTCAGGTTGGTTCCCATTCTGCTCTTGGTTGTGGGAAGCTGTCCCCCAAACCTCCATACGAGATGGTTGGGAGGCTACACCCGCCTCATTGGCCAACGACTGATGGATGCGGGGGTTGTAACAGCTCAGACTTCTTGCCTCTGGGCAGAAGGATCTATCTCTATGGTACCAGCCATGCTCCAGAGCTCCCCGTGGGATCAGGCTGAGGCCCACTTCCTCCTGGAGCTTCGTTTTTACAGAGCATCTTCCTTTGCCCTCTTCCATTTCCCTCCCCCGCCTCTCGGTTTCTCCTGAGAGCATGCCCTCCATAACTCGCTTGCAACACATCTCAAGCTTTGCATCTAGGGAAGTGGCCTCTGACAGTTCCTATGGCCTGTCCCTGTCTTCCTAGTATTAATATATCCTGATTTGTCTTGCAAGATATCATATGGAAGTTCACCTTAGCAAAGATATGGAATTCATTGTCCTCAGTGTTGTTTGACAGAAACAAACAAAAAATCGTTAATGTTTTTCTCCGTTTGTGCAGCTAAAATCTGCACACACCTCATTGCACTTGACCCTGACTACACAGAGTCAAGTCTTTTCCTCCCAAGAACAAGTTTCTGCATTAAGAATGATTTAGGGGAGAAAAGTGGAAGTATAAGGAGAGAGAACAGAGGTGGTGACATACAATGTGGCTAGAAGTGAGTCTGAAAACTGTGGGCTTCCCTTGGGTGGGTCACAGATTTTGCAATAAGCCTTCTGTTTATCAACACACACACACACACACGCACACACACACACACGATCATTATATATATCACATATAAATTCAGTGTTTCCCTTTTGGAAAATAACTGTATTAAGAGCAGTCAGGAATTTCTTCCTCTTTTCTTTTTTTTTTCTTTTTTCTTGAGACATGGTCTTGCTCTGCTTCCCAGGCTGGAGTGCAGTGGCTTGATCATGGCTCACTGCAGCTTTAACCTCCTGGGCTCAGGTGATCCTCTGGCCTCAGCCTCCTGAGTAGCTGAGACCACAGGCATGTGCCTCCACACCCTGTTAATTTTTTTGTATTTTTATAGAAACAGGGTCTCACTGTGTTGCTCAGACTGGTCTGGAAGTACTGGCTCAAGTAATTCTCTTGCCTTGGCTTCCAAAAGTGCTAGGATTGCAGGCATCAGCTACCATGACCTGCCAGGAATTTCTTCCTCCATCCCTCTAAAAAACATACTCCACCATGATTGATGGTGATGGAACATGTTCAATAGTTTCCTTAGGGAAGAAAAGCCCCAGCCCAGCTCCGTTCCTCTGCTCTCCAGGCTCACCTCCTTTAGAGATGTTGGGTCATTCTTGTTTAATTTCTCTGAGGTTCCGTTTTCTCATCTGTAAAATGGGAATAATAATAGTCCCTGCTTCACAGGTTTTTCGTGAAGATTGGCTGATAAAATAATACTCTGCTAGTAGGTTCTGAGCTGGTATTAAGAATAAAACAAGAGCACTTATTATTCCTCTAATACCAAAGAGGGAAAATCATTTTAATATTGGGCTCGTGGGGTCTTTGACTTCAGGCCTGTCTCCTACCTACCGTAAACCTCCTCCTATTCTGTCATCATCTGATACTTGTTGAATACTCATGAGACTTCCTTAGAAGGCTGATGTGCCTCTCCTTAGACCTACTGTGGGACGACCATTAATGCTGGTGACAGAGGCCTGTCCCCTCCTATTCTCCCAAGAGGGAGCTGCCAGCTTGCCTGAGTGCTCTGAAACAGAGGAGCTGCAATTCAAACTTCACCCAGTTCTCTGTTTTTTTCTCTCAAAAGGGTTAAAAATATGTGAAGTAACCCTCAGCTCTGCAAAAGATATTGTGTTTCACTATTTCCTTTAACTGCTCTCTAGATCTGGAGCATCATTGTAGGGAGAAAGACCAGGGCATGGGGAAGAGGTGCCTTGAAGCTGCCACTTAGAGACAGCTCAGATTCCACTGGTTTAAATCACTTTCCTTCAGATTCCTTTGGAAAAGTGGATTCGTCTTTCAGGCTGTCTTCCTGGCAGCCCCCTTACTTCCTTTAATGGTAGAACTCCTAAGCTTTAGCCAGGCCCATGGCTTCCCAATTAAAGACTACATTTCCCAGCCTCACTTGAAGCCAGGTACAGCCATATGACTCAGTTCTGGCCAATAGGATAATATCCATATAGTCTCTATGTTGCTGCCTGGAAAGTGCCATGGTGTGGAGCCATCTTAGACCAGATGAAGCCAACAGTCTAGGAATGGAAGAGCTCAAGGGAGAATGAACCTGAGTCTCCAACACTAAAGAGCTTCTCCATTAGCTCTGGACTGCTAACACTTGGATGCTTCACAAGAGAGAAACCTTCTATCTTGCTTATGTCACTGTCACTTTGGTCTCTGTCGTGGTAGCTGACTCTGCATTCTGGCTAATACACTTCCTGTTCCCACTTCTCTTTTCCAAGATGGCATCTGGAGACAGGGTGGGCTTCTGTAGCCTCGTGGCAGTGGGAAGAGGACCCTTTCTCACATGCTGTTCTTCAAGGTTTACTGGTCTTTAATGTCTTGAGACTTGCCTGGTCTAGCTCCTGGGCCCTGGTGCTTGCTTGGCTGGTCCCAAGTGGGGTTTCAAGGTGCTGAACTGAGACTTGCTGCTGGCACTGTGCTGCACACCACAGATTTGTTCTGAACTTTTGTGCTTTGCAAGGATCCAGAAACCCTCAGCCACCTTCTCCAAACTACTCTGGAGTGTGTAGTTCTCTCTCGGCTGCCCTCCAGCACACCTGCACACCTGCCTAGGCACATTCCTAAATTCTCTAAAAATAGCAATTAAGCATAATAGCTTTAAGGTAGGTGGCAGTAAGTTTTTTGGCCAAGGTAGGAATAATGTTTTATATACCAAGCCTTTTGTCTCCATTTTCCATCGTAGGAATAGGACCCCCTGGCATTTAGCGAAGAGTCTATTATATTAACTTTTTCCCAAAGGTGTGAGTGGCATTTTGAATGGAGGAGTTGAATAGTCCTGTTTGCAGACCCCATACAGGAAAGATAATATGTACAATAGTCCCTGTCTCCTGGAATAAGTTGGTGTTTGAGAGATCAGCCAGACACAATCGGCAGGGAGAGCATGCGTGTTTTTATGAAGAATTATGCTGAGGTAGGTAACGAATGGGGAAGAAATTTGAGCTTTGGAGGGGGATACCCAATATCCCTTGGAGAATAAATGTTGAAAAGTATCTTATTGAGAAGATTCAAAGGAGGAACAACAAAGTAGAAGGCATCAGTATATTGAATAAGGTGAGAAGCAGAGGGGTGGAAAGAAAGTAAATCATGAGAAAGAGCTTGACTGAAGTAATGAGGGCTGTCCCTGAAGCCTTGCGGCAGTACAGCCCAGGTAAGCTGCTGGGACTGACAGGTGTCAGGGTCAGTCCAGGTAAAAGCAAAGAGAGGCTGGGGTGAGGGGTGCAGGGGAATAGTGAAAAAGGCATCTTTAAGATCAAGAATGGAATAGTGAGTTGTGGAGGAAGGCATTGAGGACAAAAGGGTGTACGGGTTGGGCACCACAGGGTGGATAGGCAAATCAATTTGCTTGATAAGGCACAGATCCTGAACTAACCTGTAAGACTTGTCCGGTTTTTGGGACAGGCAAAATGGGGGAATTGTAAGGAGAGTTTGTAGACTATAGAAGCCCATGCTGTAGCAGGCGAGTGATAACAGGCTTCAGTCTTTTTAAAGCCTGTTGTCGAATGGATACTGGCATTGAGCGGGGTAAGGGCGATTAGGTTTTAATGGGATAGTAATGAGCGTGTGATCAGTTGCCAGGGAGGGAGTAGAGGTGTCCCATACTTCTGGGTTAAGGTTGGGGGATACAAGAGGAAGACGCGAAGGAGGCTTTGGGTTGGGAAGAAGGATAGCAATGAGGTGTGGCTGTAGCCCAGGAATAGTCAGGGAAGCAGATAATTTGGTTAAAATGTCTCTGCCTAATAAGAGAACTGGGCAGGGGGGATAACTAAAAAGGAGTGCATAAAAGAATGTTGTCCAAGTTGGCACCAAAGTTGGGGAGTTTTAAGAGGTTTAGAGGCCTGGCCATCAATACCCACAACAGTCATGGGGGCAAGGAAAACAGTCCCTTGAAAAGAAGGTAATGTGGAATGGGTAGCCCCTGTATTGATTAAAAAGGGGACAGACTTACCCTCCACTGTGAGAGTTACCCAAAGCTCAGGGTCCGTGATGGTCCAGGGGGCTTCCGAGGCGATCAGGCAGCATCAGTCTTCAGCTACTAAGCCAAGCAGATCTGGGAAGGCGTCAGTCAGAGAGCCTTGGGCCAGAGCTTTAGGGGCTCTAGGAGTGGCTGCTGGGTGAGCTGGGCAGTCTGATTTCCAGTGGGTCCCTGCATAGATGGGACATGGCTTGGGAGGAATCCTGGGCTGTGGGCATTCCTTGGGCCAGTGGCCAGATTTCTGGCACTTGAAGCAAGATCCTGAGGGAGGAGGTCCTGTAGGAATGCCTGACCGCTGTGGCTTCGGTGTTTTGAAGTTTTTTTGTGCTGGAGGTGTGGCTGGGTTTTGTCTCACAGCAGAGGCAAGTAATTGTAACTCAGAATTATGTGTTGCCACTTGGCTGCCTCTTCCTTATTAGTGTACACGTTGAAGGCGAGATTGATTAATTCCTGTTGTGGCGTTTGAGGGCCAGATTCTAATTTTTGAAGTTTTTTTCTAATGTCGGGAGCTGACTGGGTGATAAAATGCATACTGAGAATAAGACAGCCTTCTGGCCCCTCTGGGTCTTAGGCTGTAAAGCGTCCCAGGGTTGCTGCCAAATGAGCCATGAACTGGGCTGGGTTTTCATCTTTACCTTGGGTAGTTTCCTTAAGTTTGTCATAATTAACAGCTTTGTATGCTGCCTTTTAAAGCCCTTCAACTAGGCAGGAAATCATGTAATTTCACCTAGCTATACCTGGGGAACCTGTCTGATATTCCCATCGGGAATCTTCTCAGGAAACTGCCCTGATGCCTTCTTGAAGGTCTGGCTCATGATGCTGGCAGGTGTCTGCATGGGACTGGGCCAGAGAAAATACTCTTTCCCATTTATCTAGGGAGAGGGTAGAAGTTAGGATGACATTTAAGTCACTCCAGGTTAAATTGTAGGACTGAGTTAAATATTGGAATTCTTGTATATATTTGGTGGGGTCTGAGGGGGAAGGAGCCTAACCATTGATTAATTTGGGAAAGGTCTGATAGAAAAGATGGCACATGCACTCTGACAATGCCCTCAGCTCCAGCCACCTCTTGAAGAGGAAATCGTTGGGCAGGTGGAGGAGTATTTGCCACAGAACGAAATTGTAACCCGGGCCAGGTGTGGGGAGGGGAGGTGACAGAAGGGTTATAAGGTGGAGGAGCGGAGGCTGAGGAAGAATTGGGACTTGATTCAGCCTGCCGAGGAGTGGCCGGGGAAGGGGGAGAGAGCTCAGAGGGGTCTGCAGAAAAGGAGGATTCAGAGGACTCTGAGGTTGAGGTAGAGACTGAAGAAACGGATGGGAGAGAAAGAAGAAAGATTTGGGATGAATCGCATTGGAAGCAGAGGCTAGGAACGGACCGATATGTAAAGAATGCCTGGATGTAAGGCACCTCAGACAATTTGCCCATTTTATGACAAAATTACCTAGATCTTGTAGGATGGACAAATTGAAAGTGCCGTTTTCTGGCCATTTAGAGCCATTATCAAGTTTGTATTGGGGCCAAGTGGTGTTGCAAAAGAAAATAAGACACTTAGGTTTTAGGTCAGGTGAGAGTTGAAGAGGTTTTAAGTTTTTAAGAACACAGGCTAAGGGGGAAAAAGGAGGAATGGAGGGTGGAAGGTTGCCCATAGTAAAAAGGTTAGTTCAGAGAAAAGAGGGGGTAGAGACAAGAAGAAAAGGGGGAGGAGTGGTACTTGCCACCCAGGAGAGGTAGTACTTGCCACCAAGGTGGAGGATCAAGGCAGGCGTCCCCGCAGTGATCGAACACCTTTGGAATGCGGTTGAATAATCAGGCAGGCGTCCCCACAGTGATTAGACACCAAGGGAAGACTGTCTTCCCAAGTCCATGACCGGCGCCGGCGTTTTGGGTCCACAGATAAAACACATCTCCGCTGTCTCTACCAGAAAAGCAAAGGAAATGGAGGGAAGGTAGAGAGTGAAGGGTGACGCCGAAATTGAAAGGAGAAAGAGGTTGAGAGATAGCGAGAGAGGTTGGAGAAGAGAATAAAAAGAGGCCGCTTAGCCAATTTAAAATTAGTGAGGTGTTTCTTGGGCTGGTCTGAGGACCCGAGGTCATAGGTGGATTCTCTCATGGAGCAAAGAGCAGGAGGACAGGGGATTGATCTCCTAAGGGAGGTCCCCCAATGCGAGTCATGGCACCAAATGTCAAGCACGTCTGTGTGAAGAAACCACCAAACAGGCTTTGTGTGAGCAATAAAGCTTTTAATTCACCTGGGTACAGGTGGGCTGAGTCCAAAAAGAGAGTCAGAGAAGGGGGATGGGGAAGGGGTTGCTTTATAGGAGTTGGGTAGGTAATGGAAAATTACAATAAAAGGTGGTTATCTATTGTTAGCGGAGGAGGGGGTCACAAGGTACATGGTGGGGAGATCATAAGATTTATTGTCCAGAAGAGGAATGTCACAAAGTTGATTGTTTGCTAAGATAGGGCATGGACAGTCACAATGGTAAACTGTTGTAATTTTGGTTAATCAGTTAAGGCAGGATCTGGGTGTTTTACTTCTTTGTGGTTTTTTGTCTGCTCCAGACTTCTCGGCTCCTGCAGGCCAACTGGATGTGTATGTGCAGGTCACAGAGGTTATAATGGCTGAGCTTTGGCTCAGAGGCCTGACACTCCTATCATTGATACAGGAGTTAAGAAGAAATTACATAGGCAGATAGTGAGGGTATGAAAGTCCTCAGTAAGGTTTTCCTTTTAATGAAAAGCAGCCCCAAATTATTTTCCTTTCTAACAAAGTGGGGCCTATAAAATCGAGCTGCAAACATAGATGCCAGCAGTTGTGCCAATCTTGTTCAAAATAGTGGCTCCATCTTCCCTTCTTTGCCAGCCACGTGTACAGTAAGGAGCAGACAAGATGGCACTGGCCAAGGGGAAAGTTCTTGTGCATAATAAGACTGGGGGAGGGGGAGGTGGGGGGCCAGCCTTCTCCACCCACTCTGTAAATGTCATACCTGATTGAAGCAATCTGTGAGCTCCATGTAAATCAGACACTGCCTCCTCAAGCCTGACTATAAAATCCAGTGCATTCACCACCTGCTAACCTTTTCCTCTGGAAAGTCTCCTCTTTCTCACTAAAGAGAGTGAGAGCTGTTTTCTGTGTCTCTTTCTTTCCCTTTCTCTTGCCTATTAAACTCTGCTCCTAAACTCCTCGTGTGTGTCCGTGTCCTAAATTTTCCTGGCATGAGATGATGAACCCCAGGTATTTATTTACCCCAGACAATGTAGCCACTTCATCATCACATCTCCTTCTCTTAATCTGATCTTCCTGCCTTTCTTTTTAAGAGTCCTTGTGATTTCACTGGGCCTACACCTAGGTAATCCAAAATAATCTCCCATCTCAAAGTCTTCATCACATTGGAAAATGCCTTTTGCCATGGAAGGTAATATATTCACAGATTCTGGGGATTAGAAAGTAGACAATTTTGGGAGGAGGCAATATATGGACTGAGTCCCAGGAACTCGCATTTCTAACAAGTCCCCAGGTGATGCTGGCCCAAGGACCACACTCTGAGAACCACTGGGGTAGGCTAACTACTGTAACAAGTAGCCCCAAAATATATAATGGCTTAAACACAATATTGGTTTATTTCTTGTTCACATAACAGTCCTAGGTAGGTGAACATGTATTCCAAATAATCACACAGAAACTCAAGCTGAAGGAAGTTCTGCTAACTTAACACATGGCTTCCAGGGCCATTTCAGAAGAAGGAGTGTGGAAGAACACAGTGAGAAGTGTTTATGGACTGGGCCTAAAAGTGGTTCCTGATCTCATGGGAATTAAGATTCTTACATTTTATTGGCTGAAACTCAGTCACATGGCCACAGCCAACTGTGCCAATAGCCGAATGTGATCTAGCGATGTGCCCAGGAGGAAGAAGAGAACATAGATTATAATAAGAGATGGCAGTCTCTGTTCCAATGTCAAATACTGTACAAAATATAGAGGGCTCATTATCAACCTCAAGATTTCTCCAAATCTGAGTTTGTATTAGCCTGTTCTCATGATGCTAATAAAGACATACTTGAGACTGGGTAATTTATATAGGAAAGAGGTTTAATTGACTCACAGTTCAGAGTGGCTGGGGAGGCCTCAGGAAACTTACAATTATGGTGGAAAGGGAGGCAAACATGTCCTTCTCCATATGGCGGCATGGAAGAGAAGTATGAGTACCCAGGGAAGGGGGAAGTCCCTTATAAAACCATCAGATCAAGAATAGAATTTTAAAAAAATCAGATCTCATGAGAACTCACTTTCATGAGAACAGGATGGAGGAAACTGCCCCCCTGATGCAGTTATCCCCATCTGCTCCCTCCCATGACATGTGGGGATTATGGGAACTACAATTCAAGATGAGATGGTGGGAACACAGCCATACTATATCAGAGTTTTACTTTTCAAATGGTTGAGGCACTTGTCTAAGAGTGGGAGGACATGTGGGCAGTGTCTGGGGAGGGGAACTGGTGGGGTCCATGGATCAGGGTGGTCCAGAGCTGCCTGGGGCTTCGAGAGGTGGGACACATGATGGGGAAATGCAGCTCCAAAGGTTCTTCCAGTGACAACAGAATACAGGAGCCAAATCTCATCCCCTTTGTATTTATTCAACCCTGCTATAAGCTCTTCGAAATTCCCCATCGTGTGTGCATAGTGCTGACTGCACAGTAGGAATTTGTATTAGTTTCCTATTGCAGTATAAGAAATAGCACAAGTTTACCAGCTTAAAACAATACCTATCTATTATCCCAGCTCTGTGGGTGAGAAGTTCAGAGGAATGCAACTGGGCTTTCTGATTAGGATCTCACAGGCCAAAATCAACAGATTGGGCAGGGACAAAGATTCTCTACTTGATCAAATTTTGGTCAGGCTCCTGAACCTTCTCCTAGGCCTGTCTGTGCTCTTCCTTGTAAAATCCAGTTTTAGTAAGAACCCTGCTAAGTCAGTTTGGCAAGAACCCCTCATCCTCCATATCTGATCACCCTCGATAGCTGATCTATCTGATCAGGTTCCTCATCCTCCCTCATCTTCCAGGTGATGTCCAATAACTTAGACTGCCTTCAGCAAAATTCCTGTTAGGTATGTTTAGCCAGAATCCCCCTTAATCCTGATATTTCATCTTAGTAATTTTTTATCCACTGTCCCCCACGCTTTTTGGTTATTGCTATGGTTTGAATGTCCCCTCCAAAATTCATGTTGAAATTTAATTGCTATTTTGATGATATTAAAAGATTGGGGCCGGGCACTGTGGCTCACACCTGTAATCCCAGCACTCTGGGAGGCTGAGGCGGGCAGATCATGAGGTCAGGAGATCGAGACCATCCTGGCCAACATGGTGAAACCCCATCTCTACTAAAATACAAAAATTTAGCCGGGCATGGTGGCATGCACCTGTAGTCCCAGGTACTCAGGAGGCTGAGGCAGGGGAATTGCTTGAACCCGGGAGGCGGAGGTTGTGGTGAGCCGAGATCCCACCATTGCACTCCAGCCTGGGTGACAGTGCAAGACTCCATCTCAAAAAAAAAAAAAAAAAAAAAGAGAGATTGGAAACTTTAAGAAGTGATTAGTCATGAGGGCTCTGCTTCATGAATGAATTAATGCCATTATTGCAGGAGTGAGTGAGTTCTTGTGGGAATGGGCTCCCGATAAAAGAAGGAAATTTGGTCCACTTCTTTCTGTCTTTCATGCCCACTCACCACCATGTGATGCCTTCTACCATGTTATGTTGCAGCAAGAGAGCCTTCACCAGATGTGCCCTCAGTCTTGGACTTCCCAGCCTCCAGTATCATGAGCTAAATAAATCTTTTTTCTTTATGAATCACCCAGCATGTGGTATTCCATTTTTTGTTTTTTTTGTTTGTTTTTTTCCCGAGATGGAGTCTTGCTCTGTCGCCCAGGCTGGAGTGCAGTGGTGCAATCTTGGCTCACTGCAACCTCTGCCTCCCAGGTTCAAGTAATTCTCCTGCCTCAGCCTCCTGAGTAGCTGGGACTACAGGCATGCGCCACTATGCTTGGCTAATTTTTGTATTTTTAGTAGAGACAGGGTTTCACCATGTTGGCCAGGCTGGTCTCAAACTCCTGACCTTGTGATCCACCTGACTTGGCCTCCCAAAGTGCTGGGATTACAGGCATGAGCCACCGTACCCGGCCAGGTATTCTGTCATAGCAGCAGCAAACAGACTAAGGACAGCTGTAGAGTCCTACTTGCTGTATTTGGAGTTGAGTCCAATCTCTTTCTTTCCTACTGCAAAATCCCATTGCAGCAGTCCCTATATCTCGAGGGTCCTGAATAAAGTCTTCTTTACCATGTTTTAACAAGTGTCATTGAATAATGATTTCTTTGACACCATTCTGGGCTCTTCTCTGGAGGCTCTGGGGAAGAATCCACTTCCAGGCTCCTTCAGGTTGTTGGCTGAATTCCATTCCCTGCCATTGTAAAGCTGAGGGCCCCATTTCCTTGCTGGCTGTCAGTCAGGGGCTCTCTTAGCTCCTTAGGGCTGCCAGTATGCCCGTGACCCTTGTAACTTCAAACCACCAATGAACCTCTCTACTACCAGCAAGAGAAAACTCTCAGCTTTAAGGAGCTCATGTGATTAGAGTAGGCCTGCCTGCCCAGATAATCTCTCTTTTGCCAAAACATGACATAATCACCAGAGTGAGATGTCATCACATTCTGAGGTTTCACCCATTCTCAAAGGGGAGTGTTATTGGGGCCACACTTAGAATACTGCTTACCACAGAGTTAATGTGTATTGATTGACTGGAAATCCTTAAAAAACAACGAGGAAGAAATGGTGTCTCTTCTGTACAGAGGAGCACAGCACACTTCCCTTCCATTCATCATAGCATGGAATTGAGTTGACATATATTCATTGAGCACTGACTATATGACAGGTATTATTTTGAGCATTGGGGGTATAAAAATAAATAAGATAGGCTGGGCCCCTGCTTTTAAACAGTTTAAATTTTAGTGGTGAGCCAGGAAATAAACAAACAAGTGTACATAGTCAGGTAGTAAAGCAAGGTTGAAGGCTGAAGCGTGATGGAGGTTTGTAGCTGTTTTAGGTCCACGGCTCAGGACAGCCTCTCTAAGAGGGATGTGCCATTTGGGTAGAAGCCAGCTGTGCAACTGGAAGGGGAAAGGCATTCTAGGAACTGGGAACTGGAAACTGCAAATGCAAAGACAAGAAGGCCATCGTGGCTGGAGTGGAGCAAGTGAGGTGGCAGTAAATGAGGTCATGGGGCTAAGCAGAAATCAAGTGATATTAACTGGGCAGGATCTTATTTTAGAAAGGATGGAATGAATGAGCTGGAATTATGATGAAAACTTTTAGAAACAGTGGTGATGGTTGCACAACAATGTGGATTTAATTAATGCCACTGAACTACACACTTAAAAATCATTAAAATTTCATATTTTATGTTATATATGCATTTACTACAATTAACAATTTTAAAAAGAAAATTTTTAATAAAGAATAAATAGTGCTTGGTCAGAATTTTTTTAAAAAGGGAGCTGGGGACCAGAGGAAACAGCATAATTAAATACACAGGAGAAGTAAAAAAAAAAAAAAAAAATCCCCTGAAGGACGCCCAAGGGAAACTTCTGGAGTGCTCCCAGGCTCAATTTTCTGAGTGTTGATTATCCGGGTGTTTCATTTTCTGAAGCTTTATTTATTGAACCATGCATTTATAGTTTGAGCATTTTTCCCCTATATTTTATACTTCAGTTGAAATATTCACATTTGACTCCATCTATGGTGGGGAGAATTGACTGTGACAACCCTGAGAGAGCAGGTGAGTGCCTGATACTTATGCACTCAGTAAGTAGTTGACGCATGGTTAGACCCTGTTCTTAGGTTTTTTTTTTTTACATGTACTAACTCATTTCATATTTGCAACGGCCCTATGAAATAGAGCACTGTAACTATCATTTCCTATTTTATAAATGAAGAACCTGAAGCATAGACAGATATAATAATTGTCCAAGGTAACACAGTCAGTAATTGCCAGAGCTGGAATATAAACCCAGGCAATCTGGATCCAGAGCCCACACCTTTATTTTTTAAATTTTATTTTACTTTTTGGAGGCAAAGACTTGCTGTGTTGCCCAGGCTGGAGTGCAGTGGTGTGATCTCAGCTTATTGCAACCTCCGCCTCCTGGGCTCAAGCAATTCTCCTGCCTCAGCCTCTTGAGTAGATGGGACCACAGGTGCACACCACCACACCCAGCTAGTTTTTTGTATTTTTAGTAAAGATGGGGTTTCACCATGTTGCCCAGGCTGGTCTTGATCCTGAGCTCAAGTGATCCGCCCACCTCAGCCTTCCAAAGTGCTGGGATTACAGGCATGAGCCACCGCGCCCAGCCCAGAGCCCTCACCTTTAATCATTACATCAAGCAAAATGAATGAATGAATATGTTAACGCCCTCTATAAACCAGTGGTTCTCAACATGGGGGGTGTGGTGCACATTTTGCCCATCTCCAGGGTATTTTTGGGACTGTCTGAAGACACTTTTGGTTCTAACAACTCGGAGGAGGGATGCTAGTATCATCAGGTGGGCAGAGGCCAGGGATGCTACTAAACACTCTGCAATGCATAGGACAGCTCCCCCAACAACAAAGAATCCACACCCCCCAAAACCAAACCAAAACCAAACCAAAACCAAGCCAAACAGAAACCCACAAAAACAAAGAATTACCCACTCCCAAACGTCCATAGTGCTGAGGTAGTGTATTAGTTCTCACATTGCCATAAAGAAATACCTGAGACTGGGTAATTTATAAAGAAAAGAGGTTTAATTGGCTCACGGTTCTGCAAGCTGTACAGGAAACACACTGACTTTTGCTTCTGGGGATTCCTCAGGAAGCTTCCAATCATGACGGAAGGCAAAGGGGGAACCAGCACTTCGCATGGCGGACGCAGGAGGAAGAGAGAGAGCAGGGAGGTGCCATGCACTTTTAAATGATCTGACCTCGGGAGAACTTACTATCTCCAGGACAGTACCAAGGAAGACGGTGCTAAACCATTCATGAGAAACCATCCCCATGATTCAGTTACCTCCCACCAGGCCCTACCTCCAACCTTGGGGATTACAATTCAACATGAGATTTGGTGGGGACACAGATCCAAACCATATCAGATAGAGAAACTCTTCTCTAAACCTAACCAATACATTTCACATTCTCCAATTGTTGTTGCTTTATAATCTTAACCTCTCACTCAATCTCCCATCAGATTTTTCTTTTTTGAGACAGGCTAGAGTGCAGTGGCATGATTCAGCTCATTGCAACCTCTGTCTCCTGGGTTCAAGCAATTCTCCTGCCTCAGCCTCCCTAGTAGCTGGGATTACAGGCACATGCCACCACGCCTGGCTAATTTTTTGTATTTTTAGTAGAGACGGGATTTCACCATGTTGGTCAGGCTGGTCTTGAACTCCTGACCTCAGGTGATCTGCCCACCTCGGCCTCCCAAAGTGCTGAGATTACAGGCGTGAGCCACCTTGTCCAGCCTCATTATTAGATTTTTAAAAAGATTCTTATTCTGAAATTACTCCTTGGTGCTGTTATCTCTGTTGATCAGTTATCTGCCACATTCTCATGATGTCACTTATTCATACCTGGCACCAGTCTCACTAACCTCTGGTTGCGTGGTATGGTAGCAAAAGTCCCAGACATGACTTTTCTTGTGAGAATTCTGGTGGGGGCATTTGATGGAGAGGTCCTCATGCCTATCTAAACACAGGGAGCCTGCCACCTTCCTGCCACCTACCCCTTCCTGCCACCCAGGGCTGTTTCAGTGCCCACCTCTGCTCCTGGTGTTTCCTGTGGGCTCAGCACTTTCTACACAGTACTGTCATCCCATGAGCAGAAACAGGAGCATGGGCACTTCCCAAGACCACAGATTCCTGCCTTGTTTTCCTCAGTGGAATTCTCAAGTTACAACCCAACAGCCAAAGGGATCCTCTGAACCCAGGGAGTAGCTAATGCGTATGGGGAACTGACTTGGTCTAAGTACTGTGCGAACAAATTTAATCCACAGAGAGACCTTATGAAGTAGGTACTGTTTTTTCCATTTTACACTTGGGAAAAACCAGGCGCTGAGAAACTAAGTAACTTGCTCAGCTCACACAGCTTGTAAGTGGTAGAGTTGGGATTTGAATCCAGGTACCTTGATGGCAGAGCTCAACATATGCACCTGACCCCTACTCCAGGACTCTCTCAGCCTCCTCCTTGCTGCTGGCCTAAGCCTCTTTTGGGGCTAGCCTGCATCATCACCGTGGCAACCTCCAGTAACCCCTCCCATTAGCTCACAACTTGCAGCCACCCTGTCTTTTTCAGACTTTGAGCTCTCAGCCCACACTGTTGTTGAGGGAGACCAAGAGGGTTATCTCTTGTCCTGTGTTTGCTTAAATATGCCAGGCATCAGGCCACTGTTTTTATTTAGAGACATGGTCTCACCGTTGCCCAGGCTGGAGTGCAGTAGTACAATCATAGCTCACTGTAGCCTCTAGCTCCCAGGCTCAAGTAATGTTCCTGCCCTCAGCCTCCCAATTAGTTGGGACCACAGGTGTGCACCACCACATGCGGCTGATTTTTTAAATTCTTGATAGAGACAAGGTCTCACTATATTGCCCAGGCTGGTCTTGAATTCCTAGCCTCAAGCAATCCTCCTGTCTTGGCCTCCCAAAGTGATGGGATTACAGGAATTAGCCACTGCACCCAGCTGCAGGCTACTATTTTTATCCCATTTCAACCGTTAAAGCCTTAATCAGGCAAAGGCCACGATTTATTCTCAATTAGGGAGTAGTTAAGGACACACTCTGCCTCACTTCCTAGACAGTGAATTCCTGAGGGGAAGAAACAAACTCCTTTTTATCTAAATGCTCAGCTGCACCTGGCATATAAGGTGCACCTACTAAATGTGTTGTGGAATAAACAGATGAATGAACTCCTGATGCTCCCCACTGCAGAAGATTTCGAAAGTATAGCACTCATGAGAGTTGGCAAAGGACTTAGGCAGACCTGGGCTTGAAGCCCAAGGTCACTTCGAAGCTATGATGCTGGACCATGTACTTAACCCAGGGTTTGGCAATTTCCCTTGTGTGAAGAGTCAGACAGCAGACATTTTCAGCTTTGTGGGCCACAAGACTTCTCTCATAGCTATTAATATTCAACTCTGTCTTATCTGTAAAAATAGCCAGAGATAAGGTGTCCGGAATTGGTTCCTTCTGGTGGGTTCTTGGTCTTGCTGACTTCAAGAATGAAGCTGCAGACCCTCACGGTGAGTGTTCCTCTCAAAAAAAAAAAAAAAAAAGAAAACTGAATCTTGCTCTGTCACCGAGACTGGAGTGCAGTGGCGCCATCTTGGCTCACTGCAAGCTCTGCCTCCCAGGTTCACTCCATTCTCCTGCCTCACCCTCACCAGTAGCTGGGACTACAGACGGCCGCCACAACACCCGGCTAATTTTTTTTGTATTTTTAGTAGAGACGGGGTTTCACCGTGTTAGCCAGGATGGTCTCGATCTCCTGACCTCATGATCCGCCCGTCTTAGCCTCCCAAAGTGCTGGGATTATAGGCATGAGCCACTGCACCCTTGAGTGTTACAGTTCTTAAAGATGGTGTGTCCGGAGTTTGTTCCTTCAGATGTTCATATGTATCCTGAGTTTCTTCCTTCTGGTAGGTTCGTGGTCTCGCTGACTTCAGGAATGAAGCCGCAGACCTTCGCAGTGAGTGTTACAGCTCTTTAAGGTGGCGGGTCCTGAGTTGTTTGTTCCTCCGGGTGGGCTTGTGGTCTCGCTGGCTTCAGGACTGAAGCTCATAAAGTGCAAACCCAAAGAGTGAGCAGCAGCAAAAGTCACTGCAAAGAGCAAAAGAACAAAGACACCACATAACAGAAGCAGACACCAACAGGTTGCTGCTGCTCTCTCAGGTGGCCAGCTTTTATTCCCTTATTTGGCCCCGCCCACATCCTGCTGATTGGTCCATTTTACAGAGTACTGATTGGTCCGTTTTTACAGACTGCTGATTGGTGCATTTCCAAATCTCTAGCCAGACACAGCGCTGGTTGGTGCATTTTTACAGAGTGCTGATTGGTGCATTTACAAACCTTTAGCTAGACACAGAGCACTGATTGGTGTGTTTACAATCCTTTAGCTAGACAGAAAAGTTCTCCAAGTCCCCACCCGACCCAGAAGCCCAGCTGGCTTCGCCTCTCAATAATACCTAAATCAATGGGTGTGGCTGTGTTTTTATAAGCTTTTATTTACAAAAATAGGTGACAGCAGTGTGCTGATCTATGACTTACTGTAAAAAAGATTGTAGAAGACCACATGAGACAACCCATGAAGGTAGCCCGAACTCTTGTGCTGGAATGTCCTTGAGCAGGAGTGCACATACTCCATCACATAAATTCCATTTAACCCAATTGACTGAGGCTCACTACATGGCACTCGAATGGATCGTAGTTTGTTTTTCTCTCAAGTTCCTTGGGAGGCAACAACACTAAACATTTGAGAAGTAGCATTGTGTAGGAAGTAAGAGGTTGGGATTCTGGAACCATACTGCTTAGGTCATAGTTCTGGCTCTGACACTGAAGACATATGTGACCTTTGCAAAATTAACTTAACCTCCCTGACTTAACCTCCCTCGGTTGCCCTATCTGTAAAGCTTGGGTGACAATAACTGTCTTTCTCTCTTAAAGGGTTGTTATGGGGACTAAACGGGTCCAAATCACCTGAGACTTTCTAAAGATTCCAAAACCCAGACCACATGCAAACCAACAAAATCACAATTCCTGGGAGTAAGGCGGAGGTGTCAACCTAAAATAGAGTTTATTTAAGAGTAAAGTCTGAGGATGGACCACCCAGAAACACCAACTCCAAAGGAATGGATTTAGCGTTCTAAAGCAGGGAAGTTAAGGTTTCATTTATATAGGTAGGGATAGGAGTTTTGAGCAGGATAACAGTATTCCTACAAGGTTGGCACACAGGTACAGCAATTTGATTGGTTATTGGTTTCTTTTTGGGAAGGGAACATTGAACATTTTTTACACAGGGTGTAATAAAGATGGGTTTTATGTCTCTGGTCTAAGCAAAACAGGATGACAGAGGGAAGAAGTTATAATCTATAACAAGGTTCATTACTTAACAAGGCAGGAGCTTTTGTCCCTGAACTCGTTTAATTCTCCCTAGACATCGTTCAATAAAAGAAAGCAAGAATATAATGTGGGAATAGAAGTTGTAAGCATACGTGACTGACATTACAGTCACTTCAAGGCTTAAAGTGTTTTTTCGGTGGTGGGGGTGTTCCAACAGCTTTTCAATTTTATTTTCACAGGGGCATCAGTATTTTTGAGGCTTTCCTAAGTGGCTCCAATATGCAGACAGGTTTGCTCCAAGAGCTGGTATGATCTTTCGGTAGATGCTTTTGGAATCACTGCGCCCCCAGACCTCAAGTACCTCGGATTCCCCACCTCACTTCAGTGCGCAACTACTGCCCCTCCACCCCCGCGCCCAGTCCAGAAGCCCCTGCCCGTGCACACTGGGATTTGTAGTCCCTTTGGCTCGCCGGCCTCGTCCTCTCCTCCCATTGGTTTTGGCAGATGCCACGCCCCATAGCTCCACCAGTCACCGCGGCACAGTGGCCCTTAAGCGAGGAGCGGCGGCGCCCGCAGCAATCACAGCAGTGCAGACGTCCTGGGTGTTTGGTGTGAGGCTGCGCGCCGCCGCGAGTTCTCACGGTCCCGCCGGCGCCACCTCCGCGGTCACTCACCGCCGCGGTCACTCACCGCCGCCGCCGCCACCACTGCCACCACGGTCGCCTGCCACAGGTAACCTCGAGCCCCAGCACAGAAGCGGGTTCAGTCCCCGCGCCCGAGGCCAGGGCCTCCCGTCTCTTCTCTGAGGCTCTCGATCTCAGGGCTGGGATTTTCATTTTTCCCGTCCCTTTATGAGTAATCAGTTTCTCACCGTGCGAGGGGGAATTTCGGGAAACAGTGAATCCCGAGGGAAGGGAAACCTGCTTGGTGGGGCTGGGGGTGGAGGTTTGTCGTTTCTCACGCGTGTTGTGGCTGGAAGGGCGCAGTGCTCTGGAGGGGGAAACTATGGCGCGGGAGGAGACGGGATTTGCTGAGATCCCACAGCCAAGGGCCCCAACAGGGACTGGGGCTTGGTTCCAGCCTTTACGACCTAGGAGCAGTTTAGACTTTTGATGTTTTTAATGTGGAGGATTGCACCCGTGGGAAAGGGCTATTAACGACAACAAAAATACCCAGGCTTATAAAGACATCTATTTAGAGAACAGGGAAGCTCTGGTTCTGGGAGGTTTGAGCTGGTGAGAGTTTCAGGACCACCCGCATCAATCTTGGAAGTGAAAGTTAACTGGTTTCTTTTCCCGTCCCTATTTGATTTGAGGTTATACCTACGTGGAGTGTTCTATGCCAAGCATTATAGTATCTGGGGGCTGGAAGAAGAAACTTTGTGTCGCGTGCTTTGTTTTATAGATGAAAAGGAGTGCCCAGGGTAGTTGACTAGCCCTGTGGTATGAGGTGAATGGAGTAGCCCAGCTTTCTTTACTCTGGGACTTGCATAGCAAACATTTTCGAGCCTTACTAAGCTTTTTGAGCAGAGATTGTTTCATAAAGGGGAGAGACAATCTCTAGTGAACAGTTCCAGTGTTAAAGGACGAGTATACAGGTGTGTACAGGGGCAGCATCTAACCCTAACCTGTGGGAGAGGTTGAGACTTCGCAGAGGTGGGGAGGCTCGAGTGGAGTTTGTTTTTTTTTGTTTGTTTTGTTTTGTTTTTGAGACGGAGTCTCGCTCCGTCGCCCAGGCTGGAGTGCAGTGGTGCGATCTCGGCTCACTGCAACCTCCACCTTTCCGGTTCAAGCGATTCTCCTGTCTCACCCTCCCAAGTTCTGGGATTATAGGCACCTGCCACCGTGCCCGGCTAATTTTTGTGTTTTTAGTAGAGACGAGGTTTCACCATGTTGGCCAGGCTGGTCTCGAACTCCTGACAAGTGATCGCCCGTTTCAGCCTCCCAAAGTGCTGGGATTACAGGCATGAGTCACCACGTCTCGCCTTGGAGTTTGAGGGCTGGGCAGGACCTAGTGAGATGAAGGAAGAAAAGAGTGTTTCATCTGGAAAACAGCATGATGAAGGCAGAGAAAGAGCAATGCTTTTGCACTGGAGTCGTGGAGTCTGGTGCAGTAAAGGGATTTCATGTGGGTGGTAGATTTTTTTTTTTTTTTTTTTTTTTTGAGACGGAGTCTCGCTCTGTCACCCAGGCTGGAGTGCAGTGGCGCTATCTCGGCTCACTGCAAGCTCTACCTCCCAGGTTCACGCCATTCTCCTGCCTCGGCCTCCCGAGTAGCTAGGACTACAGGCGCCCGCCACCACGCCCGGCTAATTTGTTGTATTTTTAGTAGAGACAGGGTTTCACCGTGTTAGCCAGGATGGTCTCGATCTGCTGACCTCATGATCCACCTGCCTCGGCCTCCCAAAGTGCTGAGATTACAGGCGTGAGCCACCGCGCCCGGCCGGTGGTGGGATTTTATGAGTGTGAGAATAGAGAGGTACATCTTCCAGGGCTTCCTGTGCTGCTGTGAGAGATTTGGAGTTTATCCTGAATGTCCAGGAAGCCACATTTACTGTAGATATGTATCTCAGATACTCTGTAGTGTGGAAAAGTGTTGGAGAGAGGCCACACTAAGGATAGGGAGGTCATTGCAGTAATCCCCAGGAGAATTACAAGGGTTTTAAAGACAGTTGCAGTGGGAGGGGAGGAGAAAAGATTTGACAGCTCTAAGCAGGTAGAATACACCATACCCAGCATTAGTCAGTAAGAAATATGTAGAAGTAAACTCTGTCTCTTGAGTTTTTCAGCCGATGACTATCTTTTGAAGAAATGTCCAGCATATTTTTTTTTTAACTGCACAAGTTGCTTTGCAGACCGTAATTGGAATCCCAGTTTATCAGGGGGAAGTTGTCACATGTACTGAGGGTATTGAAATCTGAATGGTTAAATAATCATATGATAAGACTCAAATTTTCTTGTAATCCAGGAAATGCACATTGAAACCATAATTAGATCATTGTATATTCATCAGATTAGGAATTGCAAAGTTTGACACTATCAAGAGATGATAAACGTTTGAAGAAAATGAGATTCTCGCTGGGCGCGGTGGCTCACGCCTGTAATCCCAGCACTTTGGGAGGCCGGGGCGGTGGATCACGAGGTCAGGAGATCAAGACCATCCTGGCCAACGTGGTGAAACCCCGTATCTACTAAAAAATACAGAAATTACCTGGGCATGGTGGCACGTGCCTGTAATCCCAGCTACTTGGGAGGCTGAGGCAGTAGAATCGCTTGAACCAGGGAGCTGGAGGTTGCAGTGGGCCGAGATGGTGCCACTGTACTCCAGCCTCGCCAGAGAGCGACATGCCGTCTCAAAAAAAAAAAAAAGAAAATGAGATTCTCATTCACTACTGGTTGCAAGTGTATCTTTGAACAGTATAGCCACTAGAAGATTGGATATATCTTAAGATCAGTGGTTCCACTTCTAGAAAATACTAAGCAGCCAGAGACATTTGTATACAAGGGGAAGGATATTAGGGTTGTTTGTGGCAACACTGTTTATAATGGTTTAAAAAATTGGAAACAGCCTAAATGTCCATTACTAGGGGAATGCTTGTAGAGTGGGTATATATCTTTTTATAGTAAATCGATTGGAAAGAAATGCTAATTTAGGATAGTGATTACTTTGCAGTGTGGGGAGGATGGGATGGGACGGAAGGAACAATTTCATCCGTAATGTGGAAAAAAGATGAGTGGGTTTATAAAATAACGGAGAATGGTCTGGATGATAGGTAACTGGTGTTTTATGTTATTCTTTGTACATTTTTATAGGTTAATGTCTACCCTTCAATTTCTTGAAGTAAAAGTTAAGTAAAAATTTAACTTGCATTAACATGTAGCTATAAAAGTTAGGCTCAGTCATTTTGGGAAAAGGCTGCTGCAAACTGCAGTGGTCCCAGGTTTCAAAAATAGTAATTTGGGTGAAAGAAAATTCAAATTCCAAATAAGCATTAAAAATTAAAATGTGGAGAAGTTATTAACCGTTGAGCAACGTTTTGGATTTTTAAATTATTTTATTTTTTGTAGAGACTGGATCTCACTATCTTGCCCAGGCCAGTCTCAAACTCCTGGGCCCAAGTGATCCTCTGGCTTCGGCCTCCCAGAGTACTGGGATTACAGGCAGGAGACACTGTGCCCACCATTGACCCAAATTTCCTTTCCTAGAAACCTATGTTCTAACCATTAATAGATTAAAAACATTTTTTGACTGCTTCTTTTGAAATACGTGTTACTTGCTTATATTTTCCATAATACTAAAAGATAGGCCAGGTGCAGTGGCTCACGCCTGTAATCCCAGCACTTTGGGAGGCTGAGGTGGGCGGGTCACCTGAGGTCAGGAGTTCGAGACCAGCCTCAACATGGAGAAACCCCGTCTCTACTAAGAATACAAAAAATTAGCCGGGCGTGGTGGTGCATGCCTGTAATCCCAGCTATTCGGGAGGCTGAGGCAGGAGAATTGCTTGAACCAGGGAGGCGGAGGTTGTGGTGAGCCGAGATCGTGCTGTTGCACTCCAGCCTGGGCAACAAGAGCGAAACTCCATCTCAAAAAAAAAAAAAAAAAAAAACTAAAAGATAATTTCCTAAAAAAAAGATAAAATCATTACTCTGTAAAATGTAAAACTGAACATGTGTTAAGGATTTTATTTAACTCATTAATGAGGTATTGGAGACTGCAAAGTACAGCCAATTTGTAGATTAGAAATACTGAATTGAATTTGCAAATGAAAAACAAAACTGGCCTGTCTACAGAGGGGGAAGGAAGTCAAATGAACCTACATTTGGTAACATGCATTTGCCTGTCTAGACTAGAATTATTTGCATTGCTGTTACCCATAGTATGCAGAATTATAAAAGAACTCCTATGAATTAGAATTAGGTGACCGTGAGGAGTGTGCTCTAATCTAGAAGCTAGTTTGCCAATGAATCACATTTTCTCTGCAGGAAAAAACAACAATAAACTAACCTGAGTAAAATAGATTTTTCTTTTTCTCTTTTTTTTCTTTTTGGAGAGCTTACCCTGTCACTAGGCTGGAGTGCAGTGGCGTGATCTCGGCTCACTGCAACCTCTGCCTCCTGGGTTCAAGCGATTCTCCTTCCTCAGCCTCCCGAGTAGATGGGACTACAGGCACATGCCACTACACCCAGCTGATTTTTGTATTTTTAGTAGAGACGGGGTTTCACCATGTTGGCCAGGATGGTATTGATCTCTTGACCTTGTGATCCGCCCACCTCGGCCTTTCCAAGTGCTGGGATTACAGGCATGAGCCACTGCTTCTGGCCTAGATTTTTCATCTGAGTTAAGATCTAGTTGGATGATGATGATGATAATGATAATTTTTTTTTTTTTTGAGACAGAGTCTCCCTCTGCTGCCCAGCTTAAGAGTGCTATGGTTTGATCTCGGCTCACTGCAACCTCTGCCTACAGGACTCAAGCAGTTCTCATGTCTCAGCTTCCCGAGTAGCTGGGATTACAGGTGCATACTACCATGCCTGGCTAATTTTTGTATTTTTAGTAGAGACGGGGTTTCGCATGTTGGCCAGGCTGGTCTTGAACTCCTGGCTTCAAGTGATCCACCCACCTTGGCCTCCCAAAGTGTTGGAATTACAGGTGCAAGCCACCACGCCCGGCCTGGGTTCTTTTTTTTTTTTTTTTTTGAGACGGAGTCTCGCTTTGTTGCCCAGGCTGGAGTGCAGTGGCGAGATCTTGGCTCACTGCAAGCTCCACCTCCCAGGTTCATGCCATTCTCCTGCCTCAGCCTCCCGAGTAGGTGGGACTATAGGTGCCCGCCACCATGCCTGGCTAATTTTTTTTGTATTTTTAGTAGAGACAGGGTTTCACTGTGTTAGGCAGGATGGTCTCAATCTCCTGACCTCATGATCCACCCACCTCAGCCTCCCAAAGTGCTGGGATTACAGGTGTGAGCCACCGCGCCCAGCCCTGGATTTTGTTTTAATCCCGTTCTTTAACCATAAAATCAAAGGATTTAAAGGACTGAATGACCCTTTATTAAACTCTACCATCTCATTTCACAGATGGACCGTGAAGGCCGAGAGAGAGGAAGGGTCTCCCCTGAGTTAGTAGCTATGTCTTTTGTTAAAGAAAAATTGCATCAGATGCCTTTTTTTTTGAGACAAGAGGACAGAGGTCTCACTCTCTCACCTAGGCTGGATGGTTCACTATAGCCTTGACTTCCCGGGCTCAAGTGATCCTCCCCACTCAGCCCCCGAGTAGCTGGGACCACAGGTGTGCACCATCATGCTGGCTGTATTTGCAGAGACAGAGTTTCCCTATGTTGCCCAGGCTGGTCTGCAACTACTGGGTTTGAGTGATCCTCCTGCCTTGGCCTCCCAAAGTGTTGAGATTACAGGCACGAGCCACCACACCCAGCCTGTATCCAATGCTTTTTAAAATGTTTTCTGTTTGACACAGGGTCTCACTGTGTTGCCCACGTAGGTCCCAAACTTCCAGGCTCTAGGAATCCTTCTACCTCAGCCTCCTAAGTAGCTGGGACTGCAGGCGTATGCCGGTGTGCCACGCATGGGTACTTTTTAAAAACAGCAAGACAGGCTGGGTGCAGTGGCTCACACCTGTAATCCCAGCACTTTGGGAGGCTAAGGCAGCAGGCATGTCACTTGAGGCCAGGAACTCGAGACCAGCCTGGCCAACATGGCGAAACCTAAAAATACAAAAATTAGCTGGCATGGTGGTGTATGCCTGTAATCTCAGCTACTCTGGAGGCTGACGCATGAGAATTGCTTGAGCCTTGGAGGTGGAGGTTGCGGTGAGCTGAGATCACTCCATTGCACTCCATTCTGGGCGACAGAGCAAGACTCTGTCCCAAAAAAAAAAAGCAAAACGAAACAAAAAACAGCAAGACATTTTCTTTTAGCTACTGCAGTAGGAGAGAGAGACTTCAGTATGGAATGGAGCTCAGCTCTAGGACGGCAAGGTCAGCTGGGGATTTATAGCCCATGGGCAAGGTGAGGGGGGGGTTAGTGGAATTCCTTAAAATATTCAGTATACTAAGGTGCCATTTTTTGAGGTAGTGGGTCCTGAACCCCATCAATAGAATATTACTAAGAGGAACTTCATTAGATATCGAGGGTGAGACATTCTCTTCTGGATTCTTGCTAAAACTGGATCTGGCAGACCAAGGCCTTGTGGAGAAGAGGGCTCAGTGGAACCTGACTAAAGTTTGGTCAAGGAGACAGTTCTTGTCACCTGTCCTTATTTCTTCTGCATGTTGTCAGCCGAAAAACCTTGCAGGATGATTTTATTCTTTTTATTAGACGGAGTCTCACTCTATTGCCCAGGCCGGAGTGCAGTGGCACGATCTCAGCTCACTGCAACCTTTGCCTCCCGGGTTCAAGCCATTCTCCTGCCTCAGCCTCCCGAGTAGCTGGCATTACAGGCGCCCACCACCACGCCCAGGTAATTTTTGTATTTTTAGTAGAGACGGGGTTTCACCATGTTGGCCAGGCTGGTTTCAAACTCCTGACCTCAAATGATCCGCCCGCCTTGGCCTTCCGAAGTGCTAAGATTACAGTGTGAGCCACCATGCCTGGCCTTCAAGATGATTTTATTCTAAACCCCTAGAAAGCAGAGAGTAGGATCAAAACCTTTAGCTTTGGAAGGCTCTTTACAGATTTCATTGTCTAACTAGCTGCTTTGCTTGGCTTTGATGGTTTTCTGTGTCTAACCCAGAGCCAGTAGCTGGCACTGAGGGGTCACTCCTGATGGCAGTTAAGGTGTAGGCTTTGGTATCAGACCTGGATGTGAACTTGACTCTGCTACTTAGATGGCCCTGTGAACTTGACCTTATTACTTGCATTGTTGGTGATAATTTATCTGGAATGGGCACTGCATTCCAAACTTCTCAAGTGGATTAAACCTGACTTGATGGTACATTTCTTGAAGCCAAGTGAAGTCTTTTTTTTTTTTTTTCTTGACAGGGTCTCACTCTGTTGCCCAGGCTGGAGTGCAGTGGCACAATCTCGGCTCACTGCAACCTCTGCCTCCCGGGTTCAAGCAATTCTCCTGCCTCAGCCTCCCGAGTAGCTGGGATTACAGGCGTGTGCCACCATGCTTGGCTAATTTTCATATTTTTAGTAGAGATGGGGTTTCACCATGTTGTCCAGGCTGGTCTCGAACTCCTGGTGTCAAGTGATCCACCCACCTCAGCCTCCCAAAATGCTGGGATTACAGGCATGAGCCACTGCACCCGGCCCCAAGCGAAGTCTCTTAAGTGAATTACTGACCTGGTATAGCCCTGTAACCTAAGCAGGGACGAAGGCCGAGTGGGAACAGCAGAGGACTTGTCATTGGAGGCTGGTGAAGTCTGTAAAGGCTTGTTCATTGACTTTGACTTTGTGTAGCTCAGATGCTCCATTGATAGGCTCTTCTAAGACAAGAGCTGTTGATGCAGCAAGCCCACTAGTGCCTTAAAATAGTAGGGCACGAAGGAGCACCGTGGGTGTCCTACTGCCGGAGGAAACTGTGAGGGCCTGCTCTGTGCTCGGGCCCTGGGGTGCAAGGTGCAGTGCCTGTGGTTCTGGAGCCTCCCAGACTTTCACATAAGCAACTCTTTCTTTGTGTGACAAGCAGGTGATGTAGTGGAACAAGCACAGTCTTTGCCGTCAGATCTGTGTGGTCCCAGCAGTGCCACTGACCACCAAGTTTCTCTACCTTTCTGAGCCTCAGTTTCCACACCTGTCTGAAGGGAGTGGGGATCCTTGCTTACATGGAACTGTTGTGAGGATGGTGTGAATAAAGTGTCTTTCTTGCACGTTGTGTGGTCCACAGTAGATACCCACAAATGTGCCACTCCCCACCTCTGTGCCACTCTGCAACACATCCCAGCCTCTGGGAGTCTTTCTTTCTTTCTTTTTTTTTTTTTTTGAGACGGAGTTTCACTCTTGTTGCCCAGGCTGGAGTGCAATGGCGCGATCTCGCCTCACTGCAACCTCTGCCTCCTGGGTTCAAGTGATTCTCATGCCTCAGCCTCCCGAGTAGCTGGGATTACAGGCATGTACAACCACGCCTGGCTAATTTTGTATTTTTAGTAGAGATGGGGGTTTCTCCATATTGATCAGGCTGGTCTTGAACTCCCGACCTCAGGTGATCCTCCCAACTCGGCCTTCCAAAGTGCTGGGATTGCAGGCATGAGTCACTGCGTCCGGCTGGGAGTCTTTCTCTCTGATCTCCCCTGGCTAGAGCAACGACTGTCTGTGTTGTGTTCTCCCTGCACGTGGTTAGCAGACAACACACGTGCCCCAACAGCACCTCTGGGAGATCTTTCCAGTCTTGGCGCATTACGATCTGCCTTAGGTTCTTTTTAAAGGCTTCACAGTATCCCACCATAAGGCTGTACTGTAATTGATCCAGCTAGACATTTACGTTGCTTCCAGTGGTTTGCTCTAATGTATGGGCTGGTGCCCTCACCTCCATAGTTTCTTCCCCTTTTACAAATGACACCTCCCACTCCTACTGGGACTCCCTCCCTCTCCTGCCTTATTTTTGTCTATCACTGTCATCACTATCTGACAACCTATGTGTTTAAATGTTCTGTCTCTTCTCTCTGGAGTGCCACCTCCATGAAGAGTTTTGTCTGTTTGGTTCAGTGTTCAGGGCCTGTGAGCAGCTAGCAGGTGCTCAGTCCACGTTTGTTGGATGGATTCGGGGTGGGGGTGGATGTAGGAGAGAGTAGATAGGAGGAGAGGAAGTGAAAGGAGAGGAGGTAGATGATGATGATGATGCCTCTGTGAGATGAGGCCTGTGTAATGGGGACCCTGGAGAGCCACAGCCAAAAACAGCAGAGTCACAAAGAGCGAGTAGTTTAGCTGGCATCGTTCACTTTTTCATCAGTTTTTCACTTTGATAAACCAGGAATCATAGGGATGCTGCCAGATTATTGGTGACTTTGTTTTGATGCCTTGACTTTGTCAAAAATCATACAATAAATGCCCATAGGAAATTAGCATGTAAGGTAGCTGCTTTGAGGCATGTTCATTGCCAAGGGTAATGGAATGATTATTTTACTTTTGTGTCTCTCTTCACCCCAGGCCTTTCTATTTTTATATGTTTCCCAAAATAGTGTTAGTGTATGTGGTTTTTTTTTTTTTGTTTTTTGTTTTTTTTTTGAGACAGCGTCTTGCTCTGTCACCAGGCTGGAGTGCAGTGGTGCGATCTTGGCTCACTGCAACCTCTGCCTCCCAGGTCCAAGCGATTCTCCTGCCTCTGCCTCCAGAGTAGCTGGGACTACAGGTGCATACCACCATGCCCAGCTAATTTTTGTATTATTAGTAGAGACAGGGTTTCACCATGTTGGCCAGGATGGTCTCGATCTCTTGACCTCATGATCTGCCCACCTCGGCCTCCCAAAGTGCTGGGATTACAGGCATGAGCCACAGTGCCCTGCCATGTATGTGGTTTTTTAAAGTAGCATTTTCTTTTTGGCAACATAACGTGAGGCTTTTAATACAGCGTTGTAGTCGGGGAATCACGACTCTGTGTTTATAAGAAAAAAGAATGATGGAGCAGGACCATCACCAAGTAGAGACTATGAAAATGTCATTTTTTTTGGCCGGGCGCGGTGGCTCATGCCTGTAATCCCAGCACTTTGGGGGGCTGAGACGGACGGATCACGAGGTCAGGAGATCGAGACCATCCTGGCTAACACGGTGAAACCCCATCTCTAATAAAAATACAAAAAATTAGCTGGGCATGGTGGCGGGTGCCTGTAGTCCCAGCTACTCAGGAGGCTGAGGCAGGAGAATGGCATGAACCCTGGGGGGCGGAGCCTGCAGTGAGCCGAGATCGCGCCACTGCACTCCAGCCTGGGCGAGAGGGAGACTTCGTCTCAAAAAAAAAAAAAAGAAAATGTCATTTTCTGTATCAGTAGGGCACAGAGGATTAGAAGAATGAAGGATTAACTCGATTTTGTAAAAATAACCAAGTGGTGCTTTTTTTGGTGCCTGCTGCATGTTTGCTAATTTAGGTGGATAAGTTGGTGGTGTCCGTTCTGTTGTTCACAGTCAGGTCAACCATTTGTTTCTGGTGTTTTATTTATTCATTTTTCCCCTAAATATAAGGGGGTAAAAGTCACACACCATTGCCCCCAGAGGAATGAGCCTCTTTGAGACTATGTCATATGAACGAAACTCAGAATAAACAGGTGTGCAAACTAGGGAACCCATTTATTGCTGATGAAAGATGACAGTAACAGCCAGGCTGTGCCTGCCATGTGGTCTGGGGGCATCTTCTCACTCCCTTCGACGGGGCCAGCAACTTATGACCTATGGGCCAAACAAACCACCTATTTTATAGATAAAGTTTTATTGGAACATAACCATGTTCATTTGTTTATATATTGTCTCCGGCTGTAACTGGCTCATGGGTTAGTAATTCATCACTTCCAGACTCCAATTAACAAGAGCAAGATCTGGTACAAAGAAAGTGATTTATTTCCAAGTTGCTTAGGGGAAGAAGCACAGGCATCCCACCTTTCGATGCACTGCTTTGCTTTTGGAGCAGAAAGTGGGCACTTTTAAAAGGCAGGGAAGGAAGCAAGCAAGGTGGGGTGTCCACATGTTAGCTTGGTGTCTTATCTACTGTGCTGTCTGTCGGTTGAGCTGGTGACTGCTGGCATCTTTGTGGGCAGGACTAGGCCAAAAACTCCCCAGGTGGGAGGGAGTAGCAGGCTTGCTTTTTGACTAGTATCTCTCAAGGCAACCTCCTGGCGGGTGAGAGTTCTGTATTGGGCTGCTTTGGTCTGTAAATCAACTCTTAACTCTTGAGGAGTTAGATGAACTTGCCCTGTAGGAAGTGTCTGGTGAAGGAGGGGCGGGTAAAAGGCTCTATTTGTGTTTCTCAAGGGCTAAGTAGGAAGCGGGGAACCAGAGGAATGATAAAAGAAGAGGAGTGACAAAAATAATTCAACCATCTCTTAGAAAAATGCAAGTACTTGGTGACATGGCCGCTTTCAAGATACAGTGGCGGAGTTGAATAGTTGTGAGAGAGATGGCCTGGCCTGCAAAGCCAAAAATATTTACCTTCTCATCCTTTGCAGAGAAAGTTAGCCTACTCCTGCCCCAGGGTAAGGCTTTCCAGGGAGGCTGCTGGGTGAACTCCGAGTAGGTGAGAGCCGTTGGTTGGAACACCTTGGTAGTGACTGTCACACCTCTCTTGTGGGGTCACTGAAGAGCTTGGGGGACATGGATATTTTTGCTCTTTGACTCTCTCTCGCCTGTCCTCACTGTTATTTCTTCACAAGTTTGTATAATTGTATCTTGTATTGGTTCCTTACCTTCGAGCTGCCAGGGGTGCTTGAACCAGACTGACTATGTTGAACAAGGGCTGGGTAAAATTTGGCTGAGACCTGCTGGGCTGCAGTCCCTGGAGGTTAGGTATTCTTAGTCACAGGATGTTTACAGTTAAGGGAACAGGTTAATGTTTACCAGACAGACCCAGGAAAGGTCCTGATGTCCCAATATCTTAAGAACAAAAGCATTTTTAAATAATAAGTTCACTTTATGTATTTATGTATTTATTTATTTATTTAAGACAGGGTCTCGCTCTGTCACCCACGCTGGAGTGCAGTGGCGCAATCTTGGCTCACTGCAGCTTCTGCCTCCCGGGTTCAAGTGATTCTCGTGCCTCAGCCTCCTGAGTTAGCTGGGATTACAGGCGTGCGCCACCATGCCCAGCTAAATTTTGCATTTTTAGTAGAGATGGGGTTTCATCATGTTGCCCAGGCCGGTCTTGAACTCCTGACCTCAAGTGATCCGCCTGCCTCGGCCTCCCAAAGTACTGGGATTACAGGTGTGAGCCACTGCACCTGGCCATAAGTTTCACCTTAAAGATAATAACATAGATTCTTGTGAAAGACAGCAGTTCTACAAAGATTAACTGTCCTCTGTCACAAGCGCTGGTAGCAGGCACATCTCCCTGTGACTTTGTTTTGCTTTTTGTTTTATGTCTAAACAAGCATTGCACCTAAGGTGGACACGGTCCTTTTGCTTTTGGGAACACCCTGTTCTGTCCATAGAGTAACGCGTTCTTTCGTTGTTTCACTTGCTGAATAAGCTTGCTTGCACATTATTCTGTGGACTTGCCCCAAATTCTTTCTTGCATGAGGTCCAAGAACCCTCTGTTGAGGTCTGGATCAGAACCCCTTTCTGGAAACACAGCCCCACAGTGAGCTCTTGTCAGGTCGAGTGGACTTGTGGGGAGCCTCCTCAGGTGCACATTAACAGACCCGTGGTTCTAGCACTGGGGGTCCTCAGTACTCCACTGGCCTATCTGTTATGTGCCGTACTAGCCCGTACTCCAAGAAAAAAAAAAACCTGAAAAAAACAAATCTGGGGGCGTCTTACTGTAGTTACCAGTTGCCCGTCCATTGACCTTGCAGTGGAGCCAAAGAAACCTAAATTTAGCACCAATTCAGGCTTTCGGATTAAGAATTAAGTTCTTGTTAGGAGACAGTCCTTGAGGATGGAGCAGTGTAGTCTGTTGACCAGGATGCTGGGTTGAGGACAGGTGGACAAGAGCCTGGGGGATTTCATGCAGTTCTGCCACATCAAAAGTAATCTGAGGCTAGCAGCATAGTGTCACCTGACACTCATTAGAAATGCAGTCTCATGGCCGGACACGGTGACTCACACCTGTAATCCCAGCACTTTGGGAGGCCGAGATGTGCACATCACCTAAAGTCAGGCGTTTGAGACCAGCCTGGGCAACATGGCGAAACCCTGTCTCTACTAAAAATACAAAAATTAGCCAGGCATGGTGGCGGGCGCCTGTAATCTCAGCTACTCAGGAGGCTGAGGCAGGAGGATCGCTTGAACTTGGGAGGCAGAGGTTGCAGTGAGCTGAGATTGCCCCAGTGCACTCCAGCCTGAGCCACAGAGCAAGACTCCGTCCCTCCCCCCAAAAAAAAAGAAATGCAGTCTCAGGCCCTGCCCCAGGCCTACTGAATCAGAATCTGCCTCCTAGATCCCCAGGTGACCTAGGTGCATATTCAAGTGGGAGAATTACTGGCCTAAGACACTTTTCAGGAGACTCAGGACTTCCTATTTAGTTACTGGAGAAAATCCATCGCGTTGAGGGCTAGACTCAGAACGTTGAGGATGGTTTCTTCAGCTTAGGGATGGATCAGCCTTCATCTAGGTGTGTCCTCCATGAAGACACAGGCTTTGTTCTGTCCCTGTTGAGTTCCCAGCACCCAGCACCTTGTCTGGCAAAGAAGGTGTTGCGGAGACTCTGGCTGAGTGGTGAGTGAAGGAATGAATGAGCACCACCAGCCCTGCTTGTGGCATTGGGACAGAAGTCAGCCTCACCTATCTCCCGCTCTGAGTCCCCACATCTCAGTGACTGTGTATTTTTCTTATCGCGGAGACACAGGCTTGGTGCTGTTTTCCGTTTATACTTTAACAATGTATTTAAGGTTTTGGAATTGACGTATAAAAGAGAGCATGTACTTCAATAATATAAAGTTTTTTTTTTTTCTTTTTTGAGATGGAGTCTTGCTCTGTTGCCCAGACTGGAGTGTAGTGCTGTGATGCAGGCTCACTGCATCCTTCACCTCCCGGATTCTATCGATTCTCCTGCTTTAGCCTCCTGAGTAGCTGGGATTATAGGCTCCTGCCATCACGCCTGGCTAATTTTCGTATTTTTAGTAGAGACAGGGTTTCGCCATGTTGGCCAGGGTGATCTCAGACTCCTGACCTCAAGTGGTCCGTCTGCCTCCGCTTTCCTATGTGCTGGGATTGCAGGCGTGAGCCGCCATGCCCGGCCTCAGTAATAATAAAGTCTTGAGATGCAGAGCTATACTGCAGAAAGAGTGCCGGACCAGCCGTTCAGAAGGCATGGTCCCAGCTCTGGCCAACGCTGACAGTCCATGGCCGTTAGGCAGGTCATTGCTCTCAGACCTCAACCTGTCCTTTCTGTAGAACAAGGATGAAAATGTTTGCCCTGCATGTTGTACAGAGTATATGTCCATGCTCTGTAAGTGTGATGCAAAGACAACATGAATTAAAGTTTGACTATAGCTCATCCAGATAGTTCACCTTATAAACTTAAATTGCCCATCAATGTTTTTATTAAACCTGTACTGAATTTTTAGAAACTTTAAGTAATACACATTAATTGTATTAGAAGGAGACAAAAATGAGGAAGAAAATCACCCTTGATCCTGCCAACCACCCACCAATAACTACTGTTAAAATTTTGTCTGTCTTCCATATTTTTCTGCGTAGTTTATTTTTAAAATTTATTTTTTCTTATATAGCTTTTTTTATTCTTATTTTTAGTTTTGAGACAGAGTCTCACTCTGTCACCTAGGCTGGAGTGCAGTGGCCTGATCTTGGCTCACTGCAACCTCCGCCTCCTGGGTTCAGGCAATTCTCCTGCCTCAGCCTCCCAAGTAACTGAGATTACAGGTATATGCCACCACGCCCAGCTAATTTTGTATTAGGAGAGCCAGGGTTTTACCTTGTTGGCCAGTCTGGTCTTGAACTCCTGACCTAAGGTAATACACCTGCCTCGGCCTCCCGAAGTGCTAGGATTACAGGCGTGAGCCACTGCACCCAGTCTGCACAGTTTATTTTACATGTATATTCTTTTCTTACAAATACTTCATAGTATGTGGTAGATATGTTTCCAATAGTGAATTTTGTTGATGAATTTTATCTGCTGTATTTTGAGTTATGTCAAAAACTTTAAAAAGTGCCCAGAGCCCTTTCTAGATATTCTTTTATTTTATATGCATGACTTGGACATGTAGTGAAGATCGGGAGGTATGGACAGCCCCTTCTCCACGCACAGACTGGAGCAATAGAGCTAAAAATAGAAACCCCTCTCTGTTATCTTCAGCATACTCTGTCTGGTGGTTAAACGGCCTTATCTTTTTGACCCATTTACT
The DNA here is from genome assembly GCF_028878055.3 of Symphalangus syndactylus. Classification (NCBI taxonomy): domain Eukaryota; kingdom Metazoa; phylum Chordata; class Mammalia; order Primates; family Hylobatidae; genus Symphalangus; species Symphalangus syndactylus. The sequence continues at coordinate 24,272,252 of NC_072430.2, forward strand.
ATGATATTTTCTTACGGGCTGACAATGTTTATCTGTTTTTTTTTTTTGGAGACAAGAGTCTCACTCTGTCATCCAGACTGGAGTATGGTTGCACGGTCTAGCTCACTGCAGTCTCTGTCTCCCGGGTTCAAGTGATTCGCCTTCCTCAGCCTCCCGAGTAGCTGGGATTACAGGCACGTGCTACCACGCCCAGCTAAGTTTTGTATTTTTAGTAGAGACAGGGTCTTGCCATGTTGGCCAAGCTGGTCTCAAACTCCTGACCTCTTGATCCACGCTCCTCGGCCTCCCAAAGTGCTAGAATTAGAGGCGTGAGCCACCGCACCCAGCCCATGTTTATCTGTTCTTGTTGCTTTGTACTTGACTCTGTGTTTCCCTTCTCAGGTTTCTGCAGTTGAACTCCAAGGTGCAGAATGGTTTGGAAAGTAGCTGTATTCCTCAGTGTGGCTCTGGGCATTGGTGCTGTTCCTATAGATGATCCTGAAGATGGAGGCAAGCACTGGGTGGTGATCGTGGCGGGTTCAAATGGCTGGTATAATTATAGGCACCAGGTAAGAAAATGACTAATCTTTTTTTTTTTTTTTTTTTAGGACACTGGCATTCTGGAAACAATTCCAGACATTGTTAATATTAAATAGAAAAGACTTGAAAAGCCATTGACGGACCTGTTAGGCTGGCTATAACATAGGTGTGTTGGCGAGGATGTGGGGAAATCAGAACCCTCATATGTGTTGCCAGGAGGATTATAAGATGGTGTAGCCATTTTGAAAAACAGTTTGGCAGTTCCTCAGAAGTTTCTATAGGGCCATCTTAATCTGATGCAAGGTTTCTGAACCTTGGCACTGTTGATAGTTGGGGACCAGGTCATTCTTGGTTATTGGGGGCCATCTTGTGCATTTGAGGTTTAGCAGCGTCCATGACACCTACCCGTTAGATGATGGCAGCATCTCCTGCTCCACTGTAATAACCCAGAATTCTCCAGACATTGCCCAGTGTACCCAGGGAGCCAGATCACCCAGGTTGAGACCCACTTAGTTCAACATCTTCATTTTAGAGATAAGGAAACTGAGGCCTAGAGAGTGGAGGTGACTTGCTCAAGGTCACATGGCAAGTGGGGACCAGACAGGACTGAGTCCAGGACTCTGGTGACAGGACCCCCAGGCCTCTCTGCCCTACCGCTCTCTCTTCACACCCTCCTCCCCCATCTTTCCTGGATTTCCCCACATCAGCCTACCAGAAGGTAGAGAGAAGAAGAAAAGAATCCACATCTGAGTGTCCATGGAAAGTCCAGCCTCCCCTGTGGGATGTAAAATGGTGCAACCACCTTGGGAAAGAGTCTGGCCATTCCTCAAAAAGTTAAACATCAAATTGAACATATGACCCAGCAATTCCGCTCCTAAGTATGTCCTTAAGAGAGGTGAAAACATGTGTCTACACATAAACATGTACATGACTGTTCATAGCAATATTGTTCATAAGAGCCAAAAGGTGGAAACAACCCAGATGTCCATCAGAGGCTGAACAGAGAAACACAATGTGATTTATTCATGTAAGAAGATATTATTTGACTGTAAGAAAGGAAGAAGTACTCACACATGGTTCAACATGGATGAACCTTACAAACATGCGAAGGAGCTCGTCACACATATGTTATGATTCCATTTAAATGAAAGTCCAAATTTGGAAAATCTATAGAGATAGAAAGTAGGTTAGTAGTTGCCAAGGGCTGGGTGAAGGAGAGACTGGGTAGTAACTGCCAACGGACGTGGGGTCTGTCTTTGCAGGAATGAGAATGCTCTAGAAGTAGTGGTGATGAGTACACAACTTGGTGGACATACTAGAAACCACTGAATTGTCTGTTTTAGAAGACTGACTTTTAAGGTGCATGAATTCTATCTCAATACAGCTGTTACTTTTTTAAAAAAGTCATTTAATCTTGTCAGTCTCAGAAACAAATGCTTAGACTTGCAGTATCTATACATTGGGCTCTCTTCTAAGAGCACTTTACACAAAGTCCTTTAACTCCTGCGGTGGGGTTATGTGCTGTTGGTCCAGTTCTTACTCTCTCTTTATGAATGATTGGACTGAGGCATAGGCAAGGTCAGCAATTTGCCCAACGTGATATAGCTCACAAGTGGTGGGGCCAGTTTTCAAACCCAGGCCAACTGGCTCTAGAGCAGCCCTGTCTGGTAGGAGCGCCATAGTAAATGTTCTAGTAGCCGCATTTAGAAGGTGAAATTAATTTTAATAACTTCTTTTTTTTTTTTTGAGACAGAGTCTTGCTCTGTCGCCCAGGCTGGAGTGCAGTGGCACGATCTTGGCTCACAGCAGCTTCCGCCTCCCTGGTTCAAGCTATTCTCCTGCCTCAGCCTCCCGAGTAGCTGGTATTACGGGTCCAGCTAATTTTTGTATTTTTAGCAGAGATGGGGTTTCACCATGTTGGCCAGGCTGGTCTTGAACTCCTGACCTCAGGTGATCTGCCTGCCTTAGCCTCCCAAAGTGCTGGGATTACAGGCGTGAGCCACCATGCCCGGCCTTAATATCGTCTTTAAACCAGTATTTCCAAACCATTATCATTTCAACATGTAATCAATATAAAAAATTAATAATAAGATACCAGCCAGCATGCTTGTAGTCCCAGCTACTCTGGTGGCTGAAGTGGGAGGACTGCTTGAGCCCAGGAATTTAAGGCTGCCATGAGCTATTACTGCACCTGTGCATAGCCACTGCACTCCAGCTTGGGTAGCAGAGTGAGACCTTGTTTATAAAAAGAAAAAGATAATAATGAGATATCATACATTCTTTGATTTTGTACTAAGTCATTGAAATCCAGTCTGTATTTACATTCACTGAATGAATGAATAACTCATTTCTTGAATCGTTTTTGTATGTTAGCCAAATAGGAAATTTGGCTTGCTTAAAAAGTTGTTATCATGGCAAAATGATCCCTTCTCCCTTTAATACTTAACCACAGACCTGACCCATGTAAAGAGGAGCAGCCTGCGCACACAGCTGTTCAGCTCTCAGTTTTCTTCTCCGCCTCTAACCTCAAGTTGGAAAGATTAGTTGTTAAATACAGACCACAGAGAGTTAACATGATTACCCATCGACCACCGTGATTTTTATACAACCAGCTTTTAAGAAAATGTATTTATTAAACATTACTGAGTAGAGGTTATCCAATTACCCTTTGCTCCCAGAAACCTTTTGTTTTCTTAGTGTTGCTAATTTCCCTGAGTAAAATACTAAATATCAAAATAGAACGAAGGGAAACAAGGCCAAAGAAGTGGCCCAGACTGAAATATTCGTCCCCGAGTAAGAGAGGATGATGGCCTTAAGGCCAGTGGAGGTGAGATTTGTGCCAATTCACCCCTGCGTCAGCCCACCTCCCCAAGGGGCTGCTTCTGTCCTCAGCCGGCTGCCATTTGCCTTCCTGACTTTGGAGGCTTTGAAAGAACGGCCTCCATAGAACCTAGGCAGATTTTAAACCTACATTTTCATAGAGGTTTACATTTTCCTTGGATTAACACAACATTCATTTACCACAAGTCTCTTGTTTAGGGAAGAGTGGCACACCAGGCACAAATAAATCATTGCTAAGTGCTTTCCTATGCATTATGCTTGTTTTTTTTTTTTTTTTTTCAGAGTCAAAGCCATTTATGGCAAACAAACACATAGCATTTGCAATATAACATATTCAGGTAATTAACTGAATGGAAAAATCTCTATGGAATTCGTCCAGTAATTATAGTGGATTCCATTTATAAAACATATTTTACCACAAATCTGAAGACTTATAAAACATGATCTAGTATGGGAGAAATGATTATAATCCTTTAATAAATATTAATCACAGAAAAATTAGTCTTAATAACTATAACCACAGAATGGCATCTTGTTTTACAAATAAAATGCAAACCAGTGTACTGTTCTAGCTGTACTGGTTCTAAAAATGTCTTTTTACCTTTTAATTTTAAATTAAATGTCCATTAAAAAAGTATTTTTTATTTTCTATGCTTCCCTATGGTTTTATTTTTATTTTTATTTTTTATTATTATTATACTTTAGGTTTTAGGGTACATGTGCACAATGTGCAGGTTTGTTACATATGTATCCATGTGTCATGTTGGTTTGCTGCACCCATTAACTCGTCATTTAGCATTAGATGTATCTCCTAATGCTGTCCCTCCCCCCTCCCCCTACCCCACAACAGTCCCCGGAGTGTGATGTTCTCCTTCCTGTGTCCATGAGTTCTCATTGTTCAGTTCCCACCTATGAGTGAGAACATGCGGTGTTTGGTTTTTTGTCCTTGTGATAGTTTGCTGAGAATGATGTTTTCCAGTTTCATCCATGTCCCTACAAAGGACATGAACTCATCATTTTTTGTGGCTGCATAGTATTCCATGGTGTATATGCTTGTTAATTAAGCCTTGTTTTGTCTTGACCAAACTGGATTTCTCAGTTTTCCATTTTGGGCTGGGATTAAGTGTTTAAGGGGGGCGGAGAGGGGCATGGTCTGAGGTGATGTGGGCAGGACATGCTGCATCCAGTGTCCTGAGCATGGGGTAAGGAGGGCCCCTTTGGAAGTCGTGGAATCAGAGTGGAGTCTGGGGTGATCAGAGAGAGCTGGAAGAGTGAGGTGGGGTGTTGGGGGTGTTGCATGGTTAATGGGGAGAAGGGAGCAGCCAAGCGTGAGTGCCAGAGAGGTGTGAGGGTGTGGCCAGCCTGGGATGGAGTGGGGACAGAGGCAGACCTGGGACAGGGGCCAGCAAGATGGGCCAGGATGGGCAGAGGGGCGCAGGCACCTGGGAAGTGTGGCGCAATCCCAGAACAAACAAAAAATAAAAAGAAAAGCTGAGCAGGTGGAAGTGGCCCAGGAGCAGAACTGACTGGAAATGGTACCTAGCTCATTCCTGCTGAGCACGTGTGAGTCAGATGCTGTTCAGGGTGCTGGCGATGCAAGTCACCCCACCTGCTCTGCAGTGCTGACATTCTGGTGGAAGAAGGCTGCCCTTGACTAAGTGCTTCCTGTGTGCAGGGCTCAGTTCCAAGCACTTGGCATGTATTATCTCAATCCTCAGACAACCCAAGAGGATAGGTCCTATTAGATCTCCATTGTAAGATGGGGGGATGGGGCTAAGGCACAGAAAGGCTGGGTAACTTATCTAAGGTTACACAGCCAGTAAGAGGTGGAGCTGAGATTTGAACCCAGGCAGTCCGTGCTCCACAGCCCATGCTTATAATCACTACTCTAGTCATGTGGCATGGGTATCTTGGCATTACTTTATCTTTTATTTTAAAATAGTTTCCTTTTTTTGTATTAAAAATTTAACATGTTAAGGTTTATTATAGAAAACTTACACAGCCAAGGGAAGCAGGTCATTTGTAATTAGTCATGCGCCGTATAACAAGTTTGTTCAGTGACGGACCGCATACATGACAGTGGTCCTGTAAAGTATAGTAGCATATTTTTACTGTACTTTCCCTGTGTTTAGATACACAAATACTTGCCATTGTGTTCCATTTGTCTGCAGTATTCATGACAGTAACATGCAGTACAGGTGGATGGCCTAGGATTACCACCTGAGCATTATAACAAACATTACCACCTTAGCTCCACCTCCTGTCAGGTCACCGATGCCAATTCTAATAGGAGCATGAACCCTACTGTGATCTGTGTATATGAGGAATCCGGGCTGCGCACTCCTTGTGAGAATCTAACTAATACCTAGTAATCTCAGGTGGAACAGTTTCATCCCAAAACCATTGCCCCTCACCCCTGTGTGTGGAAAAATTGTCTTCCACGAAACCAGTCCCTGGTGCCAAAAATTGTGGACCGCTGGGCTAGACCATCTAGGGTTGTGTAAATACACTCTATGATGCTCACAAAACGACCAAATCACCTCGTGAAGCATCTCTTAGAATGCATCCTTGTCTTTAAGCAGTCACAACTGCTACTCAGAATCAGTGTTGCTGGCATTGCATTCTGAAAATGGCAAACACGGCAGAATTTTTCTGAGCATTAAAACAGACTTGCTGTATTGGTCCGTTTGGTTTAATGTTTTTCACTTGAGGCCCATGGTTTGCAAGGGGCTTAGGGGAGGATTGTGGAGAATGGGGAGTCAGGGCCCTCCGATCAGGAGCCCCCAGCCTTTTAGGGTAGGTGCACAAATACCTGAACTTGAGGCTGAGAAAGAGCAGTTTCTACAGGAGCTCCAGTTGCTGGGTTTGGGTCCAGAAGTAGAGGAGGTCCATCAGGAGAGGGATGGGAATGCAGCTTCTTGGAGGAGAGCTTGACGTGGGTTTGAAGGGTGATGGGATTTCCACAGAAGCTCTTTCCGTGTGGAGGGAAGAGCATCAGCTGGCAGTGGGAATATAAAATCAAAGTGAGGGGCATGGCCAGCACATCAGGTGCCTTCAAGTGCACGTACCAGAGCCCTCCCTGGTAGTTTGAATCAGAAAGTGTGTAGAGACTCCAGGGTTGGCTAATTAAGCAGTTTAGCCTCTGTATCTCAAACCCAGGTCCTTTTTTTTGAGGCAGAGTCTTGCTCTGTCACCCAGGCTGGAGTGTAGAGGTGCAGTCTCGGCTCATTGCAACATCCGCCTCCTGAGTTCAATCAATTCTCGTGCCTCAGCCTCTCGAGTAGCTGGGACTACAGGCGCCTGCCACCACGCCTGGCTAATTTTTATATTTTTAGTAGAGATGGGGTTTTGTCGTGTTGCCTAGGCTGGTCTTGAACTCCTGGCCTCAAGCGATCTGCCCGCCTCGGCCTCCCAAAGTGCTGGGATTACAGGCATGAGCCACCGCGCCCGGGCCCTTTTCATCTTACTACTCTGTCATCATAGTTGTGATGAACTGTCCTCAAATACACTCTCCTCATAGTCATGAAATGGCTGCAGCAGCTCCAGGTGTCACATCCAAACAAAATCGCAAAGAAGAAAAAGAGGGCATCTGTGTGTCTTGTCTGTTTGGCTTGCTCTTCATCAGATGCACATGTTTTCTCGGAGCCATGGGTGGACTTTGCCCCGTGTCTGCCTGGCCGGAATCACATCACATGCTCATGTTCAAGTCCGCCAGTTCCTGGTGAGGGGAAATGGATTTCCAGTTCACACTCAGGGAAGCTCCTGACCACTTGTGACCACTTGGAGCTGGGTAGGTCATCTGAGCAAAGCCAGGGCCCTGGTGGAAAGGAAGGTGGCCACAGGGCATGCATGGACAGCACATGGCCCAGGTAGATGGGGAGGAGGAAGTGAGGGAGAAGGAGACCGGCAAGGTAGGGTGAGGGCATGGTGAGGTGTGGTAGGAGGAGAAGGCCCAGTCAGCAACTCCCCCTTTCTTTCCCTTTGACAGAATCTCTCCACTCAGAACTAGATAAAGGTTTGGACAGGCGCCATGTCACCAATGACAAGAGCAGGGAGTTCCTCACTCTGTGTGCTCCTGGCAAGCCCCTTCCCCACCCCCACACACTCAGAGCCTCACCATTGCTGTCTGGCTCAAGACTGGGGCCTGCAAAGTTTTTTTCTATAAAGGGCCAGATAGTAAATATTTGAGGTTTTGTGGGCCAGGGGGCAAAAATCGAGGCTGGCGGGACCAAAGGCAGGCTGGGCAGACTGCAGTGACGGAGGTGAGAGGGAGTGGCCAGGGAGTGCAGGAAGGAGGTGGTGGTGACTCACAGTCTGTTTCTCACAAGCTAATTGTTTACTTATTTAATTTTTTTTTTTGAGATGGAGCCTCAATCTTGTTGCCCAGCCTGGAGTGCAATGGCGTGATCTCAGCTCACTGCAGTCTCTGCCTCCTGGGTTCAAGCGATTCTCCTGTCTCAGCCTCCCGAATAGCTAGGATTACAGGCACCTGCCACCACGCCCGGCTGATTTTTGTATTTTTAGTAGAGACAGGGTTTTACCATGTCAGCCAGACTGGTCTTGATCTGACCTCAGATGATCCACCTGCCTCAGCCTCCCAAAGTGCTGGGATTACAGGTGTGAGCCACTGCGCCCAGCCAGATGAGCTCATAACTTACGGTGTTTTGAGGTTAATCCATGTTGTTGCACAGTATCACTTTTATATTTAAAAAAAGAAATCCGTGGCCAGGTGTGGTGGCTCACGCCTGTAATTTCATCACTTTGGGAGGCCAAGGCAGGTGGATCACCTGAGGTCAGGAGTTTGAGACCAGCCTGGCCAACATGGTGAAACCCTGTCTCTAGTAAAATATAAAAATTAGCCGGGCATGGTGGCATGCACCTGTAATCCCAGCTACTCAGGACGCTGAGGCAGGAGAATTGCTTGAACCTGGGAGGTGGAGGTTGTGGTGAGCCGAGTTCGTGCCACTGTACTCCAGCCGTGGGTGACAGAGTGAGACTGTCTCCAAAAAAAAAAAAAAAAAAAAAAAAAAAGAAATCCGCTTTTATTTTTATTTTTTCAGCAACAGGGTCTTATTCTGTCACTTAGGCTAGAGCTCGGTGGTGTGATCATAGCTCACTGCAGCCTCGAACTCCTGGGCTCAAGGGATCCTCCTGAGTAGCTGGGACCACAGGCGCACCACCATACCCAGCTGGTTAAAAATATTTTTTTTATATAGAGATGAAGTCTTGCTGTGTTTCCCAGGCTGGTCTCGAACTCCTGGGCTCAAGTGATCCTCTTTCCTCGGCCTCCCAAAGTGCTCAGATTACAGGCCACTGTGTCTGGCCTGAAATCTGCTTTTAAAGAGGGCATGGTGGGAAGGGATTAGGAGGGAGGACAGAGGGGATTGTGCAAGGGAATGCTGAGCGTGTGGGATGTGAGCTTGGGCCCATTCTTGCAGCAGGGCTGTCGTTGTCAATGCCAGAGGCAGCACAGGACCTTGGAAAGAATGTGGCTCTGGATTTGCTCAGACCTCAGGTGTCATTCCTTCCCTCCAGTTATGTGCTGTGTAAGTTTGAACAAGCTACATTGTCAGATTCTTTCTCTGGGGTTGGCAGTGGGCTCAGCGAGGCATCCTGCAAAACCCCAGCCTGGTGCCTCACCTCAGCACTGCTCAGCTGTGTGTCAGGAAGTGATCACTTGGCAGGTGAGCAGAGCTAGCTGGAGAGCGGACCCTTTACAGCAACTGTGACATGGGGCACGCCAATGTATTTAGACCTCGTTCGACTTGTCTTTGTTTAGCTGACAGCTGGCCAAGCTGGCGGCAGTGCAAGCAGACAGAGTGGGGACAGTGGCCGTATCGGCAAATCACGGGAGGCATTAGGAAGACCAGCGGAACTCCCAGCGCAAACTATGAAACCAGCCAAGTCACAATCTCTGTTCGTCATTCTGGAGGGCTCTGCGCTTCTTAGAAGTCTTGCTTAATACCCTCCTCTCGAATATGACCTCGTATGAATTTTCTGGGCTTATGCGGGGAAAATACAGTATAGGTCACAAGGGTTTAGGGGAAGTAATACAAGTAGTCAGTAACACCATTTTCACATTGTTTGAGTTGAACCCCAGTTGTATCTCTTTTGAGTGCTAGTAAATATTTGACTTAATCGAAGAACCCCGCTGAGTTAACAAAGGTAGAGGCAACCAAGTGCCTCCAAGGCCCAGAAGAGAGTCACAGCCTGATGACGAGGCAATGAGTGTGGAAGATGGGGCACAAGACACAGTTGGGGTCAGCCATGGCCCTTCCTGAGCTTGCCCCCGTCTGTAAGATGGGGATGAAAGCACCTACCTCTCAAGGGTGCTGGGGGTCCCAAACAGTGCAGGAGTGACAACACAAGGCACTCTGAACCTGCCCCTGCAGAAAATATATAACTTTATTGAGGCCTAGTTTAAGACATATCATCTTAATTCATCCATTGCGTTTAATTTATCTAATTCAATGATTTTTTAGTAAATTTACCAAGTTGTGCAAACATCACTATAAATCAGTTTGATATTTCCATCATCCCACTATGAGCCTTTGGGCAGGCCGGGCAGTGGCTCACACCTATAATCCCAGCACTTTGGGAGGTCAAGGTGGATGGATCACTTGAGGCCACAAGTTCGAGACCAGCCTGGCCAACATGATGAAACCCAGTTTCTGCGAAAAATACAAAAATTAGCTGGGCGTGGTGGCACACGCCTGTAATCTCAGCTACTTGGGAGGCTGAGGTTCAAGAATCACATGGACCCTGGAGGCAGAGGCTGCAGTGAGCCATGATCACACTACTGCACTCCAGCCTGGGCAACAGAGCAAGACTGACTCAAAAAAAAAGAAAAAAAAATCCTTTGGGCATATTTGCAGTTCCCACCTCTAGCCCCAGGCAACTGCTAATCATCTACTTTCTATCTCTATAGATTTGTTTATTCTGAACATTTCCTATCAATGGAGCTAAACAGTGTGTGGTCTTTTGTGTCTGGCTTCCCCTAGTGTCATGTTTTTGAAGTTTGTTCACGTTGTAGCATGCATCAGTGCTTCACTCCTGTTTATTCCCAAATAGCATTCCATTGTATGGATAGACCACGTTTTGCCTGCCCATTTATCAGTTGATGGACATTTGGGTTGTTTCCAATTTTTGGTTATTATGAACAATGCCGCTGAGAACATTTGCATGCAAATCTTTGTGTGAATATATTTTTTTGTTTCTCTTCGGTAGGTACTTAAGAGTTGGAATTGCAGGCCAGGCACGGTAGCTCACGCCTATAATCCCAGCACTTTGGGAGGCCAAAGCAGGTGGATCACGAGGTCAGGAGTTTGAGACCATCCTGACCAACATGGTGAAACCCCATCTCTACTAAAAATATAGAAATCAGCTGGGCGTGGTGGTGCGCACCTGTAATCCCAGCTACTCAGGAGGCTGAGGCAGTAGCATCGCTTGCACCCGGGAGGCGGAGGTTGCAGTGAGCCGAGATCGCACCACTGCACTCCAGCCTGGGCGACAGAGCAAGACTCTGTCTCAAAAAAAAAAAAAAAAAGTTAGAATTGTTGGGTCACATGATAAATTTATGTTTGACTCTTTGAGAAACTATAAAGCTCGTTTCCAAAATCGCGGCTCCACTTTACATTCCCATAGCAGTGTATGTATGGAGGCTCTTGGTTCCCTAGTTATTGTCCGTCTGTCTGTGAAGCGGCAGCTCAGTGTGGTTTTAATTTGCATTTCTTAATGATGGGTGATGTTGAACATCTTTTCATGTGCTGACTAACCATTTGTATATCTTCTTAGGTGAAATGTTTATTGAAATCTTTTGCCTATTTTTGGCTCAGTGATACAGGAGTTCTTTGGATATTTCAGTACAAGCCCTTTATCCGATATCTGTTTTGCAAATATTTTCTCGTAGTCTGTTGCTTGTCTTTTCATTTTTTTAATAATGTCTTTGGAAGCACTAAAGGTTTTAATTTTGCTGAGCCAATTTATCAAAGTTTTTTTTGTTTTTGTTTTTGTTTTGAGTCTTGCTCTGTCGCCCAGGCTGGAGTGCATGGCGTAATCTTGGCTCACTGCAACCTCTGCCTCCCGGGTTCAAGTGATTTCTCCTGCCTCAGCCTCCTGAGTAGCTGGGATTACAGGCATGCACCACCATGCCTGGCTAATTTCTTTGTATTTTTAGTAGAGATGGGGGTTTTACCATATTGGCCAGGCTGGTCTCGAACTCCTGACCTCAAGTGATCCCAAAGTGCTGGGATCCTTGGCCTCCCAAAGTGCTAGAATTACAGGTGTGAGCCACTGCACCCGGCCTGATTTGATTTTTTAAATTAAATAGCAGACAAATAATGTCTGTATAACACGTGTACACCTTAAAGAATAATAAAATGAATACCTGTGTACCTTGCACCTTGCTCAAAAAAAAAAAATTATACTAGTACCTTGTCCCCTGTCTGATGGACTCCCCCTCCCTTCCCATCAGAGACCAAGCTCCTGGTCTTTTTGTCATTCGTCCTTTGCTTTATAGTTTTGCTGCGTGTCTATTTAACTGTAAAGAGCATAATGTTTACATTAGCCTGTTTTGACCTTATAATAAATGTAATCATAGTGAAGGTATTTTTCTGTGACTTGTTCTTTTTTTCATGATGTTCCCAAGAGTCATCTATTTTGAAACCTGGGTTGTACTTGTTTGCGTATTTTTAAAAGTTTTTATAGATTCAGGGGGTACGTGGATACATTGCGTAGTGGTGGGGTTTGCGCTTCTTGGGTACCCATCACCTGAGTAGTGGGTTGTAGTTCATTCATTTTCAGGTATTCCATTTATGTGAACTTATAACAATTTATTTTTCCAGCTGTTGACCACGATTGGAGTTATTTCTTGGCTTTTGCTGTTAAAGTGATCCTGTGAACGCTTTCTGGTTATCTGTGGGAGATAGAGTTTTGCTAGGCTATATGGCTAGGAGTAGAATTGCTTGGTTGGAGCGTGTGTGGTTCAACCTCATTGATAATGTCAAGATGTTTTCCAGAGTGGAGTGCCAATTACCCTATACTTCCACCATAGCTGTGTTAGTTTACTATCACTGCTTAAACAGATTGCCACAGACTTTATGGCTTGAAACAACACAAATTTATTATCTTACAGTTCCGGAGGTAAGAAATGTGAAATGATTGTCACTGGGTTAAATCACGGTGTTGCCTGGGCTGTGTTCCTTGGTGGCTCTAGTGGAGGCTCCACTTTCTCGTCTTTTCCAGCTTTTAGACACTGCCTGCAGCTGTTGGCTCATGGCCCCTTCTTCCATCCACAATGCCAACAAGGGTCAGTTGTAGCTTTCTTACACTGCATCACTTGGACACTGACTCCTGCCTCTGTGTCCACATACAAAAGCCTTTGTGATTACATTAGGCCCACTGAAGGCCAGGCACCATGGCTTGCATCTGTAATCCAAGCACTCTCTATCCAAGGTGGGAGGATCGCTTGAGCCCAGGAGTTCGAGACCAGCCAAAGCAACCCAGCGAGACCCTGTCTCTACAGAACATTTTAGAAATTAGCCAGGTGCAGTGTTGTGTGCCTATAGTCCCAGCTACCTGGGAGGCTGAGGTGGGAGGATCACTTGAGCCTAGGAAATCGAGGCTGCAGTGAGCTGAGATTGTACCTGTGCACTCCCGCCTGGGAGACAGCAAGACCCTGTCTCAAAAAAAACAAAAACAAAAAAATAAACAAAAATGACATTGGGCCACTGGAATAATCCAGGAAAACCTCCCTATTTTAAGACCAGCTGATTGGCAACCTTAAATCCATCTGCTATCTTAATAACCCTTTGCTCTGTAACGTAATGTAGTTGCAGGCTCCAGGAATTAGGATGTGGACATCCTTTGGGGAGCTGTTATTTTGCCTACCACAATTAGCGTTTGAACATCTAACAATCGACGGAGTTTTGCTCTTGTTGCCCAGGCTGGAGTACAATGGTGCAATCTCGGCTCACTGCAACTGCCGCCCCCCAAGTTTAGGCGATTCTCCTGCCTCAGCCTCCCGAGTAGCTAGGATTACAGGCATGTGCCACCACGCCTGGCTAATTCTGTATTTTTAGTAGAGACAGGGTTTCACCATGTTGGTCAGGCTGGTCTCGAACCCCAGACCTCAGATGATCTGCCCACCTTAGCCTCCCAAAGTGCTGGGATTACAGGCGTGAGCCATTGTGCCTGGCCAGAACGCCTGGGATCTTTCACTTGAGCACTGTGTGACTTGGGCAGGTCACCTCACCTCCAAAGGCTGCTTTTTCCTTATCCATAATAAAATGGGGATCATTACCTTTATCACGAAGGTTGCTATGAGAATTAAACGAGATAATGCCTACAAAGTCTTAGCACAGTGCTGGACAAATAGAAGCAAGTCAATAAAAATGTATTAGTTTTCCTATTTATTCAGTCATCCATTCATCTAATCACTCTTGAGTGCCAGGCCCTGGACTCACCCATTCAGCCTTCAAAAACTGTATACCAAGCACCCATCTTGGTCATAAAATAAGTCCATTTGGTTGGGACATCCACAGGCAAAGTGCCAGTCTGAATGTTCGATGAGCTTTAGTTTTATTGCTGTGCTCAGTGTTGTTTAGAGTGCGCTGTGTGTACACCCAGTTGCTCAGGCTGTCTTCCTTGGGGAGGGAAATCGCTGAGCACACACCTCTCCTTATGCTTACTTATGTCTTTGTTCTAGGAACGACAGGATTAAATGTAAGCAGACAGGCAGCATTTTTCTTTTCTGTCTTCAGATGATTTCCAAGGCATGAAGTGGTAGTATGTGTCACCTGAGATAAGGACACGAGCCTGTCTTCACCCTTGCGTGGACAGGGAGTTGCATTAGGAACATTTTTCTCTTATGCATAATGTTGTCTTCCTTTGTATTCTTGTTATTTTTTAAAACTTAAGAGCAATTTCTCAATTCCTGAGTTGGACTTTTGAGTGTTCAGTCAGTTCTCTAAACAGTGACTTTGGCAGACAAAATACTTGGATCAGAAGAATCCTGTGGGAGATAGAACTAGCTCTGTTGATCAGTCTGAGTCATTCTGTTTTTGAGACTAAAATCCATGCTTTCCAGAGACTGTTGTATAGTCTGAAAAATAAAAAGTTACTTAGGACTTGCAGAGGTCCTTCTTACCTATAGATGTGGTGGCAGTGGTGGTAGTGGTGGTGGCGGTGGCGGCAGCAGTGGAGGTGGCTGTGGTGGTGGCAGCGGAGGTGGCGGTGGTGGTGGCGGCGGTGGCGGCAGAGGTGGCAGTGGTGGTGGTGGTGCTGGTGGTGTTGGTGGTGCTGGTGGTGTTAGTGGCAGTGGTGGTGGTGTTAGTGGCAGTGGTGGTGGTGGTGGTGTTGGTGTTGGTGGTGTTGGTGGCAGTGGTGGTAGTGGTGGCGGTGGCAGTGGTAGTGGCGGTGGCAATGGGTAGTGCTGGTGGTGGTGGTAGTGGTATTGGTGGTGATGGTGGTGTTGATGGTGATGGTGGTGGTGTTGGTGGTGGTGGTGTTGGTGGTGTTGGTGGTGGTGGTGTTGGTGTTGGTGATGGTGGTGTTGGTGTTGGTGGTGGTGGTGGTGGTGTTGGTGTTGGTGGTGGTATTGATAGTGATGGTGGTGGTGGTGGTGGTGGTGGTGGTGGTGGTGGTCATGGTGGTGGTGGTGGTGGTGATGGTGGTGGTGGTGGTGGTGGTGGTGGTGGTGTTGATAGTGATGGTGGTGGTGGTGGTGGTGGTGGTGGTCATGGTGGTGGTGGTGTTGGTGGTGATGGTGGTGGTGGTGGCGGTGGCAGTGCTGGTGGTGGTGGTAGTGGTGTTGGTGGTGTTGATGTTGGTGGTGGTGGTCATGGTGTTGGTGGTGGTGGTGGTGGTGGTCGTGGTGGTGGTGGTGGTGATGGTGGTGGTGGTCATGGTGGTCATGGTGGTGGTGGTGGCAGTGGCGGTGCTGGTGGCGGTGGTGTTGATGGTGGTGGTGGTCATGGTGGTGATGGTGGTGGTGGTGGTGGTGTTGGTGGTGGTGGTGACGGTGGTGTTGGTGACAGTGGTGGTGGGGTGTGTGTGTGCACATGTGCTCACATGTGCCATGTGTATGTAGGCTACGTGTGCACTAGTTTCCTGATGAATAATACTTTGGATGTATGGGGGATCTTTTTAAATTGAGATAAAAAATATCAATGTATGTGTTTTAAAATAATAATTTAAATGCCTGACCGATTCATAGTAAGTCTTCCAGGAGACAGAACACATCACTCCTTAGAACTCCAAAATTGGCCTCCTGGGCAAAATCTAAAACTTAACCAAATCATTTCTCCCAGGCAGATGCATGCCATGCCTACCAGATCATTCACCGGAATGGAATTCCTGACGAGCAGATCGTTGTGATGATGTACGATGACATTGCTTACTCTGAAGAGTAAGTGGGGAACACTTGGAACTTGGTGGCGAAGGACTTCAGGGTATTTAAAAAAAGGTCACATAGACTCACAGGAATCCTAGTGGCCTAATGTTAAAATAAATAACAGATTCCCAGACAAAAGACCACAGGGATACCTCATGTCGAGCTTTTTTTAATTATTATTTATTTGAGACAGTCTTGCTCTGTTGCCCAGGCTGGAGTGCAGTGGTGCGATCTCGGCTGACTGCAACCTCCCCTTCCTGGGTTCAAGCGATCCTCCCACCTTAGCCTCCCAAGAAGCTGGGACTGCAGGTGTGCGCTGCCATGCCCAGCTAATTTTTGTATTTTAAGTAGAGACAGGATTTCACCATGTTGGCCAGGCTGGTCTTGAACTCCCGAACTCAAGTGATCCAGCTGCCTTGGCCTCCCAAAATGCTGGGATTAGAGATGTGAGCCACCATGCCTGACCCTCATGTTGAGCTTTGACCATAACTTGGTGTGCCCTGGGAATAGCAAAGACACAGGAAGTGGGTGCTGGTGGGTGCTTTGAAAGGGTTTAAAGCCGAGTTCCTCCTTACCTTCGAGGACTTGTTGGATTCTATGGTACTTGCTCCTAAGCTCCGAGCAGGCTGCAGCACAGGGGACCTGCACGTAGAATGTTTTTGTTTGTAGGTTAGATCCTCCTACTACCTTTTTTTCTATACTTATTACTTGCTGAGTTTAACTTCACAAATAGTTCCCTCATGCCTGCTTGTCTGATTTCTTGCAGAGATCAGAGGCAGCAAGTATGGGCATAAACTCAGCGAGTTCTAACCTCCTAGCTCTGTGGTCACCCTGCTGCAGCCGTGGTGAAGGACGCTACCCTTACCGTGGTCACATTCTCAGCTCATACATCACCCATTCTGACGCTTTAATGACTAAGCTCTTGTGTTAAAGTCTTGTTCTCTGTCCTGTCTCTTTCTGAAAGTAGTTTCACTCTGAGAGAGCTTTTGATGAGACCTTGCCCTCATGATGCTCTCTGGATTCCAGCAGGCAGCCGGGAGCACCTACGCTTTGGTCCCTGCCCGAGGCTTTTCGAGCTCAGCTCCTCACTGCCTCTGCCAAGAGCTCTTGGGCTGTGGGACTGCTGAGATCCCCCAAGCTGCTCAAACCACTCACACGTTGGCCACCGTGCAGGCCATAAGTTGTATCTTTGACCAACATAGACATTTACTATTTTTTCACATAACATACATGTGTTTGAAGAGAGAGATTTCGGAGGCATGCCACATCTCGTTTAAATTGTGTCCTTTAATTTTCAGCAATCCCACTCCAGGAATTGTGATCAACAGGCCCAATGGCACAGATGTCTATCAGGGAGTCCCGAAGGACTACACCGGAGAGGTGAGTGCTTCCATGGGTGGAGCCAGCAGGTTTAGTTTTCATTTTAGTGATGATTTTTCTCTTTCGTCTGTTTCTAGAATCAGAATCTCCCTAGACTGGCTTCTGGTCGGTGTTTCACATTCGTATTAGGATTTGTGCCCGGGGAGTAAATTATGAGAGTTTTGAAAGAAAAGCAGAGGAAAAGAAAATGTTTAGAATAAGTTGCAATCTACTGATAGTTCCCAGTCTTCTCATACTTTAGGCCTGACCATGTAGTTTCATCCATAATAACCTTTCTTGAGATATCACCATTAATCTGATTATAGATTACCTGTGCTGTTTTATAAAAATCAGTTTTCTGAGTACCAGGCTTGGTGCAAAGTATCTCAGGATTTTTGCTGAGATAGTTTTTCATTTATTATTGTTATATAGTTTATTATAGCTATAATAGTATATTACTTCCAAAAACTTTTCTGTTCCTCCTAGTTGATTGAGACTGTCTCAATTGACACATTTTTAAAATCACCATAATGCCTTCATTCTCCTGGTTTTCCTAGTCTGTTTTAAATACCGGATCTTTTAGGAATTAATTATCCTTTTGATAAGAAACTTTTATCTGATGTTTAACGGTTCTTTGTTTCATTTTATTTTATTTTTCTTTTAAAGTCAAATACAATTAAATTTAACATATCATACAGGTAAAAAAGATGGTCCTATTTAATGAAATTGTTTCTGTATAGTGTTTGTTTGTTTGTTTGAGATGGAGTCTTGCATTGTCACCCAGGCTGGAGTGCAGTGGCACAATCTTAGTTCACTGCAACCTCCGCTTCCCGGTTTCAAGTGATTCTCCTGCCCCAGCCTCCATAGTAGCTGGGATTACAGGTGGGTGCCATGATGCCTGGCTAATTTTTCTACTTTCAGTAGAGATGGGGTTTCACTGTGTTGGCCAGGCTAGCCTTGAACTCCTGACCTCAAGTGATCCGCCCGCTTTCGGCCTCCCAAAGTGCTAGGATTACAGGCGTGAGCCACGGCACCCCGCCAAAAGTGTTTGCTTTTAAGCCATGAGCCTTGGAATGTGCAGGCTGGTGGCATGGGTCGGTTGCAGACTCAGCCAACTCTCTGGGTTGGAGCGACAGCTGCATCTGATTGTGGCTCCTAATTCTTTGCAGGATGTTACCCCACAAAATTTCCTTGCTGTGCTGAGAGGCGATGCAGAAGCAGTGAGGGGCAAAGGATCCGGGAAAGTCCTGAAGAGGTAATGTCTGTTTACGGATACTACACTTCTCTCAATGGCTTGGGACCCCAGTATAGGGAATTGAAACAGGTGTTCTGTGCTCCTAGCCAGTTTACCTGTGAGAAATTACAGAGTGGAGAGTTTTGTTCTGACTTAGGACAGGTGCTTAGGGCTGTTGTTTCAGTGGCTTCTCTTGGTGGCCCATTTCTGCACTGAATTCACCTTATGATCCAGGGCCCCTCATTATTAATAAAATGTTCCTATCACTTAAACTCCTCGTTCCTTATCTGGGGATCATAGCGCAGGGATGTCCCACTGCCAGTGGAGCCCCTGAGGCAGGTGTGAATCCCTGTGCCTAGATTGCAGGGCCACCAGCCCTGTGCTCTGATCACAGATCAGCCCAGCGGGGAGAGGCACATTCGTAAGTACCTACATATTGGAGGAATTGGACTTTCATACTGGGGAACACGAACCCCAGTGCTTACCCCCGCTGGCTGTGGGCTAGAGATGTCTTGTTGTTTAGTAATTGTTCATCTGGCATTTTTATGTGATGCCAGAGATTCTAGTAGCATATTTCTTTTAAGCTGGAAGGGAGACCTGGGCACAAGTAAGCTTGTGTGAATTAGTGCAGAGGCTGGGTGCGGTGGCTCACACCTGTAATCCCAGCACTTTGGGAGGCCAAGGCGGGCCGATCACTTGACATCAGGAGTTGAAGACCAGCCTGGCCAACATGGTGAAACCCTGTCTCTACTAAAAATACAAAAATTAGCCAGGCATGGCAGCAGGCGCCTGTAATCCCAGCTACTCTGGTGGCTGATGAAGGAGAACTGCTTGAATCCAGGAGGTGGAGGTTGCAGTGAGACAAGATTGTGCCACTGCACTCCAGCCTGAGTGACAGAGTGAGACTCTGTCTCAAAACACACACACACACACACACACACACACACACACCCTGACCAACATGGTGAATCCCCATCTCTACTAAAAATACAAAAATTAGCCAGGCATGGTGGCGTGTGCCTATAAGCCCAGCTACTCGGGAGGCTGAGGCAGGAGAACTGCTTTAACCCGGGAGGCGGAAGTTACAGTGAGCTGAGATCATGCCATTGCACTCCAGCCTGGGCGACAGAGTGTGACTCCATCTCAAAAAAAAAAAAAAAAAGTGTAGCGATGGATATCTGTGAGGGTGAACCGAATTGGCTTCATGTAAGTTACTACATCTCTGCCACTTTGAAGCAGCGCCATCTGGTGGGAGCGCTGGTGAGGCAGGCAGGTGCGCATCCAGACTGTGTGGGCCGCAGGAGGCCTGGAGGGGGAGGCTGCAGGCCTGTGTTGAGCTCATTTTGGGGAGATCTGGTTGGAGAGTGTGGCTGTCTGGGATGAGGCCCAATTGCCAAAGGACCCCACTGTCCACCTCACACCAGGTCTGTCTGATGGGTTGCCCAGGAAAGGTCCCTCCTCCTTTCCAGCCATAGTTCAGAATTTGGAGGCTCTAGGATCTATACGGTGGTTCAGAATCACACCAAGGGGAGTGGAGGGGACAGGCCAGACACCGGGCACCGGGCCCTTGTGTTCATCTTCAAACCTGGTTGGGCAACTCTACTCCCCAAACTTCTTAATTTTTTGATTAGGGCAGCTTTTCAGAGAAATAGAAGTAAAAACAGAAAAAGGAAATGATTGACCCCTGATTCTTTCTTGGCAGCGGCCCCCAGGATCATGTGTTCGTTTACTTCACTGACCATGGATCTACTGGAATACTCGTTTTTCCCAATGAAGATGTGAGTTTTCCTAACATTTTAAGGACGAACTAGCAGAACAGAAAAGCAAGCCTAGGTGTCGAGATTAAACCCATAGCATGTATTTTCTAGTGTCCTGCCAGGGTTGGTTTGTACGTGTGGTGGGTGGGAGTGGGGGACAGGTTTAGCAGCTTGAAATCTATCTAAGGACATCTCTTCCAGACAGTTTTCCCTGCATTTCTGTTCATATCGCAGCATCGGTAGCTGTCTCAGGACATGGGTGTATCACACTAGATCTCAGAATAGACCAAAAGCTCCGGACACAGTAATGGGTGAAGAGGTACATCCTCTTGCCCTTTTTTAAGTGTGTGCATAAAACATGTGATGACATTCTGGGATTATGTTCTTCACCATGATTACTTTTAGGGATTGGTAGAAAAGAGTTTATGAAGCATCATCAGAACTTTACTAGTGGCTTATCCAGCAAATAGTTCCTCTTGATGTGTTGGTCTGAATCAATATTCTCACCTTTCAGCTTCATGTAAAGGACCTGAATGAGACCATCCATTACATGTACAAACACAAAATGTACCAAAAGGTAATTCAGCCCTTGGGGCAGCCTTGCGGGGGCGGGGGGTGTGAGGAAAGCCGTGGGGGCAGAGCCCACAGTCCCGTGACCATCTTCCAACTGTGGGTGCTGTGTTTTCTAGAAAGGGGATCCTTCCAATCCCTGGTTTCCCAGGATGAGGCTTTCGGCTTTAGCTATTAGATTGGAATCATGGAGAGCTTGTTAAAACAGTGTGGGCCTCGCCCCCAGAGTTTGACCCAGTAGGTCTGGGGAGGGGGCCTGAGAATTTGCATTGTGTTTCAGTGTGATCCTGCTGCTGCTGGTGTTTGGCCCACACTTTGCAGACTCCTATTCCTAGGACTGTCCTCAATTTTGGGCAGCTGGGGAGGAAAATACCACTATCTTATTCTCACTTTGAGCCTTTCTCACCCCTTTAGCACCCTTTATGGAAACTGCGTAGGGCCAGAATTTTTGGCTGGGTGTGGTGGCTCACTCCTGTAGTCCCAGCACTTTAGGAGGCTGAGGTGGGAAGTTCACTTGAGGCCAGGAGTTTAAGACCAGCCTGGGCAACATAGTGAGACCGTGTCTCTACTAAAAAAAAAAAAAAAAAAAAAAAGAACCTGCATGGGTTGGGTGATACGTGACAGTAACGCAGAAAGATGGCCTGCTGCACTGTTTAGTCTTTGAAACTCCTCCCTGCATTGGATGGTGGAACTGTTTTCCTTAGCATCACATGGCTCTGTTTTCTCTGCATTATTTCAGCTAATAGATGATTTTATTCCATTAGCAATGAATAAATTTGTGTGGCAGTAGCTTCCATAGCTTCTGGCAGCAGCCTCTTTATAGCAGTAATGTCTCCCAGAAGCAAGCCTAGAGCACTTGTTAGGAATGGGTAGAGACAGTGGGCGGAGCCCCAGTAGCATGGCTGGAGGCCTGTACCTGGCTGGGGTGAGCTCACCTGTCCCATCTGCCTCACAGATGGTGTTCTACATTGAAGCCTGTGAGTCTGGGTCCATGATGAACCACCTGCCGGATAACATCAATGGTAGGTGGTTGGGGCGCCGGCCTCGACCTGGGCTGGCAAGCAGGTTGCTCAGTTACCGCTGACATGGAACTGAGCATTCTCCATAAGCAGGGGCTGCTGAGGGCAGCCTGGGCCATAGAAATGGGGAGATACTTGCAGGTAGCTCTGGGCTTCCTCTGCTCCTGAAGCATTGGTAGTCAGGGAATAAAGAATCTGTGAGCCTCACAGTGTTCTTCCAGGTTCTCGTAAAACTACTGAAGCTAAAACTACATGGGCTTTGGATCAGCCTCCATATTGCAATGTATTGGTTGCTCTCTGACCTCAAGCAGGTGACTGACCCTCTTTGACCCTCAGTTATCCCCATCTGTAAAATGGGGATAAAGATAGTGCGTGTCTGTTGGGAGACTTATATTTTAAACACTAGCATTTGTCCAGCACAATTCTAAGCCCATGGTAGAGAGATAGTAAGTGGTAGCTTTTGTATAGGTTCAGTTAATCTAGATGTTTCTTCAATAAATGTCAGATCTCTCTGGAAACCAAAGTGAGCCCATATTCTTCAAGTTTCCTGTGCTGTGGAAATGTCAGCATTCTTCCAGAATAGCATGATGTCCTAAGCATGCCAATTTGCCAATTGCTGCAAAAAACATCCATCAGCTGGCTCCTCTTTCTTCCGCATTTAATTTTAGATGAGTTATTGTAATCAAATACACAAGCCTGGGTACAGTTACATGTCCCGGTCCTCTTGTGTGGATCGTAAGTAGCATGCTTCGATTTCACTGGGGGAGAAAGAAGGACTCAAGCTTCAAGCATAATCCAAGGCAGGAATAAAATGCGACTAAAAGATCATCTTTAATTCCTCGTAGTTTATGCAACTACTGCTGCCAACCCCAGAGAGTCATCCTACGCCTGTTACTATGATGAGAAGAGGTCCACGTACCTGGGGGACTGGTACAGCGTCAACTGGATGGAAGACTCAGACGTGGTGAGCCCTTTGGGGGCCGGCTGTTCAGCTGGGGTTTAACCGTCAGACTCTGATTGTCAAAGGTCTTTAATGGTCTCACTTTTTGCAGGAAGATCTGACGAAAGAGACCCTGCACAAGCAGTACCACCTGGTAAAATCGCACACCAACACCAGCCACGTCATGCAGTATGGAAACAAAGTGAGTCGGGAGCCTCACGTGCTGGCCCTCTGTTCCTTGTGTCCTAGGTGGACTTGCCTGGAATATTGATCTCTTGCTAAAGGGACACGGGATCTGAGTGAGGACTGCTTGAGGCAGGGATCCCTCTGCCTCTCCTAGCCACTCCATCCTGGGGACCTGTGGGCTTTGGAATCAGACCTTCCTAGGTTCAAACTTGCAGAGTTGTGAGGCTTTGGGCAAGTGATTTCACTTCTGTGAATTTGTTTTCTCATTGGTCGAAACCCAAGTGTACAAGGTAGCTAGGAGCATGAAAGAGGGCTGTGTGTTACTTATGCTAAACACAGGCCCAGCGTGCAGCAAGGGATTACTGACTCGAAAGCTGCTGCTTTACAGTTTGTAGATTGTCCCACAGCCACTCTGCACCTTGGATTTTCTGGGGCCCTGCCCCTTTGCAAGCTGCAGGTTGTTACCTTTACCCTTTGGCTATAAATTGGAGACATTTTATCCTCCTCCAAGTATGTCCAGAAGGGACCTGTGTGGTTAAATGGTGTTGCAGCAGGTGGCTGCTAAAAGCTTGGGCCCTAAGTGAAGGTGCTGGGGCTAGCGTTTGGGATGTGCAAACACCGTAACAAATGTGCAGGGCCTCTCAGTTGTTCATATGCCCAAACACCATTCCCCAAGCAGCCCACCCCCAGTGGAGAGCTCGCCAGCTGAGATCTGTTCCTTGGGCGCAAGCATTGGCCTTCTAGAAGAACCTGGAGTCAGTAAATCCAGCCATGGTTAGCCCTTCTGCAGGGCGTGGGCTGGGGGACATGAGACCTGCACCCAGGGCACCGTGACCTGGTCAGGCTTTTGAGCAGGCGTAGGAGAGAGTTGGAGCAGAGGGACAGCCAGGGAAAGGTGACTCGGAGAAGGCAGGGTCAGTGGTGGCATAGCCCTGGCCGTGTGGGGGCCCCGCCTTGGGCTTTCCGTTCTCTTCACGATATCTTCATCATTGGCCATTTCTGATCTTGGTTGAGGAGTTGTGGTGGATCTTCTCCAAACTCTCTGTTTTTATATAGATTTGTGTGTGTGGTATTGTTGATCTTAGCACTGTTTTTAGATGATTGTTGCTTGCTTTAGGAACAGAATGCTTGCAGTATTTTCCCTTCTGATTGGGAGCCAGTCTGTAGTGACCGCTGCAGCCAAATCGAGCCTGGCCGCTGTGCCCGTTTGCTAGCTCTTGATGCCAAGCATCAGCCTGGCCTCTCTGTGGCCTTAGCTCTGCCCTTCCCAACGGACCCAGACTTCAGCTCTAACCTGGGCAGATGCTTTGTACCTTCCCACCACTGGTCCTTAGGGACTTGCCGGTGAGTCCCTAAGGCAGGTGGGTGAGCACATACAGGTTACCCGCCTGGATAGGCGGCATCCTTTGCAGGTGACATTCTTTGCCTGGAATCCTTTGCAGCAGAACTGCTATTCTTTTACATATGAAAGGCACTGCTGATCCACAGTCAGGCAGAGCTTGGACCAGAGCTGTCTGGTGAAAGAATAGCAGTTCTGCTGCAAAGGATGCCAGGCACTTTGAGTCACTCACTGGTAGATTTCAGGGGCTCACGTGCATTGCCTGCGTACTGCTGGGGTGACCATGCCTTTTCAGACTGTGATTGTGGCCCTGTGGTCCTGAAAGCATGAGGAGTAAATGTGAGCCTCTGATGGAGAGGCTGGACTTGGGGTATGTTGGGCACATCTGCTTCTCCCACTCAAACCAGCTCTCTCTCTCCCTCTCTCTCTGGCTTTCTCTCACTCTCGCTTTCTCTCTCGCCGTCTCTTGCTGTCTGTCTCCCCAGACAATCTCCACCATGAAAGTGATGCAGTTTCAGGGTATGAAACACAAAGCCAGTTCTCCTCTCTCCCTGCCTCCAGTCACACACCTTGACCTCACCCCCAGCCCTGATGTGCCCCTCACGATCATGAAAAGGAAACTGATGAACACCAATGATCTGGAGGAGTCCAGGCAGCTCACGGAGGAGATCCAGCGGCATCTGGATGTGAGTAGTGGTGAAAGGAGCTGTGCCCAGGTGCTGTCCCCAGCCCAGGTGGGCAGCATGCATGAGCACGGCCCTGCCTCCTGACCATTCTCCCTGCCACGCAGGAGTGTGTGGGGACAGAAGCCAGCCTTTGTCCTCCATGTAATGGAAGTGGGTGGGCGGAGCTGTGGTTGCCTCCCATCTTCATGAGTGAACTAACCTTGACCTCTTCCATAGTAGGGAGCAGTGGAATGGGGGCCTGTCTCCCCTGTATCGTGCCAAGAAGCCATGTACATGGGTATTTCCCTCTTTTATACCTTGTTGCTTGGAGGATATTTTTATTTTGTTGCTTGTTAAGTTATTAGCTAATCATATTCATTTTAAAACTCCAAAGACAGGTACAGTGGCGTGCGCCTCTAGTCCCAGCTACTTAGGGGGCTGAGGCAGGAGGATTCTTTGAGTCTGGGACTTTGAGGTCAGCTTGGGCAACCTAGCAAAACCCCTTCTTTTAAAAAAAAAAATTCAATCCACAAAAATTTCTGCTGTTCTCAGAAAAACATAGTCATGCCTAAAATTCTTTCTAAAATGCTTACGCCATTCTTACCAATCACTGAGTCTGTTTTCAGTAGCTCATCAGTGTATTTGGAGCTGGCAGAATTGCTACGTAAATTACAGCTGTGTGCTCACTGGAATGCTGGGTAGAGGGCTGACTGTCCCTTCCCACAAAGCCAACTCTGTTAACCCTTATCCCCACTGTCAGCATAGCACAGTGATGGATGTGCTGAAATGGCCTGAGTTTTCTAGGCAAGATTTTTTTTTTTTTTTTGAGACAGAGCCTTGCTCTGTCGCCAGGCTGGAGTGCAGTGGTGTGATCTCGGCTCACTGCAACCTCCGCTTCCAGGGTTTAAGCGATTCTCCTGCCTCAGCCTCCCAAGTAGCTGGGATTACAGGCACGTGGCACCACGCCCCAGTTAATTTTTGTATTTTTAGTAGAGATGGAGTTTCACCATGTTGGTCAGGCTGGTCTCGAACTCCTGCCCTCAGGTGATCCACCCATCTAGGCAAGATTCTTTTTTTTAATCAATGTGGTTTGTTTTAAATGCATATATCTAGTTATCCCCAGAATTGATACCCTGTGTGTGACAACCATATTAACCAGGACATATTTTTAGTTGGTGTCAAATGCAGTATATAGCACAGTAGTCCTCAGACTTCTTAGTCTTGGGCCTCTTTATTTATTAATTTTTTTGTAGAGCTGGGGTCTCACTCTGTTGCCCAGGCTGGTCTCAAACTCCTAAGCTCAAGTGATCTTCCCACCTGGGCCCTGAAAGTGCTGGGATTACAAGAGTGGGCCACTGCACCCGGCCAAACCTTTTTATGCTCTTTAAATTATTGATCCCAAAGAGCTTTTGTTCATGGTGGGTTATGTCTATCGATATTTATTGCATTAAATTAAGATGAGATGAAAGGACATTTTTGATAGTTCACAGAAAGTGCACCAGAGGTTTTTTGGTGCCCACTGCAACCTCTGCCTCCCGGGTTCAAGTGATTCTCCTGCCTCAGCTTCCCGAGTAGCTGGGATTACAGGCACCCACCACCACACCCAGCTAACTTTTGTATTTTTAGTAGAGACGGGGTTTCACCATGTTGGCCAGGCTGGTCTCAAACTCCTGGCCTCAGGTGATCCACCTGCGTCAGACTCCCAAAGTTCTGGGATTACAGGTGTGAGGCGCCACACCCGGCTCAGAGTTTTCCTGTGTTTGCTTAAACAGCTGTGTAAATCATATAGGATTTCTTTGGTATCTGCTGCAAATTTGAAAACTATTTCCAAGACTGTTTATTGCATAATTATACTTTTATGTAAAGTAAAAGATTATGAAAAAATTAAAACTAAGATTTAAAAATATTTAACTCATTTACAAATAACAATATTTGTAACAAATAACATTTCTCACTAATATATTTTCTATGAAAAATAACCATTTTCCAAAACCAAAAGCATCTGGTGAGAAGAGTGGCATTACTTTACATGTGGGCGAATCTCTTTTGTGTCTGGCATTGCTAGACAACAGCTGGATCCTTCAGCTGGCTTCTGCTTTTGCTGTCGGGCGCTGTTCTTTCGGCCGAAGTGTAAGAAGAAAATCCAGCCTTGTAAGGATACAGAGTTGAGGAAGGGACGACCTTCCGGAGCCTGAGAGCTCTTGGGGAGTCTGTGGTTCTGGACCACGCCTGGAGAACTGCTGGTCTAACATGCAGTGGGTGGAGGGTCTTTGTGGAATTCAGATATGAAGCAAGCAAACCCTGGCTGGAGAGCGGGTAGGACAGAGCTTGCTTGTAGAGTGAAGGTTTTTTTTTTTCCAGTTTTTTAATTTTTATTTTAATAGAGGCAGGGTCTCCCTGTGTTGCCCAGGCTGGTCTGGAACTGCTGGCCTCAAGTGATCCTCCTGCCTCGGCCTCCTAAAAGTGCTGGGAGTACAGGCGTGAGCCACTGTGCCTGGCCAGAGTGAGGGTAACGTAGAAGCATTTTCTTCTTTATGATGCTGTTTTTCATCATCTGGAAAGAATATTAAAGTCCCTCTGTGCCCCACTGTGTAACCATTCGATAGTTTCCTGAATGGGCAGAGGTGCCCGTGAACACAGCACCCTCACGGCACAGTCGTCTGCTTTGGGGCACAGGTTCTGCCACCTCCTTTCTCCACAGCAAAGGTTGTTTTTTGATACAAATGTTTGCATCATGCCGGAAGATCCCCAAGAGGCAGGTCTTTCTGACCGTCGCGGAAGTGGGCACAGACATCTCTCGCCTTTCTCAGAGCACGTGGATTGTTATTTCCTTTAACCTGCGGGAGGCTGAGGGCTGTGTGGAGGGAAGCCTTTGAATGCACTTCTCACCGTTCCTGGGTCCCTGAGAGACCGCATTCAGGGAGGCGCATTCTGACAGGCCGCGTTTCTCCCCAGGCCAGGCACCTCATTGAGAAGTCAGTGCGCAAGATCGTCTCCTTGCTGGCAGCGTCCGAGGCTGAGGTGGAGCAGCTCCTGTTCGAGAGAGCCCCGCTCACGGGGCACAGCTGCTACCCAGAGGCCCTGCTGCACTTTCGGACCCACTGCTTCAACTGGCACTCCCCCACGGTGAGCCGGCGGGGCTCTCCCCACGTCCAGAATCCAGAAGCTGAATTCATATGGTCCCCTGGCAGTCACATTGGTTGTACGACCTTATAGAAGGTTCCATCCAGGCTGAGAAACAGTGGGCTCATTTCAGAGAGGAAGAAGGTTGTCCAAATTCACTGATTTTAAATCTTGGCCCCAGAACACCCCTCTCGTGCCGGTGGGTAGGATAGTTTACCAGAGCCATAGATGGCAGCTCTCACTTCTAGTTTGAAGAACAGTTACTTCTCTTCACACTTCTGCTGTCCCTGCCAAACCCCACCCTCGCATCTACCCCTCACATCAGCCACACACATCTTCTCCCTTCTGGGTCTGTTCTGACCTCTTCCCAAGACAGTTGAAGTCAGGTGTGGCCCATGGAGGAGAAGTACTGAGTTTCTGCAGATGTAGAATTGGAAGGCACCTGAAAAGCCTCCTGGTCAGTAGCATGTGGTGCTTCGATCCTTCTAGAGAAAGGTTGGCAAACTGGCCTGCAGGCCTGTTTCTCCCCCATAACCTGTTTTTGTAAATAAAGTTTTACTGGGGCCGGGCGTGGTGGCTCATGCCTGCAATCCCAGCACGTTGGGAGGCCAAGGTGGGTGGATCACCTGAAGTCAGGAGTTCCAGACCAGCCTGGCCAACATGGTAAGACATCGTCTCTACTAAATATACAAAAATTAGCCAGATGTGGTGGTGCACGCCCATAATCCCAACTACTTGGGAGGCTGAGGCAGGAGAATCGCTTGAACCAGGGAGGTGGAGGTTGCAATGAGCCGAGATTGTGCCACTATACTCCAGCCTGGGCAACAGGGTGAAACTCTGTCTCCAAAAAAAAAGTTTTATTGGAACATAGCCACATCCTGCTCGGTTCCGTGTTGTCCGTGGCTGCTTTCACACTGGGGCAGAGTTGAGGTAGCTCGACTTTACCCCTCCAGTCTTGATTTTTTTGTTTTTTTGTATTTTAGACACAGTTTTGCTCTTGTTGCCCAGGCTAGAGTGCAGTGGTGTGATCTCAGCTCACTGCAACCTCTGCCTCCTGGGTTCAAGCGATTCTCCTGCCTCAGCCTCCCGAGTAGCAGCGATTACAGGCACCCACCACCATGCCTGGCTGATTTTCATATTTTTAATAGAGACAGGATTTCACCATGTTATCCAGGCTGGTCTTGAACTTCTGGCCTCAGGTGATCCACCTGCCTCGGCCTCCCAAAGTGCTGGGATTACAATCATGAGCCACCGCGCCCGGCCCAGTCTTGGTCTTTTGACCTTTGGAGTCATGCACAGTGAACCTCTTCCTTTGTTCTCAGAGAGTTCTCGGGTTCCCCTGAAATTTGTTTCAAGATAAACATCCCCGCTGCTTCACCCTTCCCTGGTGTGATCCAGCGTGGCTTTCACGTGCCATCCATCTCCCTCGCTGGTGTGTCCCTCCCAGAATAAGTTTCCCAGAATCAAAAGGCAGACTTCCCGGGGAGATCCCAGGCCATGGCGGGGAGCAGAGCCATCGGGAGTTCCCCGTCAGGAGTCCTGCCCTCAGATTTGAGAGTGCAGAGCCCCGCCAGCACCCCCCACTTGCGTGCAAACCCTGGCATGTGTGCCTCTTTCCTGGGGGATCATCCATAAATATCACCAGATTATCTAAAGGATCCATGAACCAAAATAGGGCAAGAGCCACTGGCCAAGGTGCTTCTCCTCTGTAATTGCAAAAGTGGAGTGGATTGTGTGGTGAGATGAGGATGTTTCATTCCGTCTCGTTTGTTTTCTCCCAGTATGAGTATGCGCTGAGACATTTGTACGTGCTGGTCAACCTTTGTGAGAAGCCGTATCCACTTCACAGGTAACTAACGCAGCGGTGACGCTTGAAAGGTCGATGTCATTCTGAAAGCAGAAGGGGCTGCCATCCTCTTCTGCAAGTGGGCAGTTTCACTTCTGCCAGGAGCTCCCTCCAGCTTTCCTCTAGAGCCATTTGTCAGCGGGGTCCGGAAGCCGCGTTCTCAGTGACAGCTGCTGGGCGGGCCTGTCCCAACTGCCTGCCTGCTGCATGTGGGTTTGCGTTTGTCTGCCTTTCTTCAGAGTTGACGCGGTTCACCAAGTTCTCCTTCCTGTCTCTCGCAGGATAAAATTGTCCATGGACCACGTGTGCCTTGGTCACTACTGAAGAGCTGCCTCCTGGAAGCTTTTCCAAGTGTGAGCGCCCCACCGATTGTGTGCTGATCAGAGACTGGAGAGGTGCAGTGAGAGGTCCCCGCTGCTCCGGGCCCTCCTGGGGAGCCCCTGCTCCAGGGCTTGCTCCAGGACCTTCTTCACAAGATGACTTGCTCGCTGTTACCTACTTCCCCAGTCAGTCTTTTCTGAAAAACTACAAATTGGGGTGGGGAAAGCTGTGTATTGAGAAGGGTCATATTTGCTTTCTAGGAGGTTTGTTGTTTCGTTTTGTTTTGTTTTGCCCGTTAGTTTTGAGGAGCAGGAAGCTCATGGGGGCTTCTGTAGCCCCTCTCAAAAGGAGTCTTTATTCTGAGAAATTTGAAGCTGAAACCTCTTTAAATCTTCAGAATGATTTTATTGAAGAGGGCCGCAAGCCCCAAATGGAAAACTATTTTTAGAAAATATTATGATTTTTGATTGCTTTTGTATTTAATTCTGCAGGTGTTCAAGTCCTAAAAAGTAAAGATTTATAACAGAACCCAAATATTCACGTCCGACCCTGACTTTGTGGTTGATGCTCCTGCACCTCCTAGCGGGGACCTCCTCCGTCATCGTCTTTTCCAGCCTCATCGCCCCGAGTCTCCCCTCCCGCTGCTCTGCTCTTTTCTGCTCCTCTGCACTCCTTCGGCTCTGCAGCCTCCTGTGCCTTTGCTACTTGCTGTTCCTCCTGCCCTGGAATGCCTTTCCCATCTCCTCCACACACCCTCCAGGTGCAGTTTAAAGTACCCTTCTTTCCTCCAACCTTCCTCACCTTCTCCTCCCCACTCATCAAAAGTTGTTTTTGGCTGGGTGCAGTGGCTCACGCCTGTAATCCCAGCACTTTGGGAGGCCGAGGTGGGTGGATCACCTGAGGTCAGGAGTTCGAGACCAGCCTGGGCAACGTGGTGAAACCCCGTCTCTACTAAACGTACGTACAAAAATTAGCTGGGCGTGGTGACGCATGTCTGTAGTCCCATCTACTTGGGAGGCTGAGGCAGGAGAATCGCTTGAGTCCAGGAGACGGAGGTTGCAGTGAGCCAAGATCACACCACTGCACTCCAGCCTGGGCGACAGAGTGAGACTCCATCTCAAAAAAAAAGTTGTTTTCATTTAGAATCTTTAAAGTAAAGAGCACCCCTTCCATGATGAGGGGAGACACAAAATATAAAGATTACTTACAGGATCTGGGGTGTACGCAGCACATCTGCAGGCTACACACATACACACATACACGCAGGTCAGGGAGTGCATGGAGAGAAAGAGGGACCCATGGACCACCACCTTTTTGGGTCCAGGGTGTTATTGAAACAAGTTTCCTGAGGGGAGCTCTAATTGGGGGTTTAGAGCTGGCCGGCATGAGTTCCAGGAGGTTGCACTGTAGCTGAGAGGTCACTATGGCTATCTCCACAGCCCACGCAGGGTGCGAGGGTCGGGGCCAGTCCTGCAGGCTGTATGTGGCTGGCCCATAGAGAGGTGGCCACCAGGAGGAAGTTGTATGTGGCAGAGATACTTGGATCAACCACACGGAGGAACTGGGAGGAGGTGGAGAACTGGAAACTGTCAAGGGTGGCTGAGCCCTGCTTGTCGCATGAGAAAGTCCAACTAACTATGTTCAAAGTGGCTGCCAAGGCAACAAAGTTCTAAGAATCCACTGCAGAAGTACTGTCCCCTGTCCAGCTGCACCGTCGTCACGTCTCTAATAGCCGTGTCGTCAGGTCTGCCCTACCCCAGGCACTGGGGCAGGAAAGGAACATCTCACTGGAGGCCATGGGCTCCTCCAGAAGGGCTGCCTGACTTCTCTGTGTTCCCCTTGGTCCAGTGCTGCAGACAGGGAGGTATTCACGATGGATTCATCAAAAACGTGTAAAAGTAACCCTGGCTACAGTAGTCTCCCCTTACCCCACGGGGGATACCTTCTCAGACCCCCAGTGAACGCCCAAAACCGTGGAACCCTATATATAACGTGCACGAATTTCTTTTTCCTTCACAATTTCACAGATGGGAGATTTGTTCTTACCATAGATCTTAGCAATCTCAGCATACGATTTTTTTTTCTAAGTCAAGAACATTCACCTTTTCACTTTAGGGAAGCACTTCATGGCTTCTCTTTGGCATATCTGAATGGCATATTAATCATCACTACTCTTAAGCTTTGGGGCCATCGTTAAGTAAAACAAGGGTGCCTTGTTCAAGTGCAAGGACTACAGGTGTGAGCCATGGTGCCTGGCCATATTTCTTTTGTATTGAAAAATATTTTATCAGCCATCTTGGTGACTCACGTCTATGATCCCAGCTACTCACCTCCTATTAGGTGTATTACTTGAGGCCAGGAGTTCAAGACCTGTCTGGGCAACATAGTGAGACCTGGCAAAGAAAGCAAAAAAGAAAAGAAAAGAAAGAGAGAGAAGAAAAAAGAAGAAAGAAAGAAGAAAGAGAATGAGAAAGAGAAAGAAAGGAAGAGAGGAAAGGAAGGAAGGAGGGAAGGGAGGGAGGGAGAGCAGCAGGGAGCTTCGAAGGAAGGAAAGAAGGAAGGAAGGAAAATAAAGAAAGAGAAACTGAGAGGGAGGGAGGACGGGAGAGACAGAAAGGAGAAAAAGAAAGGAAAGAAGAAAAAGAAAGGAAAGAAAGGGAAAGAGAAGGAAGGAGGGAAAGAGAAGAAAGGAAAGGGAGGAAGGAAGAAAGGAAGGAAGGAAGGATGGAAGGAAGGAAAGAAAGGAATTCGCTTGGCATGGTGGTGCACACCTGTAGTCTGAGCTACTTGGGAGGCTAAGGCAGGAAGATCACTTGAGCCCAGGAGTTGGAGGCTGCAGTGGGCAACAGAGCAAGATCCTGTCTCTAAGAATATAAATAAACAAAAATAAGAAAAAAATCATCTTTTCCAAATAATGCATTTTTAGTTGTGTTTCTGTGATCTTCTGTTCCTTCTCAGTTTTTATTTCTGAAATGATTCTAATTTTTTCCTCAGTTATATTATCTAAGTTCTAAGTTTTCCTGATTCCAGTTTAGGTTACTTGTTCATGTCTTTAACATTATTTATTTATTAATTATTGAGATAGGGTCTTGTTATGTTGCCTAGGCTGGTCTTGAACTTCTGGGCTCAGGCGATCCTCCTGCCTCAGACTCCCAAGTAGCTAGGATTACAGACATGCACCACTGCACCACACATCTTGTCTCAATTTTTTTCATGTTTCTTACCTCTTTTTGACATAGCAGATTGCATTTTTTAGCTGTTTAGGGGCCACATCTTTGTAGTATGTTTTCATTGTCCCCAGGAGAACTGGTCGCTGCATTTCACCCAGGACAAGTCTCGAAGTCAGGCGAGGTGGCTGCAGCCTTTCATGGGAGATGGTCACCAGGCCAGCTAGGAGGACTGGAAGTGGGGCCTGGGTGCTTGCTATGAGACAGGCAAGGACTTCCCAGAGGCAGGGGTGCCCTCCCCTCTGCAGAATATTTGACCCTTAACAGGCACAGAGGCTCCTGTTGACCCCACATCTACTTGGTGTCCTGCGTGCCCCTCACACTCCACACACCCAAAGCTGATGCATTTTGTTTGCCCTCCAGCCTGCATTCCCTGCTTGCTGAGCTGATAGCACCGCCCCTCATCACAGCATCCAACCCAGAAATCTGGAAGTTTTCTCTAGGATCCTTTCTCTCCTTTCACACATTCCAGTCGGCCACTACGTTCTGCTGATTTTCCATGTTCACCATTTCCCAAACTTAACTCTGCCTCCTATCCCACACCCCTTTCCCTGTTCAGACCTCCCCTCCTGGCCAGAGTGCCAGGGCAGGATTCAGTGGAGCCTCTCCTGCCTCAACCCGGCCCCTCCAATCTGGTTCCATGTGGGTGGACGATTTCCAGACTCCGTCTGCTGCCAGTCAAGACCATTCAGGGCCTGGTCCAGCGTGCTCACTCAGGCCCATCTCCCACTTCTCGTCTCAGGCTTTATGTTTAAGCCATCTTGAAGTGGCTGGTTCCCCTGCATACCACAGAGTCTTTTTAATTTTCACTGTCTTCTTCCTTCTTCATTGTCAAGAACTGTCAGGAGTCTGGGGTTTTACCCACTTGCAGGCTAGCAAGGCAGCCTGTGCAGTCTCATAGGTACTGGCAGATACTGTCAAAGACAAAGGACTCTATGACTCACGGCGCAGCAGGGTGCACGAGCCTCATGTTTGCTTTGATGACTCCTACCTGTCAGGTCCTCTGAGTGTCACACAGAGGTGGACCCAGGTGGGTGCTGAGCACACAGTGGGTCTGTGTCACGGCTCAGAAATCTCCAGCTTGGGAAACAATCATTTAGAGAAGGCGGCTAGCACTCCTGCCCGCGTTTTGCCCTGGAGGGAGACACTATTCTTCAAAGTGAGAGGTATGATTTTATCATCCTGGTTAGGAGAAAAAATC
Organism: Symphalangus syndactylus; assembly: GCF_028878055.3. Lineage (NCBI taxonomy): Eukaryota > Metazoa > Chordata > Mammalia > Primates > Hylobatidae > Symphalangus > Symphalangus syndactylus. The sequence goes on from NC_072430.2 coordinate 24,306,790, forward strand.
TGCGCTCTTTCCAGGAGGGAGAAACTATCTGGATCATCTGAGATACTCAAGTACTCTTGAAAAGACAGTCTGGAAGAAAAGCTGTCAATGACTTTTCAGTATACATGCAGAAATGCAAGTGACCCATGGAGAATTGTCTTCAAATAGTCTAGAAGGGGTTCTTCTGTTCCTGTCTGCTCTGGCCAACCTCTTCTCCTTCAAAACCTAGCGCAGGCACCCCTGTCCCCAGGACGCCCTCTTTCCTTGCTCCAGGCTGGTTGCACGCCCTCCATTCTGCAGGACCCGCAAAGTGCTGTGCCTTCTACTGGTCACACTGAACCGGAAGGAGCCCCACGGCTCAGCAACCCCCAGGTTTGAGTCTTGTTCTCACTCTAGACCATAAAAATTCCTTCCTACAGATTTGGAAAAGATGTCCCTTCCTCTGAGTGGACGTGGGCCCAAGACAGGGTGTAGGCTCTGACAAGTGGCACATAGACTGAATTTCAGCTCCACTTGTCCCCTCAGCCATGCAACTTTGGCAGTGGACACCCTCCGTGCCCGTATGTGCTAGCCTTGAATCGATTTACCTCTTCAAGATCCGAGACTTCCCGTGCCTGCCCCCACCCAGGAACTTGGAGGATCCCTGCAATGAGCCTGGAAGGTTAGGATATAATATGTATTCTCTTTTAAGAATGGGGAAACCGAGGCACGAAGCCATTAAGGATGTGCACAGGGCTTGCAGCTGGCCTGGAGCCCAGGTCTTCTGGCTCTAGTTCAGTTCTTCCCACTGTACTGCTGAGTAGGTTTTCTGACCCCGAAGCCAAACATTTCAGAGTTTCCTGCTGGCTTAGGGCTGCACGGGCTGCAAAGAGGAGGTTCCTGTACAGCTTTCCCGGAAGCTAGCATTTCCCAGCAAACTGGGGAGGAGAAAAGCCACCACTGGGAGGTGGCATTTTTCTCTCCAAAGCCCTGCTCCACGTGGCCTTCCTGTGAAGGTAGGGCCTGCTGCCAGCCACAGCTGCTCCCTCTCCTCCACCGATGAGCCCTCTGAGCCCTGGATCCCGGCCAGCTGCGCGGGTACCTGGCAACCAGACTCGCAAATGTGTGCCCAGCTTTGCCTTGCTGAGTTGGGGAGGGCAGGCTCATCTGTGAGTGTATGTGGGGTGGGGGAAGTGTCTACCCTGCACCCAGGGGACCCCCGCCACTGCTTCTCTGGCTGCCCCCTGCCCCTGGGTCTCTGTTCCTCTCTACCCACCTCACCTGTGGGCCTGACCCTTACAGAAGAAATTTACTCATTCCTGGGGCGAAGCCAATACACCCCATTAAAGGGTTGTGGGGCCATCCCAGGCCAGGCCTCTTCAGTGTCAGTTTGGGACATTTCATGGCAGGCAGGACATTGTGCCCAGCCGTCTGGGAGGGCCAAGGGGATGGGGAGGCACAGGGCCAGGCACGCCCGGTCTCTCTATGAAAACCCTGGGTGGCTTCTCCCAGCACCGCTGGCCTAGCATCACCCAGAGGCTGTGCAGTGTAAAAGTGCAGGAAGGAGGGAGCCAGCCGGCCATGGGGAGAGGGATAAATGCCAGGGAGGAGACATAGACAGACCCCCCCATGCATCACGGCCTGTGGCCAGGTCACCCTTGGACACACACACGCCCAGCTGTGGACTCCTCAGCCCTCACTTGGGGCTGTGGGGATGCCCGGGCTCATCAGTTGCATCCTGGGCCTGGCAGTCAGGTCACAATGGCCACTGCCTAAGGCAGGGTCCCTAAGAGCTGGAGTTTGACAGCCAAGGCTTGTCCGACTTTGGTTTTCTACAGATACAGCACTTGGGATGCCGCATGGGGGCAGGCTAGAGAGCCGCAGGTTTAGGGTCAGACTCATTTTGCTGGCATGAACTGGGTAGGACATGTCACCCCCTGCTGTGGACTAAATCGTGTCCCTCCAAAAATGTGTATGTCGCAGCCCTAACCCCAGCACCCCAGTGCATGGGTGTGTGTGTGCGTACATGTGTGTGTGCGTGCATGTGTGTGTGCGTACATGTGTGTGTGCCAGGCCCTCTGCCCTGAGGCTAATGCTGGGGTCCACCTGTCAGGAGAGGCCAGGGAGCCCTCGTGAGCCCCCAGAAAGCAAGAGAGGGGTTAGCTGGAGCACTTTTCATCTGGATGCCTCTGCCTCCAGGGACTGAGAAAATGGGAAGGTGATTGCGTTTGGAGATAGAGCCTTTGAAGAGATGATTGAAGTTAGGCCGGGCACTGTGGCTCATGCCCATAATCCCAGCACTTTGGGAGGCCGAGGCAATGGATCACTTGAGGTCAGGAGTTCGAGACCAGCCTGGCCAACATGGTGAAACTCCGTCTCTACTAAAAGCACAAAAATTAGCTGGGCATGGTGGTGGGCACCTATAATCCCAGCTACTCAGGAGGCTGAGGCAGAAGAATCGCTTGAACCCGGGAGGCAAAGGTTACAGTGAGCTGAGATCACGCCACTGCACTCCAGCCTGGACAGAGTGACACTCTGTCTCAAGTAAATAAATAAATAAATATATAAAGTTAAATAAGGCCATTTGGGTGGACCCTAATCCAATACGACTGATGTCCTTATAAGAAGAGACACCAGGGATGTGTGAACAGGGAGGAGGCTGAGTGAGGGCCCTTAGAGAAGGTGGCCTCTGCCAGCCCAGGAGAGAGGTCTCAGGAAAAACCAACCCTGCGACACCTTGGTCTTGAACTTCCAGCCTTCAGAACTGTGAGAAAATGAGTGTCTGTTAAGCTCCCCATTCTGTGGCACTTTGCTATGGCAGCCCTAACAGACCAATACATCTTTCTTTGGGCCTTTATGACTTCATCCATAAATACCTCCCTCCAAGAGGCTGTTTCGTGGATTAAATAAAATGATGCAGAGAAATCGCTAACCAGGGCCAGGTACTCTTGAAGCTCACATTATGTTGTCTCCTGGCCTTGGGTAAGGCCCCCCAATTTTCCCAGTCACAGCTCCCTGGGGGCAGAGGCATCCAGATGACAAGTGCTCCAGGTAACCCCTCTCCTGCTCTCCGGGGGCTCATGAGGGCTCACCAGCCTCTCCTGACAGGTGGATTCCAGCACTGGCCTCAGGATGGAGGGCCTGGCACACACGTGCAAACACACATTCACACATACGCACGTACACATACACACGTTCTTACTGCGGCTCCCTCAGTCCAGCCCACTGGCAAGCTCTGTCCCCTTCCTGGGAAGCAGGCATCAGAACCCAAAGCAGGGCAGGTGCCTCATTTACCCTCTGAACCCCAGCTCCACCCCAAGCCTGGGCCATACCTGGCCCACAGGGTAGTTGGGGAAACAAAATCCCCTAACCTTTCCCACCAGGCTTATGAGCCTGAAGATGAGTTTTGAAGAATGTATGGGCATCTGCCAGCACCTGTGAGACTGCACAGGCCTAGCGGGTGGCAGGGTGCTGCTGACCTGAGAGCTGGGGAATGAGGCTGTGTTGCCCAGGCCAGCCCAGGACTGACGGGAGCTTGGAAGCAGAGGAAGAGAGTGGTGTCTGCATTGGCGGGGACTGGGGTGAGGGTTGGGGGGGGGCAATCTGGGATCATGGCTGGGTGTCCTCACCATCTGGGTATTTGCCTTTTATTCAACATCGGTGACGCCGACCTCCAGGACCAGGCTGCATCTGGGACCACCCCTTGCAGCTCCCATCGTGCTGGCCCAGGTCTAGAGTCTAACAGGTGTTTGTTGACTGGCTGAGTGAGCTGGTTGGTGCCCAGGAATTTAACTCAGCCCATTCCAGTTGCCATTACCTGGATGCCCAGCTCAGGACCACTCATGCTGGTGCTCCACATGAGCTTTGTGCTGGTTCTCAGGGCCTAGCAAAGCGCTGACATGTGGGAAGCACTCATGAGTGCCTATTTCCAATCAACGCTGAGGACACAGACACAAATGGTGCAAATCTGGTGAAGAAAACAGAGGCGTCAGCCGGGTGAAGTGGCTCACACCTGTAATCCCAGCACTTTGGGAGGCCAAGGCAGCTGGATCACTTGAGGTCAGGAGTTTGAGATCAGCCTGGCCAATATGGCAAAACCCTGTCTCTACTGAAAATACAAAAATTAGCCAGGCGTGGTGGCGGGCGCCTGTAATCCGAGCTACTCAAGAAGCTGAGGCATGAGAATTGCTTGAACCCGGGAGGCAGAGGTTGCACAGTGAGCTGAGATTGAGCCACTGTACTCCAGCCCGGGTGATAGAGCAAGACTCCATCTCAAAAAAAAAAAAAAAAAAAAAAAAAAAAAAAAAAAGGAAAGCAGAGGCGTCGGTAGATAGTTAGAATTTGATAGTCTCTCACTTGTGAGACAGACAAGTCCAGGGGGCTGTGGGAGCATGTTTGGGCTACACAGACCATGGGAGGACCATCTGGCCCAACCTGGGGAATTAGGAAAGGCTTCCTACCAGCCTGGGCAACATGGTGAAACCCCATCTCTACAGAAAATACCAAAAATTAGCCAGGTGTGGTAGCACTTGCCTGTAGTCCCAGCTACTTGGGGGGCTGAGGTGGGAGGACTTCCTGAGCCCAGGAGATGGAGGCTGCAGTGAGCCCTGATCACACCACTGTACTCCCGCCAGGGCAGCAGAAATGAGACGAGACCCCGTCTAAAAAAAAAAAAAAAAAAAAAAAGGCTTCCTGGAGGAGGATGTATAGGAGTTGACCAGGCAAAGACTACAGGAATGGTATCCCTGGGAGAGGTGACAGATGGTTCTGATCCTAAGCTGGGGATGATGGGAGCCAAGGATGGTGGGAGGCTGAGGGGCAGACAGGGGCCAGGGTCCCAAGGGCTGAGGGTGCTGAGGGTGGCCGAGAGTATGCCACAGGTTCTGGCAGAGGACAGGATCCCCATGGCAAAGAGGGGGTCTTCTGAAGCCACGTGGGAAGGAGGTGAGGCTGTGAATGCGGGGCTGGCTGTGCAGAGCTCCAGCCCCTTCAGAAAAGGAAATGTCATTTTCAAAAGGGCTTTTATTAAATTCTCCCCACACGATGGCTCCTGCAATCTGCCACAGCTCTGGGGCGTGTCCTGTAAGGAAAGGCCTTGTTTTCCCTGAGGCAGGGCTGGGCTTGTCCATGGGTCCGTGGAACTGGCCCTGCTTGGCGCCCCGGCGTGTGTCTAGCTGCTTCTTGCCGGGCACAGAGCTGCGGGGTCTGGGGGCACCGGGAGCTAAGGGCAGGCTCTGGTGCAGGGGTGGAGGCCTGTCTCTTAACCCACACCCTGAGGTGCTCCTGAGATGCTGGGTCCACCCTGAGGGGCACCGGGAGCAGCTGTGGCCGGTGCTCCTTCCTCGGCCAATCCTGGGGAAACTAAGCTCGGGCCCTTCTTTGCAAAGACCGAGGATGGGGTGGGTGTGGGGGACTCATGGGGAATGGCCTGAGGAGCTGCGTGTGAAGAGGGCGCGGGTTTGTTGGCTGCAGTGGCCTGGAGCGCCTCTCGCCTCTCTGAGCCTCAGTTTCCCTTTCCGTCTAATGAAGAACATGCCGTCTCGGTGTCTCAGTGCTATTAGGACTTGCCCTCAGGAAGTGGCCTTGGCCGAGCGTCATGTTATTTCCCATCTGTCCTGCGACGTTGGCCTGGGCACGTCATGGAATGGCCCGTGTCCCTCTGCTGCGTGGACGTCGCTGTCGGTAGTGCGCAGCCAAAGGCGGGGCCACATGTGAGCCTGGGGGTGAGGGGAGGCGCCCCGGGAGGGCCTCACAGGAAGTTGGGCTCCCGCACCACCAGGCAGGGTGGGCTCCCGCCGCCGCCGCCGCCACCGTCCAGGGGCCGGTAGACAAAGTGGAAGTCGCGCTTGGGCTCGCTGCGCAGCAGGTAGCCCTTAATGCGGTGCGGCAGCGCGTCGTCCGCCAGCTGGAAGCAGCGCCCGTCCACCAGCACGAACAGCCGGTGCGCCTGCGGCCGCGCCACCGCGAACTTCTCCGCGCACTGCGCGCACAGAGCCTGGGCCTGGGTGTCCGCCCGCGACGCCAGCGTCCGCGCCTGCTGCTCGGGCTCCAGGTACGACACGCAGATGAAGTCCTGTGGAGACACGCGGGACCTGTGGTCACGGCGGGGCCCTGCCTCCCCAGGCGCCCTCTCCCGGCCCAGGCTGGTGGCGGGCGCCGAGCGGTCTGTGAGCCCGGCACCTGCGCCTTTCCCGTCTCTGCAGCGAGCCTGCGAGGGTCCCGTCCCCCTCCCTGCCTGGCTTCCCAGCTGGGCCGACCGTTCTGGGAGATGAATTAAGGGGCGTCTCGGAGTCCCTGCAACGGGGAGCCGGCGCGTCCCCTGGCTGCTGGTCCACAGGCTCCCCATCATTCATTCATTCATTCATTCATTCCCTCCCCCCCACTCCAGGTGAGTTCCCTGCACCCCAGGCTCAATGCTGGGCACGGAGGGCAGCACAGATAAGAAGGGAGGTGCGGGCCCACCCGGGCATCCCATAGTGCGGGCGGGCAGCACAGTCCAGCCTCTTAGGGCTGCAGGGGCCCTGGGGCTCTGAGGAGCTGCGTGGGGCAGGGATTGGTAAAGCGGGAGGGGACCGGGTGAAGGAGGCTGGGCACAGTCGGGTGGGGAAGGCCCGGCATGAGCAGGGGGAGCAGGGCGAGGCGACCCCTGAGGGCTGGGGCTGGGCACTCGCAGCACGAGCAGGGCGCCCGCCCGCCGTCCTTCACCCCTAGGGACCCAGCCCCACACCTGCCTGGCTTTGAATTTGCTCCCACTGCCTGTGTGGCCTTGGTTCGTCGAGCCTCGGCTGTAAAGTGGGGATAGCGCCCGCCTCCCAGAAATGGGCGAGCAGGCGCTGGAAGCTCCGGCCCGGAGCGGCCTCGCCTTCCCCGGGGCTCAGGGCTGCAGGCAGAGGCGCTGCGAGCGGGGCTGCCCCCTTGTGGCGGGATTGGAAACAGCAGACCTGCGCGGGAAGCGGCTGAGGATCCCGGCTCGGAGACCGTGATGGCCACTGGTGGCTAGGGCTTAGGCGAGGCCGGGCTCCTGTCAAGAGCTTCACGGGAACCGCCCATTTCTTCCAGGAGGGGAAAAGCCCGTCCCACTCCCTCCGTCTTAGTGGCTGCCTTAGGGCTCCTTGTCCTCCATTAGGCCTCCCAGGGCACTATCCACCTGCTGGTGACTGTCCAGCTCTGGGCTTCCCCTCCCCAGGGAAGGGTGCCCACCCCTCTAAGCATGCTGTGCAGAGGAGGCACTGGGAGGGGGCAGAGGGTGGTGCCCTCCCCAGATCCCAGATGTGGTGCTGAGGGGACCCCCCTCCGAAATTTCCGTCTCCCAAACAGTGGGTGGTCCGTTTCATCCATACTCTGCCTGGCTCAGCATCAGGAACCCCTAAGGTAGAAGCAGGAAGTACGGGATGCCTGGGCCAGACTTGGACCAAGAGTGTCCATGTCCCTACAGTCCGTGGGAGGCCGGGGTGTTGGGAGAGGATGGGAACAGAGGTGTGCTGGAGCTGGCTCACACCCTCCAGGGACAGCCGACTGCATACACTTCTTTGCAACTCCACATTCAGTGATGCCAAGCTGAAGTTGGCCATGGAGGACTCACACCATGGAAATGGACAGAAGCTAAAATTAGAGCTTTTGTTTTCTCCCCAGAGAGTCAGTTATTAAATTGATTAGCCATAGTCGGCCTGTGTGGGCAGGAAAACTGAGTCCCAGAGTGGGGCAGGGATTGCTGAGGGTCACACAGCAAGCTAGTACAGGGCTGGGTCCAGAACTCAAGCCTCCTGTCTCCCAGGCTTGGGCCCTGCTTATTATAGATGCACCATCTTGAAAGCCAGGAGTGGGGCTCAGGACTGGTGTGCTCTGGGTGTCAGAGGAGTGAGTCTGCATAGCTGCTCACAGCTCTGGATGTGCCTGGCTCACTAGTTCAACTCTCTCCCTTTTTTACACACCCAGTCCCGCTCTGTCCCAGGCCCTGGGCTTGGCGCCCCTGAGGCATGTGAACCATGGGCTGTGCCCTCCCAGAGGTGACGGCTTCTTCATATGCAGAGGATGATAGGATGTGATATGCACTGTACAGGGGGAGGCCGCAGGAAGCCCAGAGGAGGGCACCCCACCCAGCCTGTGGGAAACGGTGTGTGCGTGTGTGTGTGTATCAGGGAAGGCTTCTCAGAGGAGGGGCTGTTGGAGAAACTGAGTCGTCTTAAAGGATGGGCAGTGACAGCCAGTGACAAGGGGAGACTGACCAGTGAGGGCAGAGGCTGAGCAGCCAGTGAACTGGGCTGGGCATGTTTGGGGAACTGGGGGCAGCTGGATTTGATGCAGCCTGGGGGTGGGTGGGGTGATGGAGTTGGGGAGGGGCAGGACTGGTTTGAATACTGAGTCTGTATAGAGAGAGGTATGGGGAGGGGTGGGTCACTGGGTTGGTGGGGGTTACACAGACCCTTGGCAGCTGCTGCATTTGTCCAGGGACTAAGGAGCAAGGCTGTAGATCAGCCTGTGGGCTCCTTAAAGCAGGGACTGGGATGACAAGTCCCCATTTCCAGCCCCTGCAGGGTGCTGGGTCCTAGGAGGCGCTAAGGAATGATGGGTGTGTCTCATTCCTCCTGCACCCTTCCTGCTTGCCCAGGGAGAACACCAATGCCTGCTGATATGTTTCTAGACGCACCCAAGTCCTGGACACACATTGGCAGCAGGGGCTGGGGGCCCTTCCTCTGGTGTGGGGAGTCTCACTGCTCCCCTAAGGCAGGGCTGGGTAGCTGGAGCAGCCAGGTGGCTCCTTAGCCAGCAGGCAGCAGGGATGGTGTCTGGGACATGGTCCCACCGGGCCCCTCCCGCTCTCAGTTTCAGGCCTCACCTGCACGGAGGAGCGCGAGGCCCGGGCCTTGTTGAGCGTACGCCGGCGCTCCCAGCGGTGGATGGAGTCCTGCACCTCCACACTCAGCTGCCGGGTCACCGTGATCTTGTCGTAGCTCTTTATGTGCTCCAGAGCCCCGTAGGTGGTGGTCAGATAGTAGGAACCTGCTTGGACAAGGGTGTGGAATCTGAGCCAGGACCGCCTCCGCCCACCAGAGGCAAGGAGCTTGGCCTGCCCCACCCACCTCCTCCAAGCCCCGCCCACCACCACTGCTTGAGGCACATCTGCAACACCTGCTTCAACAGCTGAGCTCAACCCCACGCCCACCCTCCAGCCTCAGAAAGTTTCCTAGAGTCCAGCCCTGAGCTGTCTGGGCCCTGCTCAAAACTTTTCACTGGCTCCCCTTGGGGACGAAACTCTTGCTTATTTAAAAAACGATTTTTAAAACATTAAAAAATGTAAAGGATACACAAGAAACAGAAATCTCAGTGTGGGGAAAGAGGTGGCCAGGAGACAGGGTGGGCAGGAGACTTCTCACTGTGTATGTATCACATACAGATGGTCTCTGAGTTACTATGCTTCCATTTATGATTTTTTGACTTCATAATGGTGTGAAAGTGATATACATTCAGTAGAAACCATGCTTCCAGGACCTATACAACCATCCTGTGTTTTACTTTCAGTACAGTATTCGATACATTACGTGAGATACTCAACACTTCATTATAAAATATGCTTTGTGTGAGTTATTTTTATTTTTTATTTTTTTTGACTAAGTCTGTTGCTCTGTTGCCCAGGCTGGACCGCAGTGGCGTGATCTCGGCTCACTGCAACCTGCACCTCCCACATTCAAGCGATTCTCCTACCTCAGCCTCCTGAGTAGCTGGGATTACAGGCGCATGCCACCATGCCCGGCTAATTTTTGTATTTTCAGTAGAGATGGGGTTTCGCCATGTTGGCCATGCTGGTCTTGAATGCCTGACCTCAGGTGATCCGCCCGCCTCAGCCTCCCAAAGTGCTGGGATTACAGACATGAACCACCGTGCCTGGCCTGTGTGATTGATTTTTGACACACACGCAATAGGCTTTTTGATGACTTTGCCCAACTGTAGGCTAATGTAAGTGTTCTGAGAACATTTAAGGTAGGCTAGGCTATGATGTTCAGTAGGTTAGGTGGATTAAATGCATTTCAACTTAAGATATTTTTAATTTATTATGGGCTTATTAGGACACAACCTCACTGTAAATTAAGGAACTTTGATATGCTTTAGAATTTTGAGCCATGTGAATGCATTATCTATTCTAAAAATAATTTTTAAGAAGAGAGGAACTCATTAATTAAAAATTTTGGGAATAGGAACAGCTCCGGTCTCCAGCTCCCAGCCCGAGCGACACAGAAGACTGGTGATTTCTGCATTTCTGCTTGAGGTACCTGTTTCATCTCACTAGGGAGTGCCAAACAGTGGGTGCAGGACAGTGGGTGAAGCGCACTGTGCGCGAGCTGAAGCAGGGCGAGGCACTGCCTCACTCGGGAAGCGCAAGGGGTCAGGGAGTTCCCTTTCCTAGTCAAAGAAAGGGGTAACAGACGGCACCTGGAAAATCGGGTCAGTCCCACCCTCATACTGCGCTTTCCCAACGGGCCTGGAAAACGGCACACTAGGAGATTGTATCCCGCACCTGGTTCGGAAGGTCCTATGCCCACGGAGTCTCGCTGATTGCTAGCACGGCAGTCTGAGATAAAGCTGCAAGGCAGCAGCGAGGCTGGGGGAGGGGCACCCGCCATCGCCCAGGCTTGCTTAGGTAAACAAAGCAGCCAGGAAGCTCGAACTGGGTGGAGCCCACCACAGCTCAAGGAGGCCTGTCTGCCTCTGTAGGCTCCACCTCTGGGGGCAGGGCACAGACAAACAAAATGTCAGCAGGAATCTCCAGAGACTTAAACGTCCCTGTCTGACTGACAGCTTTGAAGAGAGTAGTGGTTCTCCCAGCACGCAGCTGGAGATCTGAGAACGGACAGACTGCCTCCTAAAGTGGGTCCCTCACCCCTAAGCAGCCTAACTGGGAGGCACCCCCCCAGTAGGGAAAGGCTGACACCTCACTGGGCCGGGTACTCCTCTGAGACAAAACTTCCAGAGGAACTATCAGACAGCTGAATTTGTGGTCTCACGAAAATCCGCTGTTCTGCAGCCACCACTGCTGACACCCAGCCAAACAGGGTCTGGAGTGGACCTCTACTAAACTCCAACAGACCTGCAGCTAAGGGTCCTGTCTGGTAGAAGGAAAACTAACAAACAGAAAGGACATCCACACCAAAAACCCATCTGTACATCACCATCATCAAAGCCCAAAAGTAGATAAAACCGCAAAGATGGGGAAAAAACAGAGCAGAAAAACTGGAAACTCTAAAAAGCAGAGCACCTCTCCTCCTCTAAAGGAATGCAGTTCCTCACCAGCAACGGAACAAAGCTGGATGGAGGATGACTTTGACGAGTTGAGAGAAGAAGGCTTCAGACGATCAAACTACTCTGAGCTACGGGAGGAAATTCAAAACAATAGCAAAGAAGTTAAAAACTTTGAAAAAAAATTAGAAGAATGGATAACTAGAATAACCAATGGAGAGAAGGGCTTAAAGGAGATGATGGAGCTGAAAGCCAAGTTTCGAGAACTACGTGAAGATTGCAGAAGGCTCAGTAGCAGATGTGATCAACTGGAAGAAAGGGTATCGCTGATGGAAGATGAAATGAATGAAATGAAGAGAGAAGGGAAGTCTAGAGAAAAAAGAATAAAAAGAAATGAACAAAGCCTCCAAGAAATTTGGGACTACGTGAAACGACCAAACCTACGTCTGATTGGTGTACCTGAAAATGACGGCGAGAATGGAACCAAGTTGGAAAACACTCTGCAAGATATTATCCAGGAGAACTTCCCCAATCTAGCAAGGCAGGCCAACATTCAGATTCAGGAAATACAGAGAACGCCACAAAGATACTCCTCGAGAAGAGCAACTCCAAGACACATAATTGTCAGATTCACCAAAGTTGAAATGAAGGAAAAAATGTTAAGGGCAGCCAGAGAGAAAGGTCGGGTTACCCACAAAGGGAAGCCCACCAGACTAACAGCTGATCTCTCGGCAGAAACTCTACAAGCCAGAAGAGAGTGGGGGCCGATATTCAACATTCTTAAAGAAAAGAATTTTCAACCCAGAATTTCCTATCCAGCCAAACTAAGCTTCATAAGTGAAGGAGAAATAAAATACTTTACAGACAAGCAAACGCTGAGTGATTTTGTCACCACCAGGCCTGCCCTAAAAGAGCTCCTGAAGGAAGCACTAAACATGGAAAGGAACAACCGGTACCAGCCACTGCAAAAACATGCCAAATTGTAAAGACCATCGAGGCTACGAAGAAACTGCATCAACTAATGAGCAAAACAACCAACTAACATCATAATGACAGGATCAGATTCACACATAACAATATTAATGTTAAATGTAAATGGGCTAAATGCTCCAATTAAAAGACACAGACTGGCAAACTGGATAAGGAGTCAGGACCCATCAGTGTGCTGTATTCAGGAAACCCATCTCACGTGCAGAGACACACATAGACTCAAAATAAAGGGATGGAGGAAGATCTATCAAGCAAATGGAAAACAAAAAAACGCAGGGGTTGCAATCCTAGTCTCTGATAAAATAGACTTTAAACCAACAAAGATCAAAAGAGACAAAGAAGGCCATTACATAATGGTAAAGGAATCAATTCAACAAGAAGAGCTAACTATCCTAAATATATATGCACCCAACACAGGAGCACCCAGATTCATAAAGCAAGTCCTCAGTGACCTACAAAGAGACTTAAACTCCCACACAATAATAATGGGAGATTTTAACACCCCACTGTCAACATTAGACAGATCATCGAGACAGAAAGTTAACAAGGATATCCAGGAATTGAACTCAGCTCTAAACAAAGTGGACCTAATAGACATCTACAGAACTCTCCACCCCAATTCAACAGAATATACATTTTTTTCAGCACCACACCACACCTATTCCAATATTGACCACATAGTTGGAAGTAAAGCTCTCCTCAGCAAATGTAAAAGAACAGAAATTATAACAAACTGTCTCTCAGACCACAGTACAATCAAACTAGAACTCAGGATTAAAAAACTCACTCAAAACCGCTCAACTACATGGAAACTGAACAACCTGCTCCTGAATGACTATTGGGTACATAATGAAATGAAGGCAGAAATAAAGATGTTCTTTGAAACCAACGAGAACAAAGACACAACATACCAGAATCTCTGGGACACATTCAAAGCAGTGTGTAGAGGGAAATTTATAGCACTAAATGCCCACAAGAGAAAGCAGGAAAGATCCAAAATTGACACCCTAACATAACAATTAAGAGAACTAGAAAAGCAAGAGCAAACACATTCAAAAGCTAGCAGAAGGCTAGAAATAACTAAAATCAGAGCAGAACTGAAGGAAATAGAGACACAAAAAACCCTTCAAAAAATTCATGAATCCAGGAGCTGGTTTTTTGAAAAGATCAACAAAATTGATAGACCGCTAGCAAGACTAATAAAGAAGAAAAGAGAGAAGAATCAAATAGATGCAATAAAAAATGAAAAAGGGGATATCACCACCAATCCCACAGAAATACAATCTAGCATCAGAGAATACTACAAACACCTCTATGCAAATAAACTAGAAAATCTAGAAGAAATGGATAAATTCCTCGACAAATACACCCTCCCAAGACTAAATCAGGAAGAAGTTGAATCTCTGAATAGACCAATAACAGGTTCTGAAATTGTGGCAATAATCAATAGCTTACCAACCAAAAAGAGTCCAGGACCTGATGGATTCACAGCTGAATTCTACCAGAGGTACAAGAAGGAACTGGTACCATTCCTTCTGAAACTATTCCAATCGATAGAAAAAGAGGGAATCCTCCCTAACACATTTTATGAAGCCGGCATCGTCCTGATACCAAAGCCAGGCAGAGACACAACCAAAAAAGAGAATTTTAGACCAATATCCTTGATGAACATTGATGCAAAAATCCTCAATAAAATACTGGCAAACCGAATCCAGCAGCACATCAAAAAGCTTATACACCATGATCAAGTGGGCTTCATCCCTGGGATGCAAGGCTGGTTCAACATACGCAAATCAATAAATGTAATCCAGCATATAAACAGAACCAAAGACAAAAACCACATGATTATCTCAATAGATGCAGAAAAGGCCTTTGACAAAATTCAACAACCCTTCATGCTAAAAACTCTCAATAAATTAGGTATTGATGGGGCGTATCTCAAAATAATAAGAGCTATATACGACAGACCCACAGCCAATATCATACTGAATGGGCAAAAACTGGAAGCATTCCCTCTGAAAACTGGCACAAGACAGGGATGCCCTCTCTCACCGCTCCTATTCAACATAGTGCTGGAAGTTCTGGCCAGAGCAATCAGGCAGGAGAAGGAAATAAAAGGTATTCAATTAGGAAAAGAGGAAGTCAAACTGTCCCTGTTTGCAGATGACATGATTGTATATCTAGAAAATCCCATTGTCTCAGCCCAAAATCTCCTTAAGCTGATTAGCAACTTCAGCAAAGTCTCAGGATACAAAATCAATGTACAAAAATCACAAGCATTCTTGTACACCAATCACAGACAAACAGAGAGCCAAATCATGAGTGAACTCCCATTCACAATTGCTTCAAAGAGAATAAAATACCTAGGAATCCAACTTACAAGGGATGTGAAGGACCTCTTCAAGGAGAACAACAAACCACTGCTCAATGAAATAAAAGAGGATACAAACAAATGGAAGAACATTCCATGCTCATGGGTTGGAAGAATCAATCTCGTGAAAATGGCCATACTGCCCAAAGTAATTTATAGATTCAATGCCATCCCCATCAAGCTACCAATGACTTTCTTCACAGAATTGGAAAAAACTACTTTAAAGTTCATATGGAACCAAAAAAGAGCCCACATCGCCAAGTCAGTCCTAAGCCAAAAGAACAAAGCTGGAGGCATCACGCTACCTGACTTCAAACTATACTACAAGGCTACAGTAACCAAAACAGCATGGTACTGGTACCACAACAGAGATATAGATCAATGGAACAAAACAGAGCCCTCAGAAATGATGCCACATATCTACAACTATCTGATCTTTGACAAACCTGACAAAAACAAGAAATGGGGAAAGGATTCCCTATTTAATAAATGGTGCTGGGAAAACTGGCTAGCCCTATGTAGAAAGCTGAAACTGGATCCCTTCCTTACACCTTATACAAAAATTAATTCAAGATGGATTAAAGACTTAAATGTTAGACCTAAAACCATTAAAATCCTACAAGAAAACCTAGGCAATACCATTCAGGCCATAGGCGTGGGCAAGGACTTCATGTCTAAAACACCAAAAGCAATGGCAACAAAAGCCAAAATTGACAAATGGGATCTCATTAAACTAAAGAGCTTCTGCACAGCAAAAGAAACTACCATCAGAGTGAACAGGCAACCTACAGAATGGGAGAAAATTTTTGCAACCTACTCATCTGACAAAGGGCTAATATCCAGAATCTACAATGAACTCAAACAAATTTACAAGAAAAAAACAAACAACCCCATCAAAAAGTGGGCAAAGGACATGAACAGACACTTCTCAAAAGAAGACATTTATGCAGCCAAAAAACACATGAAGAAATGCTCATCATCACTGTCCATCAGAGAAATGCAAATCAAAACCACAGTGAGATACCATCTCACACCAGTTAGAATGGCCATCATTAAAAAAGCAGGAAACAACAGGTGCTAGAGAGGATGTGGAGAAATAGGAACACTTTTACACTGTTGGTGGGACTGTAAACTAGTTCAACCATTGTGGAAGTCAGTGTGGCGATTCCTCAGGGATCTAGAACTAGAAATACCATTTGACCCAGCCATCCCATTACTGGGTATATACCCAAAGGTCTATAAATCATGCTGCTATAAAGACACATGCACATGTATGTTTATTGCGACACTATTCACAATAGGAAAGAGTTGGAACCAACCCAAATGTCCAACAACGACAGACTGGATTAAGAAAATGTGGCACATATACACCATGGAATACTATGCAGCCATAAAAAATGATGAGTTCGTGTCCTTTGTAGGGACATGGATGAAACTGGAAAACATCATTCTCAGTAAACTATCGCAAGGACAAAAAACCAAACACCGCATGTTCTCACTCATAGGTGGGAATTGAACAATGAGAACTCATGGACACAGGAAGGGGAACATCACATTCTGGGGACTGTTGTGGGGTGGAGGGAGCGGGGAGGGACAGCATTAGGCGATATACCTAATGCTAAATGACGAGTTAATGGGTGCAGGAAATCAACATGGCACATGGATACATATGTAACAAACCTGCACATTGTGCACATGTACCCTAAAACCTAAAGTATAATAAATAAAAAAAAAAAAAAAGAAGAGAGGAACTTTTAATTATGGTTATACTATTACATGCAATTTTTAAAGATTTTAAATAAGTATAAAATTTGAATCATTTATGTATCCATTTCTTAAGTTAATTCACACATAGCTCACTGGAGCCTCCAACTCCTGGGCTCAAGCAATTGTAGGCTGATTTTTACATTTTCTATAGAGAAGGGGTCTAGCTATGTTGCCCATGCTGGTTTGAACTTCTGGCCTCAGGTGATCCTCCTGCCTTGGCCTCACACATATTCTTAATACACAATGTTTCCTAAGGTAATTTAAGCTTTGAGATACTTCAGACTGCAAAATTTTCATGAACTTTTAAGATAAAAGGCAATATTTTACAAGATGCTTACAAATTCTTTCTCCTGAGCTGGTTTGGGACTTTGGTTAAAGGTTTGAGAAGTACTAACTTTGTTAAGCCCCCTCATTTTAGAGAGAGAAAACCGAGTCCCAGAGAGGGAGGGTGGCTTGGCCAAGGTCATAGAGAGATCAAGGGCCCAGAGGAGGGCGAGGAGACCCTGGAAAGCCTGGTCTCTCGGGTCTCCAGCGCCACCCACCTCCATGGTGCTTCCTTGGGCTTTCCCACCACTGGACAGGCCTTTCTGCCCAGCCCTTCCAGTGCCAGGATGATGATTTTTTTCTTTTTTCTTTTTTTTTTTTTAAGGTAGAGTTTCGCTCCTGTTGCCCAGGCTGCAGTGCAATTGCGTGATCTTGGCACATTGCAACTTCTGCCTCCCAGGTTCAAGTAACTCTTGCCTCAGCCTCCTGAGTAGCTGGGATTACAGGCATGCACCACCATGCCCGGCTAACTTTTTGTATTTTTAATAGAAACAGGGTTTCACCATGTTGGCCAGGCTGGTCTTGTACTCCTGACCTCAAGTGATCCACCTGCCTTGGCCTCCCAAACTGCTGGGATTACAGGCGTGAGCCACCATGCCTGGCCAGGATGATTATTTTTGACATGAGGCAGATTCTGCTAGTGCCCCACTCAAATCGCATCTGCCCCTTCTACCTAACTGAAGTGTGCTTTTATTTGGGGAAGTAACATCAGCTGAAATGCTCACTTCCCACACTCCCTTGCAGCTTGGGTAGAGGCAGGAGACTCTGCTGTGGCCCCTTAGATATAAGTGGAAGGCTGGGTGGGGCTTCCAGGAAAGCCTTTGAAAGAGACAGACTCAGTGGATGTATCCCTTTGGGTTTTAGCCTGTCACCCTTCCTTCTGCCTAGAACCCAGAGGCATTACTGGGGGCACTGCAGCTGTCTTCTGATCACAGGTGACAGACACAAAGCCAAAGGCCCACATGGTAAGGAAAGATGGAAAGCGCTGGGCCCATTGTTCCCTGGATGCAAAATGCCATCCTTACTAGGTGCTTCGCCTGGACTTCTTGATGCAAGAGACAAACCAATTTCTTGCTCTGACTTAAACAACTATTAGTTACTTTTGTAAGTTACATGCAGCCCAAAGCATTCCTAGCTGTTACATTGGGTGAAGCTGGCCCACATATCTCCACCAGTTCTACAACCAATATGGGACAAGTTCACACCCTGGTCCAGTAGGTGGTGAGGCGGGGGGTAAGATAAAAGGGTTTATGGCCACAGGATCACCCACCCTTTCATAGCAGTATAGAAAAGTGATGGCTGGGCGTGGTGGCTCACGCCTGTAATCTCAGCACTTTGGGAGGCCAAGGCAGGCAGATCACTTGAGGTCAGGAGTTCGAGACCAGCCTGGCCAACATGACGAAATCCTGTCTCTACCAAAAATACAAAAATTAGCTGGGCATGGTGGCACATGCCTATAATCCCAGCTACTCTGGAGGCTGAGACAGGAGAATCACTTGAACCTGAGAGGCAGAGGTTGCAGTGAGCTGAGATCATGCCACTGCACTCCAGCCTAGGTGACAGAGTGAGACTTCATCTCAAATTAAAAAAATAATAAAAATAAATAGAGACATTTTTTGAAAAAACTAAATTAAAGCTACCATGGAGGTTGGCTTGGTGTCCCTAGTAAGAGAAGAAACACTAAACCACTTATGTATCTCCATTTTAAGTTAGGTTTAAAGCCCCAGGCCAGGAAGTCGGCTCTGGTGCCCCCAGCCCTTGCTGCCCCGAGTCCACATCCTCTACCTGGCATCCCTCAGTCATCCTGTTTCCTGTCTGGCTTATGTCTTCCAGGCTGGGAATGGAAGAGGTGAGTGCAGTGTGCTGACTGTAAACCTTCAGTTTTGGAGTCAGACAACAGGATCTAGGTCTTTGCTCCGTAGCAGCCAGCCCTGTAATTCAGGTGAGCTAATGGCCTCCCTATGCCTCGGTTTCCTCATCTGCAAATGCCATAAAGTTGTGAAAAGGAAATGAGTATGTGTAAAGTACAGGCCTTCGGAATGTATGAATAACGCATGGTGGCTACGAGGCCTCAAGGAAGTGCTCTGGGGGCGTCTCACCCTTGCAGGTGAAAGGGGA
This sequence comes from Symphalangus syndactylus, assembly GCF_028878055.3. Lineage (NCBI taxonomy): Eukaryota > Metazoa > Chordata > Mammalia > Primates > Hylobatidae > Symphalangus > Symphalangus syndactylus. The sequence goes on from NC_072430.2 coordinate 24,325,550, forward strand.
GCAGCCACGCCCTGCTGCCGCACTCTCGCCTGCTGGAGTCTGGCTTCTTCGGGAGGCCTCTCTCTGGGCCAACCTTCCTCTTTGACTTGGGGCCATGAAATGCCTGCCAGGACCACTAGGTGGCAGGTGGCCCCATCGTGAGTTTTGGAGCAGGCTGTTCTCTCTGGGGCGAATGCGTTGATTAGAAAAACCCACTGCCCCTGGAAAGATACCAGCCCGGCATGGCCAGCTGTCAGGCAGACCAGGGAAGGGACATGGGCAAAGGGGTCCATGAGGGCACTTTTGGGACCAGCCTGGCCAGGATTTTAGCAGAGGCTAGGATTCTGGGCTGGCTCCAGCAAGGTGCCCAGCAGCTGCCTGGGTCACCTGTCTGCCCCACGACTTCGCAGGGGCAGGGGGTGGGGGGAGTGGGAACACAAGAGAGAGGCTAGAAAGGGGGCGGAGGTCCCAGCAAGCTGGCACTCAGGCCCTTCCTTGCACAAGTCCCTGATGTCTCCTGCCCCAAATGCCTGCTGCAAGGAAAGTGGGACCCCATGGCTCATCTTTTGCTAAACTGCAGCACGTGGAACAGGCTGAGAGAATTTGAAGGTCCCAAGGTGCACAGAATCTGACTTGCAGGCTTTCTGTCGAACACAGAATGGCTTGCTCACCTGAACTATGAAACACTGGAAGGCAGGGCCCAGCTCCATCTCTCATCCTGCCCCATGTGCTAAGGTCTGAATGTTCGGGTCCCCCTACCCCCAAATCCTATGTTGAAATCCTAACCTCCAATGTGATGGTGTTAGGAGGTGGGGCCTTTGGGAGGTCATTAGGTCATGAGGGTGGAGCCCTCATAAATGGGATTAGTGCCCTTATAGAAGAAGTGCCAGCTGGGTGTGGTGGCTCACACCTGTAATCCCAGCACTTTGGGAGGCTGAGGCAGGCAGATCACTTGAGATCAGGAGTTCGAGACCAGCATGGCCAACATGGTGAAACCCTGTCTGTACTAAAAATACAAAAATTAGCCAGGTGTGGTGGCACAGGCCTGTAATCCCAGCTACTTGGGAGCCTGAGGCAGGCGAATTGCTTGAACCTGGGAGGCAGAGGTTGCAGTGGGCCAAGATCATAGCACTGCACTCCAGTCCGGGTGACAGACAGAGACTCTGTCTCAAAAAAAAAAAAAAAAAGTGCCAGAGAGCTGTCCGGTCCCTTCTGCCATGTGAAGATACAACAAGAACCCACCATCTATGAACCAGAAAGTGGGGTTCTCACCAGACACTGAGTCTGCTGGTGTCTTGATCTTGGACTTCCCAGCCTCCAGAACTGAGAGACACACATTTCCATGGTTCCAAAGTTATCCAGTTTATGGTATTTTATTAAGCATCCCAAACAAACTAACACCCAGCCACCACTGCAGAATATGAGAGCATCCAGACAGTTTGAAAACTGCCAATCTAGCCTGATGTCTTCACTTCTGCAAGCCAGAGAGGTTAGGTGACTTGCCCAGGGTTTCCAGCCAGTCAGAGGCAGAAGTGGGCCCCAAATCCAGCCTCCAAACTGCTCTTTTTACTCCACTTTGTGTTAGTTCTCTTAGATTCTAGCAACTTAAGTTCCCAAGAGTCTGGGGATTCTGGGAACCCCCCACCTCCCACTCTAAGCATCTCTGAGCTCTGCCAGGGCTCAGTCTCCTTCCCCACCTGCACCGCAGAGGTTGAGGTGATCAGGTACCTCTGCACCACCACCCCACTAAGCCAGGAGGGCTAAGCCAGAGAAACTCAGAAACACCGCCTCACCCGTGCCCCTCTGCCCTGGGACCCAGATCCATTGAGATGAAGGGTCCAGGCTGTTGAAAGGTGGAAACCCCTGCCCTCGCTGGAGAGCCCCAAGGTCATCTTGATGCCAGAGGCAAACACCTGCAAGGCTGGCTGGCCTAGGTGCTGTGACCTCCCACACACTGACTATTGAAGTAGGGCAGAGAGAGGTGCAGGGATGTGCCTGTGCCACCCACCCCCCCTGCTGGTGTGCACAGCGTGGTGTGGGTTTGTCCTCTGGCCCTTGGAGCTGCCATGGGCAAGGTGTGACACTGCCGTGGTCAGACAGGGCTGCCAGAAGGGACAGTGTGCCCTTTGCCCTCCCTATGGGGCCAGAGGTGGGGTAGGGGGGCTCTGCCTACTCAAGTCTGACAAAAGGGCTGAATGCAAGGCATGCAGGCAGCCTTGGTCAGAATCTAGGAACTGTTTAGCACCTTTATGAACTTTTTTGTACTTTGGCTTGTCCTCCAAATACTTGAAGTAGCCCAGAGTTGACATGCTCTCCAGCCTCAAGAACTTCTCTCTTTCTCACCCAAATCCCCTAGGCTTCTGGGAACAGGAAGAAGGATCCCAGGAGGCCATGGCAGGATTGGGGTGGGGGACGCAAGTCCATAGGAGAGGGCTGCTGGCCTAAGGATGTCCCTGCCCTTTTCCTGCTCAGCCACTGTGCCTGTGGTTCTGTGTGCATGCTGAGAGCTTCCCTTCCTTGGGGAAACCAAGGAAGAAGGCCCACGAAGTCCTGATGAGGTAGAAGTCCCAAAATGTGGGATGCAGAATGAGGCATTCATTCATTCACACAAGGCTATCAGCCTTACTTGTCTTGTCCTACACCACAGCCCAGGTGTTTGGCATGCACAAATGGGTGGGTGGATAAGTGAAGGGGTAGATGGGTGAGTCGATGGGTGGATGGATGGATGGTAGATGAATGGGTGTGTGATTGGGTAGGTGGGTGGATGGGTAGATGGATATGTGGATGGGTAGATGAATATGTGGAGGGTGGGTGAATATGTGGATGGGTGGGTGTGCGAATATGTGGGTGGGTGGGTGTGCGAATATGTGGATGGGTGGGAGGGTGAATATGTGGGTGGGTGGGTGGATGGGTAGGTGGGTGGGTAGATGGATATGTGGATGGGTGAATGAATATGTGGAGGGTGGGCGAATATGTGGGTGGGTGGGTGAGTGAATAAGTGGATGGGTAGGGGGATGGGTAGATGGATATGTGGATGAGTGGATGAATATGTGGGTGGGTGGGCGAATATGTGGATGGGCAGGTGGGTGGACAGATGAGTGGATGGATGGATGGGTGGGTGGTTAGGTGGATGAGTGGATGCAGGATGGATGGGTGGGTGAATGGGTGGGTGGATGGATGGGTGAATGGGTGGGTGGATGGATGGATGGGTAGATGGTTATGTGGATGGGTGGATGAGTGCATAGATGGGTGGATGGATGGATGGATGGGTGGATGGGTTAATGGATGGATGGATGATGGATCGGTGGGTGGATGGATAGATGGGTGGATAGGTAGATGGATATGTGGATGGGTGAGTGAATATGTGGATGGGTGAGTGAATATGTGGATGGGTGGGTGGGTGAATACGTGGATGGGTAGGTGGTTGGATGAGTAGATGGATGCATGGATGGATGACGGATGGATGGGTGGGTGAACAGATGGATAGATGGATAGGTGGGTGGATGGGTGGATGGGTGGGTGGATGGGTAGATGGGTGGGTGGGTGGGTGGGTGGATGAGTGGATGCATGGATGGATGAGTAGGTGAATGGGTGGATGGATGGGTGGATGGATGCTATATGGATGGACAGATGAATAGATGGATGGATAGATGGCTACACTGGGCAGCAGATAACCATTGCTGAGGAAACCTTGGCTTCTCTTGAATTCCTGGACCTCTTGGAAGACAACTTGTTCCCATTACAGGACATTTTTAACTACAGAGAAAAAAAAAGGTAGATACAGAGGTCCCAGTGCCACAAGCCAAAGTTATATATGACAGCAAACGTCATGGCTTTAACACGCTCCCCTGAGCTGTCAACAACTCATGGAACTATCTCATCAAACTATCACCCCAGAGACTGGAACATGCAAAAAAAATGCGAACAGATGCAAAGAGGGTCTGCTCATCTCAAGAACCACAAAGCCCAAGGGGAACCCTCAGGGCCTGGGAGGATGGTTCCCTCCTTTGAGGCTGATGTCTCAGAGGGGAAGTCAGGGCTCCCTCAGAGCTGATATCTGGACTGGCTGCCCCTCAGGAAATTCTTGGTGGATGGGTGGCTGAGGCTAAGTGGGTGGGAGGATGTGGTGGGAAGGAGGAAAGGGGAAGGGAAACTGAGTGTGGGGTGGACCAAACCACACCTCTGCCTTCATCCTATTGGGGAGCACAGGGCTTCTTACTCATATCGTTAACTTCCCACTGATGGAGGTCCTGACCCAGGGCTTATGAGCAAGGGGCCAAAAGTCCCTGGGGGTCACCCCTGTCTAAGAACTGATTGTCACTCTCTGTCAGAGCTGGATGGATGGATGGGTGGATGGGTTAATGGATGGATGGATGATGGATCGGTGGGTGGATGGATAGATGGGTGGATAGGTAGATGGATATGTGGATGGGTGGATGAATACCACTACTACCTCCTGCTGTTCCCGCTGCAAAGATTGCCTTTTCCCTTTTTTTCAATCGGCTGGCTCCTATTTATCCTTCATTGCTCAGCTCAGATGTCACCTCCTCCAGGAAGCCTTCCCTGACTGCACAGTCTGGGTAACATGCTCCTATGCCTTCTGGGATTCCAACTATTCCAGCACTTGTTACGTGGAGGTGGCACAGTCTCTTGACTGGCTCATCTCTCCCCCTAGTCTGTTAGCTCCTGCAGGACAGGACCTGTGTAAGATTCACATTTGCATCCGTGGGTCCAGAGTTCAGCCAGAGTCTGGTATCCAGGAGGTGCTTGTTGGGCCACCTAGAGTGCCCGTGGCATGGCTGAGTTGCGGGTGTGCAATACACCTGATGGGCGGGGGGTGGTGACTCACCCTCCCCCAGCTGCAGGGCGGGGTCCATGAGCTCCATCATGTACTCCACATTGAGAAGCATGTCCGTGAGGTTGCTGCGGGCCAGCACATACATGAGCACAGGCAGGAAGTCATCCGCCCCATAGGGCTTCCCTGGGAAGAAGAAGGAGGCAGAGGGAGATGAGTTCCAGGCTCTCCTTGTGAGATGCTGTCTGCCCAGGGTAGGGGACAGGGTTTGCTGAGTGTGGATGGCGATCCCTGGAAGAGGAATGCTCCGGCTCTCTCCTGATTCTCAGGACAGAGAGGACCCAGGGAGCAGTATCCTCGGGAGGCCTGAGAAACAGTCCGGGTTTAGGAAGAAGGAACTGAGAAAGTGCTCTCGGCTGGGTGGAGCAAGACCCTGACCCCTTCCCCTTTCCTAGTCCTCCCTCTCCATGACCGCCCCCTGCTGCTTGATTGACAGTCAAATTCACATCGCATTTATTCGCGGACCCACCCAGAAGCATTCATGGCTCCTGGCAAGGTTCCCTATCCCCACTAATCATACATCTCCCTCCTACCAGTGAAAGAGAAACCTCTTCCTCACCCAGACACTACGAGACCTGAAATGTCACCATTCAGCTTTCTTCCTTTTTTTGGGTTAAACAGTGCCCTTTCCTAAGGCCTTCTTTTGAAACGTAAAGACCCCTTGAAGTATCATCTCATCACTACTGCCTTTGAGGGAGATGTTCACAGGGCTCAGAGCATCCTGACAGCAACAGACACTTTGCGTGGCAGATGGAGGGTGCTCTATAAAGGAACAGTGGCAGAAAGGAGGGTGGAAGGTGGGTTGGAAAGATGCCTCCCCAGTGTGGCTCTTGGCTGGCTCTGAAGATTGCCCATTTGGCAATGCAAAGCCCAAGGCTGGAACTGTGGGTGGAGAATTCTGACCAGAATAGAATCTTCCTGCAGGCCCTTGGCTGGTCTTCTAGCCAGACTCTGCAAGTGCACTGGAGAAATGAAGCTTCGGTGAGCAGTTCTGCATGGTGGGAATGGCCACCCCTGGTCCCCAGCCCACCTTCTCACTTCCTCTAACCAAAGGGAGTACAAGGCTCAGGCAAAGGTCTCCAGACTCAGCTGGGGGTTACCAGGTCTAGATGTGGACCCCAGAATAACCCACGCCAGTGCTGCTACCTTTGTGTTTTGGGTGAGATTAATAATCCATCCAAGCACATGCCAAGCAATGTATAGCTCTTGCAAAAAGTGTATTTCTACTTGACATGTTTACAAAGGATTTAGGGGACCATCAGGAAATACACCTGATAAAACAGTAACATCTAAATAAAAATTTGAAAACCATCAGTACAAATATAAATTACTAGAGGGATGCTACTATAGGAAACATAAAAATGCAAATAAGCAAGAACCTACACAACTACTCTTTCACAGCAAATTTGGCTTTGAGTTTCCTGCTGGCCAAAGCAAAGAGGAAAACACAATCAGTTATATTCTCACTGTCCATGAAGAAAAAATATACCTATTTCTTGGGGGAATCAAATTATTTTTCTAACTCTTAGCTCTAAAAGAAAATACATGTGGCTTCATTTGGGAACATAGAGAGACATGCCTGGCAAGTTGCTACCACACACACGGATGTTTGACTTGTGATGGTCCTACCATTGTGTCAGGTGCAGCTCATGGCAAGCACTTCCAAGGGAGGGAGGAGGGAACTTTCTTTTTGCCTTTTTTTTTTTTTTTTTTTTTAAGACAGAGTTTTGCTCTTGTTGCCAAGGCTGGAGTGCAGTGGTGCCATCTCGGCTCACTGCAACCTCCGCCTCCCGGGTTCAAGCGATTCTCCTGCCTCAGCCTCCTGAGTAGCTGGGATTACAGGCTTGCGCTGCCATACCCAGCTAATTTTTGTATTTTTAGTAGAGACGGGGTTTCAACCATGTTGGCCAGGCTGGTCTTGAACTCTTGACCTCAAGTGATCCGCCCGTCTCAGCCTCCTAAAGTGCTGGGATTACAGGAGCGAGCCACGGCGCCTGGCCTTTGAGACAGGGTTTCACTCTGTCGCCCAGGCTGGAGTATGGTGGCTCAATCTCAGCTCACTTGCAACCTCAACTTCCTGGGCTCAAGCAATCTTTCCACCTCAGCCTCCTGAGTAGCTGGGACTACAGGCACATACGACCACGCTCAGCTAATTTTTGTATGTATATATTATTTGGTAGAGATGGAGTTTCACCATGTTGCCCAGGTTGTCAGATTTCATAGTGAACTCTGCACATTCACATCTGTCTTCCTAACAATGAGGCTGCCTCCTCCCTGAATAAAAGACTTCAGAGCACTAAAGTGACCCTCCTGGGCAACTGCACGCTACACTGCTGAGAGGCACGGTGTGAAGGCCGAGTCTCCAACCCCAGACCTGGGTTCAAATCCCAGCTCTACTACTCACCAGCTGTGGACTGTAGCAAGCTCCTTCCCTCCTCTCACCTCGGCAGGGAGGTTGGAGAACAAGGCGCCCGAGGATGTTTGAGGATTAATTGAAATGGCGCAGGTGGTCAGAGCCATAGCAAAGCCTGAGGCAAAAGGAAAACTGTGTGCCCCATATGTGTTTATCAAAACAGCCGCTCATATTTTGAACCAGGTGGAAAAAGTTAATAAACGCGCTACACTCAAGAAACAACGACTGTATCTAAAATCTGGTTGCCAATCTGTTCGCTTTCTACTGTCAGCCGTCACAAGAGTATGTGGGCCTGGAAACTGCAGGCTGATTGGAAATGACTGTTGCTGTTGCACAGTAACGCAGGATCATAAAACAGACAACAGCCTGACTTCATTGAAGATGTGGCGGCCAGGTGCAGTAGCTCATGTCTGTAATCCCAGCGCTCTGGGAGGCCGAGGCAGGCGGATTACCTGAGGTCAGGAGTTCCAGATCAACCTGGCCAATGTGGGGAAACCCCATCTCTACCCCATCTCTACTAAAAATACAAGAATTAGCCAGGCGTGGTGGCGTAAGCCTGTAATCCCAGCTACTCGGGAGGCTGAGGCACGAGAATCACTTGAACCTGGGAGGCGGAGGTTGCAGTGAGCCAAGATTGTGCCACTGCACTCCAGCCTGGGCGATAAGGTAAAACTCTGTCTCAAAAAAAAGTGGATATTTTGTTCATCATAGCTTTTCTTTGCATTAATTTTTTTTAAAAAATACTGCATTAAAATAGTACTTATCTTGTCACATGAGCCCAAAGTTCCACTCTTAGTTATAGATACACCTGAGAGAAACAAAAACATTTCCACACAGAGCCCTGCACACAAATGTTCATGGCAGTATTGGTCATAATAGCCAAGAAGTGGAGATGGCTCCACTTGTCCATCACTTGTGGATACACAGGCAAAATGTGGTTGCATGCACACCATGGAAAAGTGTTTGGGAATAAAAAGGAACAAGCTACTCATACATGCTGTGATATTGATATTTGTTCATTTTTTTGAGACCAGGTTATGAGACTGGCTATTTTTTTTTTTCTTTTTGTATTTTTAGTAGAGACAGGGTTTTGCCATGTTGCCCAGGCTGGTCTCGAAGTGCTGGGCTCAATGATCCACTCGCCTCAGCCTCCCAAAGCGCCAGATTAAAGATGTGAGCCACCACGCCTGGCCGCTGTGATATTGATAGACCATGATGATATTATGCTAAGTGAAAGAAGCCAGCCATGGAAGACCACATATTGTATGTATGATAGGATTCCATCTCTATGCAACGTCCAGAATAAGCAAACCCACAGAGACAGAAAGAAGATGAGTGGTTGCCTGGAGCTAGGCAGAAAAGAGAATGGGGAGTGATTGCTAATGGGTACAGAGTTTCTTTTTGGGGTGATAATCATTTGGAATTGGAGTAGTTTTAGCTGTATGACCTTGCAAACATACTGAAAACCACTGAATTGTTTTAAAAATTATCTGTATACACACACACACACATACATATATATATAATTTATCTTTGTGGTTGTGTTTTCTTGGGCATCCCCCTGCATTTTGCCCTTAAGGCGAGTGTCTTGCCTCCCTGCCAGGGGTTGTGATTTCAGGATCACATTCAGCCGACCAAGGGCTCTTATGTTCCTGGCCTGCGCAGTCTGTTCTAGCCTGGTGTGAGTAACAGAGACTAGTGGTTGCTTTCCTTCCTCCTGCATTGTCCAGTCTCTATTTTCTTTTTCTTTTTTGTAGACGGAGTCTCGCTCTTGTCGCCCAGGCTGGAGTGCAGTGGCGCGATCTCGGCTCACCGCAACCTTTGCCTCCCAGGTTCAGGCGATTCTCCTGTCTCAGCCTCCTGAGTAGCTGGGATTATAGGTGCTTGCCACCAAGCCTGGCTAATTTTTGTATTTTTTTTTTTTTTTTTTAGTAGAGATGGGATTTTGCCATGTCGGACAGCCTGGTCTTGAACTCCTGACCTCAAGTGATCTGCTTGCCTCAGCCTCCCAAAGTGCTGGGTTTACAGGCATAAGCCACCGCACGCCCGGCCCCAGTCTCTATTTTCAAAGTAACAGAACTCCTGACTTTTAGCCACGATAGGGCCACCCCAAATGAAGACTCCATTTCCCATCTTCCCTCATAGCCTGGGCGGCCTTGTCTCTAAGTCCTGGCTCCTGCAGTGTAACACTGGCACCATGGAGGCCTCCAGTCATTTTTGTCCAGTGAATGTGGATTCTGCTCATGGCCCGTCCTTGTTTAATTTTTTAGACAATGCGGTCCCTTGTGACCTGCCTTTCTGGCCACACTCAGTTTCTACATCTGCAAAATGGGCCAGCAACACTGACGCTGATGACATCCTGGGATGCAGAGGACACCCCAAATGTCCACAGGACCACCAGTGAGAAACCGTGCTTGAGGGAGTAATGACTTTCAGCCAAAGGATGGCCCAGCTGGGGCCCTAGATCTGAGGACTTCAGGGCCGGCCATGTGGGTATGAGGGGGGCAGGAAGGGAGGGGGCCCGGGACTGCGGCTTTGTATCCCCTGGCTATGGAAGGTCCTTCACCTGCTCTTCTCCCCATGTTTTCCTTGAGGAATCTTGACCGACAATCCCACATTCCTACTAATTTGACTTGTCCTTCAAGACCTGCCTCCTCCAACTCCAAGAAGCCCTCCTGGGCTGCCCCAGGGTTACTGGTGCTTACTCTACTTCACATCTTCCAACTGGAGATGACATTCTGCCTCCATCACCCTCCCACATAACATCCCACTGGGCTGCACCACGGCCCATTCCCTGAACTCTGAGTGCACTCTCCCCTCTCCAGGCCTTTGCACACACAGTTCCCCCCTGCCTGGGGCCCCCTCCCTACCTTCCCGTTATCAACTTCTCCTTGTGCTCTCCCACATCCTCCAGCACAGCTGGACAGTTCCTGCTCCGGCTCCCATATGCCTTGACTGATTCAGAGCCTGCCCTCTTCTTCACATTGTGAGTATGCTGAGGGCAGGGATGGAGGCTGTGTGAGCCAGAGTGAGTCACTCACCCTCTCTGAGCCCCTCTCGCATCACTGCCTTTCCAGCCCCCAGCATAGGCTTGGGACATAGGCTGCTGACAATGGAATGAACTATGTCCCATGTGTGTTCTTACTGGGTGCCACTCTGTCCTGCCAGGGGTAGAGTCATGGTCATAGACACTGGGATGTCCTGTGGGCCTTAGACAGTGATGTGCTAGGAAATGCTTAACAACTGGCTCTCTGAAGGAAAAAAATCAACCTTGATTTGTAGCATTTGCCAATTTCCATGATCTAAATATTTCCACAATTTCCAACTTCAAGCTACCAACAAGAACACAGAGCTGGGAAGAGATAGATGCACACAATCAGCTCCCATGAGCTGGTGCGAGCTGACTCCAGCACACCATCATCGGCTTTAGTTTATCACCTCCAACCACACTGTGGGGAAATTGAGGCTCAGAGATGGGAGAAATTTGCTCAAAGCCCTACAGCTGGTCAGTAGCAGAGCTGGGACTAGAATCTGGGTCTCTGGCTGTTGACGTTGGTGAGAAAGTATCCATACAGGCATGATAACTCCTCATGGACCAACACAAGCTTCAAGCATTGTTTAAATGCACTGGGTCCCAGCCCAACCTTTTGGCAGGGCTGCCCTCTCCTTCCTGAGCAGCCTGGAACCCCAGGCTCAGGGCTAAGCCCTGAGCACTTCAGGGCCTCGGAAAGTGCCACTGCAAAATACTTCTCCTGTGAGCTGAACATAGAGATCACGTCCATTTGGCTGTGCATCCAAATGCCCTGCTGGCTGCAGCCTCCACTTCCTGGTGATTTCTGCTTTCTTTTTTGCCAAGTCACATCTGTTTGCCATCTGTAGGTAGCTGATCACATTTCAAAACCTGGCTGGGGTTTTATGCATATTTCATCCGCTGGGAGATTTTGGAGAAGGAAAGCTCTCTTTAAGATCAAAATGAGCTGAAGGGGTGCTCAGCTGGGTCACACAGACAGTGAAGATTAGAAAGGCCCTAATTCTAGCCTGGGCAACATAGTGAGACTTTGTCTCTACGTAAAAAAAAAAAAAAAAAAAAAATCAGCTGGGTCTGGTGGCATGCATCTGTAGGCCCTGCTACTCTGGAGGCTGAGGTAGGAGGACTGCTTGAGCTCGGGAGGTTGAGGCTGCAGTGAGCTATGATTGTGCCACTGCACTCCAGCCTGGGTGACAGGGTGAGGAAGCATTGTCCAAAAGAGGGGCTAGCAAGTTTTTTTCTGTAAAAGGCCAGAAAGTAAATATTTTTAGTTTCATGGGCCACACGGTCTCTGTCCTAACTATTCAACTCAGCCCTTAGAACATAAGCAGCCCTAGATGCTGAGTATGGATACGGGTTGTGTTCCATAAAACTATTTGCAAAATCAGGTGGTAGGCCAGAGTTGGCTGGGAGGGCCACAGTTTGCAGACTTTGTTGGAGAGGAAAGGATTGAGCATCCTATCAAAACTACTCCCCACCTCACCCCCACCCAAGGCCCCCATTTATTGACTGGGCTCTTACTGAAAGCCAGTGGCTGATGCTGCAACCCTGGGGCAGCAGGATGCTCATGACTGTGCCCTGCCCTGGCCCTCGCTTTCCACCACGATTCCCACTTAAAGCCACTTTTTTCCTCCCAGAAGTCTTCCTTGAAGACCTCCTTAGCTAGGGCTGATGCCCTTGTAATGGCTCTCCCCAGTCCTGGCATTGCAGAATGGGAAAGTCAATATCACATGTTAACTCAGAGAGGCCTTCCTTGACCACCCAGTCCCAGGACAGCAAACTCCTCCAACACTCCTCAGACCCCCTACCCTGCTTTATCCACCCCAGTTGCACATTTCACCTTGGAGGATATATTTTGCATTTCTGTTTACTTGTTATTGTCTATCTTCCCTCCTCGAATGAAAGTTTTACTCGGGCAGGTACCTTACCTTGTTCAGTGTTTATATCTGACACCTCAACGGTACCTGGTCTATAGAAGGTGTTTAATAAAAGTATTTGCTAAAAGCATGAATGAGTATCAGTTATCACACTGCAAGATGCTCGCTTATTTAATGCTTGTTTTTAGCTTGAATTGTGAACATCCTAAAAACATGGGCTGGGTCTTCTGGGTTTTGCTCTTAACATCTGCATTGTCAAAAAAAATTTGTTGAAAGGCCAGGCGCGGTGGCTCACCCATGTAATCCCAGCACTTTGGGAGGCCGAGGCGGGCGGATCAGGCCGAGGTCAGGAGATCAAGACCATCCTGGCTAACACGGTGAAACCCCGTCTCTACTAAAAATACAAAAAATTAGCCGAGCAAGGTGGCGGGCGCCTGTAGTCCCAGCTACTCAGGAGGCTGAGGCAGGAGAATGGCATGAACCCCGGGGGTCGGAGCCTGCAGTGAGCCGAGATCGCGCCACTGCACTCTCCAGCCTGGGCGACAGCGAGACTCCGTCTCAAAAAAAAAAAAAAAAAAAATTGTTGAACTGTTGAATGAATGAATTTATTTGATAAAAACGTATGACAGCAGGAAGTAGGGGCCATTTAGAACAGTAGACTTGAATCTGTGTTTGCAATGGAAGCCTTTGGTAATGGGTACCTTATGCACAGAGTTCAGCTTCTCAGGGTGGGGCAGCAGAGCTGGCCTGCTCATCTCCTTTCAACTATGCCCCTCCACTGTTCCCACGGTGGCCCCCAGCTATGTCTGTGGCCCCTAGAGAGTTTCCTGGAAATAGTTTGAAAACTACTGATCTAGTCTGAACTTTCAGCTGCACAGATGAAAGAACTGAAGCCTCGGCAGAGAAATGGTTGGCTGGAGGTCACTTGTAAAGTCTGTGGCTGTCATGAGATTAGAACCCAGCCCCTCTCACCCACTGAGCTCCTTGAAGCTATCCTGTTTGGTTGCTTGCACTTTGCACAGATGCTGGTTAAGTCTCAGTTCTGCTCTGAGCTACACTGTGTCCCTGAGGAAAACACTCCAGCTCCCTGGGTTCCTCTTCAGAGAGCTCAGCCCACAAGCCAGTCAGCTACGCAGGCTGTGGGCTCTGAGGTCTGAAGCCACGAAGTCCCACTCTGGCTTGAAAAGGCATGAGGTTGGAGGCATGCAAAACTCAGCCATGACCATTGTGTCTGTCTTTTCTGAGGTCATCTGTGACCTCAGGATACCCTGGGGAGGCAGGCTGGAGAGGCTGGAGGGTCCTGGGTTTCAGCAAAGGACCTGGGTTCAAGTCTCAGGTCAACCACTCACCTGCTCATCAGGTGTGACCCTAAGCATGCTACTTCACTGAGCCTTAGTTTCCTCAGCTGTAAAATGGGGATAATCACAGTGTCCACATCCCCTGGAGTGGTTGTGAGGATGACATGACAAGACAGATGGAAGGTGATTAGCAAGGACTAGTAAATGCTAGACACAATTATTATGAAAGACAGGAGGGGAGTTTGTCCTATAAGCCTCAGAACATGACATCTTCAGGGGCCTGCACTCCATTTGTGTTGTGGGGTAAAAAAGCAAGGTTGTGAGTCACAACCTTTTGGAGAAGGAAAGCTCTCTTTCAGATGCCCCCCACTTCTGTCACCTGGATGTCAATCCCTAGGGAGACCTAGGAAGTCTTCTTATGCATGGATCCCTGAATGACCACATGCAGCATGGCCCTCCACCTCCAACCCTCCTCCATGCAATTGGACTTATATGAGTGAGAAATACACTTCTATTGAGTTAGAGATGAGAAGGCTTATCCAGCATCAAATAGCAGCAAATGTTTATAGCAGCAAATGTTTCCTTAACCAATTATCTATCTACCTATCTGTAGTTATTTCAAAAAGACTAGAAAGAAATTCACCAACATACTACTGATCCATTTGCAACTATAAACATAAGTGACTTTGATCATCAAAAATCAGTTTAATTTTTTTTTTTTTTTTTTTTGAGATGGAGTCTTGCTCTGTCACCCAGGCTGGAGTGCAATGGTGCGATCTCGGCTCACTGCAACCTCCGCCTCCTGGGTTCAAGCGATTCTCCTGCCTCAGCCTCCTGAGTAGCTGAGATTACAGGTGCTCACCACCATGCCCGGATAATTTTTGTATTTTTAGTAGAGACGGGGTTTCACCATGTTGGTCAGGCTGGTCTTGAACTCCTGACCTCATGATCCACCCGCCTCCCAAAATGCTGGGATTACAGGTGTGAGCCACTGTGCCTAGCCCAGTTTAATTTTTTTAAACACAGATTAAAAAATATCAACAGCCTGACCTCCCTCCCTGTCCTCTCTACCCCCAGTCAATGTCACAAGGCCCATTATTCCATACCCCTGGGGTCCCCATCAAGAGCCCTCCTCCCATCCAATTCCTCTGTGGCTGCCCCTGCCTGAACCAGCTGTGGACTCTTGACTTTGTGGTCTCTGCCAGGGAAGTGGATGGCAAGGGACCTGGGACTCTATCACCACCCTGTTGGCCCCCACATCCCACCACCTGGTCATTAGTGTGCTCCATCCCCCTGGGGTTAGGGGCCAGGCCCTGTTTCCAGAAGCTCATGTGGGTGGTATCAGGGTGTTTACATAGACTACTCAAGGAGCTGAAAAGGCAGCCTCTGGCTGTCAGTACCCTCTGGGACGCCTCCTGCTCGGCATTCACATTAGAAGGTTCCCGAACTGCACCCCTACCCTCTTTCTCCCCCTCCCATCTTGAGGAGGGTTTCTTGGGCTTGAATCTGTTTCTCACCAGCAGCAGGACCGGCTCTGAATGACTAGTCTTAGACATCAAAAAGGTGGGAATGACTTCTTTGTCAAAGTAATAGAAGAGATGAATCTAGAAGTTCTGGCTGCTCTCACCAAGCCTCATGAAGTCCATGAAGAATCTGCTCTGCTCCTGATTCCAGGATGGAGGGCCAGTTTATCCAAAGCCATTTGTTTAAGCGAACTCCCCAATTTGCCTAACCCAGGACTCTAAACTTGTGATAGGAGAAAATGCACTCGACCAGGATTCTGAAACTTGGGGTCCATTCCCGGGCCGGCCACTGGCAAGGTGATAGAAGCACAGGCTTTAGAGTGCACTGATACTAGCTTTAATCCTGGCCCTATCTTTCTGGAGAAGATAGCACGGCCAGTTAACCTAGATCTTGTGTCTCCATGTTTACCCCTTTCCTCACTGTTCCAACAGGTCTTGCTAGCAGCTCCCCCTATTTTATTCCCTTTTCAAGCGGGCCATGAAGGTACCACATCAAGCTACTGTTGCCTGCATCATAGCAATGAGGCAGGTGGGTGAGGCATCTTCCCTGGAGGTGAGGGGGCTGGGAAGACTAGAGGCAGGGCTAGGCAGGGTGGAAGTCAGGAGTGGTGGACAGGGAGGGCTGTTTTCTGTTTAAAGCAGTCAGTGGTGGAGGAAGTAGGTCAGTGGTGGAGGTAGGCGGGGCTCGGGCTGGAGTCTGCCTCCCTGTGGGGTCACTCACAGCTCCCAGGGTTCAACGAAGAGCTGCTGGGCTGCAGACCGCACCTCGGGTAGCAAGGCCATAAACTACACAGCTGCCTGGATCACCTGCCAGGGGGAGGTGTGATTGAATGCCTGGGACCTCGTTCTAAAATTGCTGAACATCAAAGTCAGAATTGAAGTCAGTTGGGATCTGGCTAAGACTGCATAACCTCAATCTAATCATCAGGAAACATCTGACAAACACAAAATGAGGAACTTTCATTAAGAAAAGCTGGGGGTGGGGGAAAAAACCAGTATCCCTCAAAAACATCAATATCATTAAAGACAAAGAGTCCGGGCGCAGTGGCTCAGGCTTGTAATCCCAGCACTTTGGGAGGCCAAAGCGGGTGGATCATGAGGTCAAGAGATCAAGACCATCCTGGCTAACGTGGTGAAACCCCGTCTCTACTAAAAAAACGAAAAAAAATTAGCCGGGTGTGGTGGTGGGCACCTGTAGTCCCAGCTACTCGGGAGGCTGAGGCAAGAGAATGGTGTGACCCCCAGGAGGCGGAGCTTGCAGTGAGCCGAGATTGCTCCACTGCACTCCAGCCTGGGCAACAGAGCGAGACTCCGTCTCAAAAAAAAAAAAAAAAAAAGAGACAAAGGCTGTGGAAATACAGTCACGCAACGCATAACGAACTTTCGGTCAACGATGGACCACGTATATGACGGTGGTTCCGTAAGATCATAATGCCAGACTTTTACTGCACCTTTTCTACGTTTAGATATGTTCAGATACACAAATAGTTGCCACTGAGCTACAACTGCCTACAGTTTTCAGTATAGTCACATGCTGTACAGGGTGGTAGCCTGGGGGCAATGGACCATACCATATAGCTCAGGTGTAGAGTAGGCTGTGCCATCTAGGTTTGTGTGAGTACACTCTAAAATGTTTGCACGACAATGAAATTGCCTAATGACGCGTTCCTCACTCAGATTGTATTTCCATCATTCAGCAACAGATATGAGATATTCCAAATTAAAGGAGGTTAAAGACATGTGACAAGCACGTGGAACATCTAACCCTTCATCAGATCCTGAACAGGAGGGGGAAATTCTAAAAAGGATCTTATTAGGTCAAGTGACAACCTGGAAGTTTAGACAAAAACACTGTATTAACATAAATTTATGCAACAGACAACTCCACCGTGGCTATGTAAGAGTTATGTAATGTTACATACATACATGCCACAAAATACCTAGGAAAGTGTTTGGGGTAAAGGACCCAGGTATATGTAAGTTACCCTTACACTATTCAGACAAAACATTATGTATGCAGAGAGAGAAAGAAAATGATGAATGGCCGGGTGCGGTGGCTCATGCCTGTAATCCCAGCACTTTGGGAGGCCGAGGCGGGCGGATCACGAGGTCAGGAGATCGAGACCATCCTGGATAACACGGTGAAACCCCGTTTCTACTAAAAATACAAAAAAAAAAAAAAAATAGCTGGGCATGGTGGCAGCCGCATGTAGTCCCAGCTACTCGGGAGGCTGAGGCAGGAGAATGGCGTGAACCCAGGAGGTGGAGTTTGCAGTGAGCCGAGATCGTGCCACTGCACTCCAGCCTGGGCGACAGAGCAAGACTCCATCTCAAAAAAAAAAAAAAAAAAAAAAAAGAAAAGAAAATGATGAAGCGGAGGGGGTCGGATGTTAACAATTCACAAAGGGTCTGCAGGTGTTCCTGTTTCTATGTACTGTTTCTATTCTTAGAGTTTTTGAAGTTTGAAATTATTTCCAAATGAAACGTTAAAAAAATAGAACTCTTTATTTGAAACAAAATCCCATGCAGAACCCCAAGTGTAAAACAGGTACAAGCAGGGTTGTCTGGAGTGGAGCTGGCTTGGGGCCCAGCTTGTCTTTTGATGCTTTGGTGGCCCCTGGGGTGCCTTGGGGAATCCATCTTGAAAACCACTGAGTTCAGCTTCTGTATTTTTGGGAACGTGGCTGGAAGGCAGCTGTTCCTGCATCCTAACATCTAAACACTCATTCATAAACACTGATCCTCACAATAGCCCAGAGAGAGGTGTTCCTAGCCCCATTTAACGAGTGGGAAAACTGAGGCTCAGGAAGTAACTCCTTGAGCACCTAGGCTGTCCCATGTGCTGTCCCAGCCCCTGCATTGCAACATGACCAGTGTTCCGCCCTCATTTTGTACACAAACAAAGGTACAGGGAGATTAATGTCCAAGGCTATAGCACCGAAGCTGGGGTTCAAAACCAGGACCGTGGATGAACCCCAAATCCTCTGCTCTTTGGATTTGGGGTTGACAAATCCCAAACCCATTTGAGCAGAACCTAATTCCACCCAGGTGAAGATGCTGAGGCTCCGAATGGAGCAGCCCTGGCCTGCCCGGTTCAGAGATGAAATTGGGAGTCATGCTGCTCCCAGTTCAGTGCTCAACCAGTAGTGGGAGGGAGACATTCTTTTTGTTCCTTGATAAGAAACCCATTGGTTTCTGGGGGGAGACCCTGGCCTGACCTTCATGTCTCAGAGTCTCCCCGACTGGGCCTGGCTTCTGGATCTGCAGAGATTCCGGCCTCCCTCCCTCTCGCCTGCTGAGGATGGAAAGCAGCAAGCACCTGGTTCTGTTCCATTCAACCACATGCAGCACCAGCCATGCCCTTTCCAGCAGCTGCCTTTCTTGCTCCTCCTCCCTACTCAAAATTAGCCATTCCTTCCTTGAATCCCTGCTCTCTGGTAAGTCTTTAGAAAGCGAATTCCTTGTTAGCAAAAATCACGGTGTTTGACTCTCACTACAAGGACGATAACTATGTGAGGTGATGCCTATGTTAATTAGCTAGCTTTAGTCATTCCACAATGTAGATATACTTGAAAGCATCATGTTGTACACAGTAAATACATATAATTTTATCTGTCAATTTAAAAAAGGCTGGGTGTGGTGGCTCACACCTGTAATCTCAGCACTTCGGGAGGCCGAGGTAGGCAAATTGCTTGAGCTCAGGAGTTCGAGACCAGCCTGGGCAACATGGTGAAACCCCATCTCTACAAAAAATACAAAAATTAGCCGGGTGTGGTGGTGTATGGCTGTAGTCCCAGCTACTCTGGAGGCTGAGGTGGGAGTATTGCCTGAGCCTGGGGGGTGATGCCACTGTACTTAAGCCTGAGTGACAGAAAAAGACCTTGTGTAAAAAAAAAAAAAAATCATGGTGTTTGAATGTTGCTGCTCAGTCATGGGGTTTTAAAAAGAATTCCAGGAAGCTAGGAGTTTCTGGATAAACTGGGACTCATCGAGAATGGAATTGCCCCTTCCAGCCTGTCTCCCTGATCATGTCTCAGGGTCTATAAAACCCCTGGCTCTGACTTTACCACCAAGCCCAGCAAATCCAGGGGAAATGATTTCCCTAATTAGAAATTCAGCATTGAAACCAATCAACAGCTATTGTGACTAAGTGCCAACTGCTGGGCCACATGCAAACTTCAGACTCCTCTAAGCTTCAAGACAGGCCTGCAAGGTGGTTATGGCTGTGCCTATTGAACACAAGAGGAAACTGAGGCTGAGCACCTAAGTCATCTGAACACAGCCACAAGCTGAGAAGCGGCAGAGCCGGCAAGGAAGCCTGGACCTTGCTCTTCCATGATCCCCCCAGGGTCCCGGGGCCAGCCTGCCTGCTCTCCCCGAGGCTGTTGCCAGCAAAGGGTCCCCCCGGGCTCTGTCTCCTTTCTGCCTTGATGCAGTCTGACTGCTGCTTCCCTGCATGCCGTGTAGGACACCTCTGAGCTTGCCTCCCCCACCGACCCCTGCTGCTGCGGAGAGAGCCAGGACTGCCTCTCTCCGAGAAGGCTTGAGAAGGCCTCTCTCATTCTCAGACACCCTTTGCCAGGCCATGAGGGCGTCTTAACCCTCCGCCTCATGTCGTCTGGCAGGGCATACTCGACTCTTTCCCTGGGTTCCAGCCCTCTGGGGCTGACCAGGTCAAACTCGCCGAGAGCTCTGGGCTCTGCAGGCTGCCCCCTGTCCCACCCCGTACTTCTTTGGGGATTTTTCCTGGAGGTTACTCAGTTGTGGAGTTTACATCCCTGGCTTGTTCTCTGGGCTCCAGGCTGCACAAGACACCCGACCTCCGAGCCTAATGCCCGCTCTGTGAAAACAAACCCTTCACTACATCCTGCTTCTACTACAACCCTCTCTCTTCCCATCATATCTCCAACATCAGGATAAAGTGTTAATACGGAGTTCGCCTTGGCGTGGTGTCTGCTTTTGGGGAGCACAGTTCTATTTTGTGTGTGTGTGTGTGTGTGTGTGTGTGTGTGTGTGTGATGGAGTCTCGCTCTGTCACCCAGGCTGGAATGCTGTGGCATGATCTCGGCTCACTGCAACCTCTGCCTCCCGGGTTCAAGTGATTCTCCTGCTTCAGCCTCCTGAGTAGCTGGGATTACAGGCGCCCATCACCACACTCAGCTAATTTTTGTATTTTTAGTAGTGACAGGGTTTCACCATGTCGGCCAGGCTGGTCTCGAATTCCTGACCTTGTGATCCGCCCACGTCAGCCTCCCAAAGTGCTGGGATTACAGGCGTGAGCCACCGCACCTGGCCTGGGGAGCACAGTTCTAACACATGGTCGCAGGACACAAATCAGTTTACCATAAAAATGTAACTCCAACCTGGGACTGTGGCCTGTACCAGATCTGAGAGGAAAGGTTTCTCAGGTGAGGGGATCTGGCACCATACCCCAATCATACCCACAATTGCTTTCTGTTGTTCTATGGCCAAACTGGCCTGCCCTTCTCCAGGGGAGATGAAGAGAATCCCTCTCTTAACACAGCCACATTTGTTGAGCCTGCCAGCTGCTGTGCATGGAGGCCACCATTTTACATACATTGTTTCTAATGCTCACAAGTGACTGAGTGTGGCTTCCGAACATTAGGGGTCTTAGGGTGTTTTACCCTCTCTGTAAAGCAGCTTCCTCAGGTGAGGAAATTGGGCTGTAAGGAGTTAAGTACATCATTCAAGGTTAAATAGGTAGGAAGTGACAGACCAGGAATTCGAACCCACGTCTGTAAGTCTATAGAGGCGGCTATCCATCCACTCTCTGTTGCCATGGCAGCCGTGTCCAGGTACACAGTTTGCTCACTGCACAAGGGCACCAGCTGAAGGGATGAATCCTGCCAGCATTCTCTTCATTGAGCTGTGCTCCTTCGTGCAGTGATGCCTGTTCTTGTCTGCCTGGAGGACTGCAGTCAAATGATTACAAACAGTCCCACTGATTCCCCTCCCACATCCACACCCTTTATAATGTGCCTTTGTACTCCTTCCATCAAGACGGGAAATGTTCCTCACTCCTTGAGTCTGGGATGGTCTCTTGTGCCTAAACAAGTCAATGAAAGGCGTCAGAGCGACATCATGCCAGTTCAGGGCCAGGCCTCAATGGGCCTTGTAGGCTTTGCTTGTTCTCTTGGGCCCCAGCTATTGCCATGGGCACACGCCTGTGCTAACCTGCTGGAGGATGAGAAACTCGTGGCTCAGTCATCCCCATCCCAGACCAGCCAACAGTTCATCAACCACTCAGCACATGAGCAAGGCCATCCCAGACCAGCTAACAGCCAACTAACCACTGAGCATGTGGGCAAGGACATCCCAGACTAGCCAACAGCCAACCAACCAACCACCCAGCATGTGGGCAGGGCCATCCCAGAGGAGCTAACAGCCAACCAACTACCCAGCATGTGGGCAAGGCCATCCCAGACCAGCTAACAGCCGACCAACTACCCAGCATGTGGGCAAGGCCATCCCAGACCAGCTAACAGCCGACCAACTACCCAACATGTGGGCAAGGCCATCCCAGACCAGCTAACAGCTGACCAACTACCCAGCATGTGGGCAAGGCCATCCCAGACTATCTGGCCTCCAACTGGCCCACCTCTGACCACAGATCCATGAGTAAGCCCACCCAAGCTCAGGCACACCTGATCCAGATCAGATAGTTGTCCATGCCGGGTGGACTTACATGTCAAATCAATGCTAATTGTTTAAGGCACCTGTTAGGGGTTGAATTGTGTCTCCTCAAAATTTATATGTTGAAGTCTTAACCCTTAACCTTATTTGGAAATAGGGGTGTTGCAGCTGTAATTAGCTGAGATGAAGGCATACTGGAGTAGGGTGGGCCCCTAATCCAGTCTGACTGGTGTTCTTACAAAAAGAGGAAATTGGGACACAGACAGGCACACAGGAAGCAAGCCATGTGAAGATCAGAGTTCTGTGGCCACAAGCCAAGGAACTACAAGAAGCTCGGAAGGAACAGAACCTTCCCTGGTGTCTTTAGAGGGAGCACAGCCATGCCCACACCTTGATCTTGAACCTTCCAGCCTCCAAAACTGTGAGACAATATATTTCTGCTGGCTAAGCCACTCAGCTTGTGGTATTGTTTCAGCAGCCCTAGCAAACTAACACAGTGCTTTTCCTAATTCACGCAAAGTTAAGGTGTGGGCTGGCTTCCTTGCTTGCCTCCAGGGCAGCAGCCAATCACGGCTCTCCTCCCAGTCCCCAGGTAACTCCACGAGGGCCCAGGAATTACACCCCACCCACACCCAGTTCCTCCCCAAGGGGGATCGGAATCTGGAAAGTCTGGGGCCTTCCAAGGGCTCTGGAGTCCTTGTCAGGGTGGGGTCATGGACCCATACAAAGAGAGCTCCTCACCCAGACCCCTCCCGGCTGCCCGCTGACCTGGGTTGCCAAGGGCCATGGAGTCGTAGATGAGTTTGCAGGTCTTGAGCAGGATGGAGATCTTCTTCTCAGGTGAGTAGGCCTTGTGCATGCTGGAGAACTTCTGCAGGATCTTCTCCATCATGGGCACCTCCGGCACACTGGTGGTTACACCTAGGTCAGTGGTGGTGGTGGCCAGGATCACTAACTGGTTCTCCTTGAGCTGCTGCAGCGAACCGTCCTTGCTGTGGATCTCATGCAGGCATGAGTTGATGGCTTCCTTCAGGGGCTTCAGGACACATTTGTACAGGGCAGACTCTACAATTGCTTCTGCAGGTAAACAAGAGAGCGAGGGTGAGGAAACCAGATGCAGGGATCCTGCCACCTGGTTCTGTTGCCCAACAGCACAGCCGTCCCCATCCCCTGGCCCCTGGAAGGACACTCACAGCCCCAGCAGTTATACGCTGTGGTTCTGACACATGAGAGAGCACAGTTTATTCAACAGAAAGCCACACTGGAAAGGCACTGGCACAGGAGCCCCTGGGAAGTAATACTAATTGGTCATTGTATCCTGATGCTTTTCACAGGGCCTCGCAGAGAGCAAACTTTCACAGGGCTGCCTACGAGTACATAACTTCAGAGGGTGTTACTCACAATGGAGTTGAACAGTGTACAACCTGGGCAGCTGTATGCTGATGGTCTGAATGCCCAGTAAATGATGGGTGGAATTATTCTTGATATCTCCCTTCCAATTCCCACACCCACTTGACTCTAGTCTCAAAAATACAGTACATCCAGAACCTTACTTTTTTATCACTTCCATGGCTACTACCTTGACCTGGGTTGGTCAGGCTACCACCATCATCTCTTGCCCGGGTTATGTCAGTCAGCTTTTGCCCTGGCCCTTATAGTCTCTTGTCAGCACAGCAGCTGGTGTTGTCCTGTTATGACATCTTTGATCATAACATTCTTCTGTTTGGAAACCTCCAATGGCCCCCATCTCCCACGCAATCAAATCAAAGCCAAAGCCTCCTCGTGGCCTATGAGGCCCCGCTGTGATCGGGCCCTGTGACCTCTCACTCATTGCTTTGCTTGCTCCCCATACTCAGGCTGCTCTGCCAACTGCCAGGCCTGCTCCTGCCCCACGGCCTTTGCTCCTGCGGTTCCCTTTGCGTGGTGCATTTGCCTCGCAGGCGTCCGCATGGCTGGTTCCTTCACTGTTCGAATGTCGTCCTATCTGAGAGGCATTCTCGATCAGCTCTTGGAGCAAGAGTTGGCGCTCTGATCTTGTAGCTGCTCTGAGGTATATGTGCTCTGATGCCCACTCTGAGGATGGACCAACTTAGGCTCTCATGGGGGTTGAACAAGGACTTGAACTCATGTCTACTTGATACTAAGGGGATGTCCAGTTGCTTTGGGTGACTGGAGAAACATATTCTTAGGAAGTTGTTTTGGCCCTCCTCTGTCTCCAGGGGATGGGTCTTGGTTACGGGCTCAGTAAGGGGACGTCCCAAGCCCTGTTCCTGTAGGGAGACACCTGTGCTGCCCTAGCCCTGAGAGAGGAGGGAGGGACTCATGCTCCCACGGGGCTAGGTCTCAACAGAGGCCCGGACAGCCCTTCCCTGCCACTCAGGCCTGGGGCTGGCCCATGGCCATCCTGGGTCCCTTGCTGCTGCCTCCCTCTTCCCCTTCAGCAGAACACAGGGCTGCCCTCACTTCCCTCACCCCGTTCCTGACCCTCCTTCCACGCCCACCTCCCGACCTCACTGGAGCCTCCGCAGGCAGAGATGGGCACAGATGGGGGTTGACCTGGGAACAGGGACTTGAACTTCCCCTCTGTCCTGGGCTTCTGCATGACCTCGGCCACGTCCCTTCCCCTCCCAGGGCCTGTTTCCTGAAATGCAAAATGAGAGGGCTGTGCCCACGCCCTCCCGGCCCCTTCACATCTAAGAGCTGCAGGATCTCTTCCTGGCACCTCCTCTCCAGACTCGGGCCCTCAGCAGCCTCACGTCAGGACTGTTTTGTATCCAATTGTTCCTTGTGACTTGTCTCCCTAATAAAACCAGAAGCACCCTAACCATGGAGTTCTGTTGGCCTTTTTTTTTTTTTTTTTTTTTTTTTTTTTCCTTTTCTTTTTTGAGACAGAATCTTGTTCTGTTGCCCAGGCTGGAGTGCAGTAGTATGATCTTGGCTCACTGTAACCTCCACCTCCCGGGTTTCAAGCAATTCTTCTGCCTCAGCCTCCTGAGTAGCTGGGATTACAGGTACCCACCACCACACCTGGCTAATTTTTGTATTTTTTTGTAGAGATGGGGTTTCACCATGTTGGCCAGGCTGGTCTTGAACTCCTGATCTCAAGTGATCTGCCCTCCTCAGCCTCCCAAAGTGCTGGGATTACAGGTGTGAGCCACCACACCCCGCCCTGTCTGGCCTTTTCATGTGGTTTAAGTTCCTTCACCATCTGACTGGCCACACACACAGGCAGAGCTCGGAAGAAGAGGCAGAGCACTCAGCTCAGGGAAAGGGCTGGGCTGCCTGGGTCTGAAGCCCAGCTCTGCTACGAGCTCTGTCCTCACGGCCGGGTCACCAAACCTCTCTGAGCTTCTTGGGCATGACGATAGCCAAGCCCATCTGGTCTGGTTTGCAGTCATGAGGCTGACATGTGCAGTGTCTGGAATGGCACCGTTGCTGTGGATGCTGACCCTGTGCTCAAAGGCTGGAGGGCCCTTCTCTCCATCTCTGTAGCTCCAGCCCTTCCCGTCCTTGGTGGCTCAGCTCAGCTGCCACCTCTCACTGCCTGGAAACCTCTCTGCCCCACACATTCGTGCCCATGGCAGGCTCTGGTGACACTCTGCCGTATCACCTGCCTGGACAAACTCCAAGTCTAGCACCTCTTGACATCTTGGTGCCTGAGGCAGATTTGGCCTTAACAGGACCCAAGGTGTGTCTGCATCCTGCCAGCCAGCTGCCCTGAGGCTGAAGTCATTCCTGCTGTTTCCAGCAGAGGTCCAGCTTGTGCTCTACCTCCTTTGCTCTGCTGAAGGCCACCGGGTACCCGCCTTGACCCGCCGCAGCCTCCTGAGCCGTCCCCCTGTCTTGTCCCCTCTGCTCTGCCCTCCAAACACACCCTTCAGGGGCTCCATCACCTCTGGGCCAAATCCTCAGGCTGACTTTCTTTCTTTTTTTTTTTTTTTTTTGAGACAGAGTCTTTCTCTGTCCCCCAGGCTGGAGTGCAGTGGCGCGATCTCGGCTCACTGCAAGCTCCGCCTCCCGGGTTCACGCCATTCTCCTGCCTCAGCCTCCCGAGTAGCTGGGACTACAGGCGCCCGCCAACAGGCCCGGCTAATTTTTTGTATTTTTAGTAGAGACGGGGTTTCACCGTGTTAGCCAGGATGGTCTCAATCTCCTGACCTCATGATCCGCCCGCCTTGGCCTCCCAAAGTGCTGGGATTACAGGCTTGAGCCACCGCGCCCGGCCCTCAGGCTGACTTTCACTGCCTGTGTGAATGGCCCGTGATCCTCCAGCCTCGTTCCCCACCTCTCGGCCTTTGTCCATGCTGTCATCCCTTTCCAGAAGGAAAGTCCTTCCACCACCCTTTCCACAGCTGAGCACCCCTGACTCCTCCTTTGGGCCTCAGCTCTTACACTCCCCCAACTCTAGAAGGCAGGGCTGACCACAGCTTCCTCTGGGCCACTTGGAGTTTTCCATGCCCTTCCATCATCCTCCCATGCCTTTCTATGCCCTCCTGGTCTGCATGGTGCCTGTGGCTCAGTCCTCAGACCCGGATGATCTCATCCAGTCTCATGGCTCCTTTTGTGCTGACAGTTCCCAGACATCTCGCTTTAGCCCCAGAACTGCAGACTCAGCCCTCAACAGCCCGCTCGACCTCCCCACCTGGTGTCTAATAAGCATCTCCAGTGTCACATGTCCCAAACTGAACTCCTCAACTCCTCCCCAGTACCTGCCCCAGGATGGACGCTGTGCCCTCCCAGGGATGACAATGCTCCTCCCCAGTACCTCCCCTCTACCACTCCTGCATCCAGCCTCCAGCCAGTCCTGTGGCTCCAGCTTCACAACAGGCAGAGTCCAATCATATCTCCCCATCTGTGCTGCCTCTGTCCTGGTCCCAGCCGCCTTCACTGCTCACCTTGGCTCTGACAATAGCCTCACACTGAGTCTGAGTCTCTCTGCTCCCACTCGGCGTGATGGCCAGAGTGATGTTCACATGTGAGTGAGGTCACTCACCCTCGGACGTGAACCCTGCACGACCCCATCTCACATACAGGAAAAGTCAGGTTGATAGGCTCACAAGGCCCTTGGGGTCCTGCCCCCCAACAGCCTCCTGACCTCACTTCCATCCACGTGAACTCACTAATGTGTCTCCTTACACTATACTTTACTCTTCTCTCTCTCTCTGTCTCTCTCTCTCTTTTTCCTTCTTGAGATGGAGTCTCGCTCTGTTGCCCAGGCTGGAATGCAGTGGCACAATCTCAGCTCACTGCAATCTCCGCCTCCTGGATTCAAGCAATTCTTGTGCCTCAGCCACCTGAGTAACTGGGACTACAGGCACATGCCATCATGCCCAGTTAATTTTTCTATTTTTTTTTTTTTTACTTTTATTTTTTTGAGACAAAGTCTTGCTCTGTTGCCCAGGCTGGAGTGCAGTGGCACAATCTGGGCTCACTGCAACCTCTGCCTCCCTGGTTCAAGCAATTCTCCTGCCTCAGCCTCCCGAGTAGCTGGGATTACAGGTGCGCACCACCACACCTGGCTAATTTTTGTATTTTCAGTAGAGACGGGGTTTCACCATGTTGGCCGGGCTGGTCTCAAATTCCTGACCTTAGGTGATCCACCTGCCTCCCAATGTGCTGGGATTACAGGCATGAGCCACTGCACCTGGCCCTACTCATCCTTCTTGCTGATTGCCTGTCACCTCTGATAGACCGTAAGCTCCCTGTAGGCAGAAACTTTTGAGTGCTTTGCTCACCTCTGTCTCTATATCTGAGCCAGCACCTGATGCGGAGTTGGGTGCCCAATAACTCTTTGTTGACTATCTGCTTACAGGGCCCTGTGCAGACACACACAGCACTGGCCTCAGATCTCAATCCATCACCCCTCACCACACCTGAAATGCCATCATGAATCCTGTGGCCTGGCAAACCTATTCGTTTTCAGGAGTCTGCTAGCAAAATCCAGTAGCCCTGAGAAAGGAATACCTGAAGCTCCTTTCCTAAGAAACATTCGCTATGAAGCTACTGTGTTCAGAGGCTCACGTGTCCCTTACCGTACCCAGCACTGACTCTTTCATTATTGGGTGGGTAAGGAGAGGCTTAGGGACACCAGGGGACGGCTGGGGCGGTAACTATTTACCAGCTAGCTCAGAAGCAGCTCAGTGTTTAGCAACCACTTTGGCTACAGCAGTGCGAACTGACAGAATGTATTTTTTTCTTTTTCTTTTTTTTTTTTTAGACAGTTTTGCTCTTGTTGCCCAGGCTGGAGTGCAGTGACGCAATCTCGGCTCACTGCAAGTTCTGCCTCCCAGGTTCAAGCAATTCTTCTGCCTCAGCCTCCCGAGTAGCTGGGATTATAGGCATGTGCCACCACACCTGGCTAATTTTTGTATTTTTAGTAGAGATGGGGTTTCACCATGTTGGCCAGGCTGGTCTCGAACTCTTGACCTCAAGTGATCCACCCACTTCAGCCTCCCAAAGTGCTGAGATTACAGGCATGAGCCACCATGCCCAGCTATTTTTTTCTTTTTGAGACAGGGTTCGCTCTGTCACCCAGACTGGAGTATAGTGGCAGGATGTTGGTTCTTTGCAGCCTTGGCCTTCAGGGCTCAAGCAATCCTCCTGCCTCAGCCTCCCAAGTAGATGAGACTACAGGCGCGTGCCTCCATGCCTGGCTAATTTTTGTATTTTTTGTAGAGATGGGGTTTTGCCATGTTGCCCAGGCTGGTCTTGAACTCCTGGGCTCAAGCGATCCTCCTGCCTTGGCCTCCCAGAGTGCTGGGATTATAGGCTTTAGCCAGTGCGCCTGGCCTGAATATTTTTAATATATGTAGGTGTGTGGTTGTTCACAACTACTTCTCACCGTGAACCACAATTGGAAAAAGCTTTGATAATTATTGGATTCGAGGCTGGTGAGGGTGGGGAAGGCTGGGGGCTACTTTAGAAGGCGTGGTCAGAGGAGTGAGCTGTTTTGGGCTGGTTCCCTGAAAGCAGAGCATGAAAGAGGGATGGGGTGCACGTGATTTCACTGCGGAGACTCTCAGAAGACAGGGAGTGAGAGCAGTGGGAAGCCACAGAGCAAGCTTGAGCAAGGATGAACTCTCAGCCTCAGCCAGATCTCGCCAGGCCCTGGAGCATAAACTGCATCACACAGTGGTCCTGCCTGAGGCCAAGGGGCCAGTCTTTGTCCCCCCATGACAGGGAGTAATTGGCAGTGGGCCCCTGATGGTGGAAGAGAGGGTGCAGATAATATAGATCCTATATGCTCAAGGTCAATTCTCTAGGAAAGGGGGGAGCCGGGCACCATTAGCAGCTTACCTTGCAGCAGCCGGAGAAAGTTGCTGGTGCCCAGGAAGGGATGGGGGGTGGGCACCAACAGTGTCCACTGAATAGGCCTCTTTTGTCCTAAGGGGTTCCTGAGTCTGTGAGCCCCACCGCCCTCTCCTCCCTGCCACCTCCTCCCAGGGCACTGACCGAGCTCCTCCTCGGAGTGCAGGGCGGGGTCCACCAGGGCCTTGAGCTCGGTGCTCTGCAGCAGGTAGCTCTTGAGCTGGGTCATCATGGTGCGAATCTCCTGCAGCATCTCCGTGCTGGAGGTCTGGCGCGCCATCATCTCCAGGCTGTACACCTTGTAGTCCTGCACCAGGCTGCCAAAGTACGAGGCCTTGTCCTGCGCCAGCTCCACCACCTTCTTGTACAGCTTGCGGTTGTTGGAGAGGAAAGCGTGGAACATGCTGCTGAAACTGGCGAAGCTCAGCCGGTGCCGAGCCTTGCCCAGGATCATGGAGGGCTTCTTCTTCACGCTGGGGCTGCTGAACTGCTCCAGCTCCTCCTCCGTGCTGCTGGTGGAGTAGGAGTCCTGGTCGGTGGCCATGACAGACACCCCCAAGCTGTCTGAGAGGGAGGCCAGGGAGCCCTTGAACTCTGGAGAGCTCTGGGAATGGGCAGTGGCCTGGGCATGAGGGTGCTGAGTCCCAGCCTGAGAAGCAGGGCTTTGGCCCTCTCTGGGTGGACCTGGCGTGGGTGTCTCCAAGGCCATTGCCTGTGTGCAGAGCTCAGCGTTCTCTAAGGGAGTGGGGAGGGTCGAGGCCAGTTGTCGAGAGATCCGTTTTTTCCTGGGGGGCGGCACTGGGGGTTGCTTGGCCTTCCTGGGCAGCTCCGGCACGCTGTCGGGATCGCTGGCTTTCACCTCTGTGTCCTGGCCTTGCTCCGTGCTCCCCCGGGGCGTGTCCTCAGGGCTGTCTGAGGTCCCTTGGGGAGGCAGGCTGAGCTGGTCCCCCTCTGCCGCCATCCCCGGACTTTGGTCTTCTAAGGACACCCTCTCGGAAACGCGGCGTCTGGGAGGGGCAGTGGGAAGGTTCTTCTTCGCAGGCAGTGGCGGGGCGGGGGCCTGCTGCAAGGGACTGGAGGCTACCCCTGGCTTCATCGCTTCCTCCCTGAGGGGGCCCAGGCCTGCAGTGGGGCATGGGAGTCTCTCGCAGGTTGTCATGGGCAGCTGGTTCAGATGGTCTGGGGGACCCGGGGCATGGGGTGTGACGTGGGGGGCAGGCACTGGGGGAGAGGTGGGCAAAGGACAGGCAGGGGCGGAGGAAAGAGCAGGAAGCAGAGGGGGCTGGGCTGGGCTGCAGGGCTGCAGGGGCAGCACTGGGGGAGGGGGTGGTGGGCGGCGTGGGGCCCACCTGGAGGTGGGCGAGGTAGCATCAGAGGTGGGCGGCAAGGGGCGTGCAGGGCAGTTTCCAAGAGGTGGCTGGTCGGTGGGCAGGGCGCTGCTGCAGTCCTCGATGAAAATAGGATTCACAAACCACAGGCGGTCATTTCCTACCGACAGCTCGATTTCACAGGCACAGTTTGCGTCATGGGCTGTGGGCCTGAGGCTGGAGACTAGGGGGGATCCGGGGGCCCGGTCTCTTGGGGGCTCTGCTGGCTTCCCTCTTTCTTGTGGAGGATTCAGCAAGGAGTCCCAGAAACCTGTGGAAGCAAGAGAGGGGCAGGCGGTCAGTCTGTGCCAGTGACTAGGTGTTGCTGTGCTGGGCGGGGTCTGTGGGAGGGGTCCACAGGCGGGGTGGCACAGGGCTGTGGGAGGGCTGTTCAAGGCATTTGCTTCACTACTCCGAGGTTGTTTTCCCCTCTTGGACGCTTTCAAACCTCTCCCACCACTTCCTGCCTCGAGAGGGGAAGCCCCACTCAGTCCTCCCCAGCAGTGTAGGGTGGGGCTGGGGGTGATGTGACAAGCGCAGCTTCAGTTCTCTTCCTTGGTGTGAGTCCACGTTGGAGCGCATTGATGACACAGGGTGGGGGGTGACACCACTGTGCTCTGGAGCCATGGGGAAGGCATGGTGAGAGCACAGGGGACGGAAGGCCTGGAGTTCCTGCGGCCAACCAGCTGGGTGCTCTGGGGCAGGTGGTTTGACCTTCCTAGGCCTCAGTCTAGTCATCCCTAAAATGGAGTCACAACAGTACACACATCACAGGCGTGCGAGGAGGAAGGAACATTGGGCCTGTTTTGGCCTTCATGGTTATTATATGTGGGAAGGACGAACCTATGGATTGTGGCCAGCGAGATCAGACCCGGCTGTCCAAGTGGGGAGCAGCCACCCACCACAAAGTGATTCTGACTCCAGTCAATCTCGAGCTTAAAATAAGAAGCTGGTCGTCTACCCCAGTCAGGGGAAGCCAAGGCTGCTGCACTGCGGAGCTGAGTTCTAGTGCATGCCTCTCTACCCACCCAGTCCCCAGGGGCTCAGCCATGGCTGTGGCCACCAAAGCAGGCTAGGGACAGGCAATCTTGATCTGTGGGGACCATACTCTGCCAAGCATCTGACGGAGGCTCAGCACCCTCCAAAGAGCACACAAGGATGCATCTTGGGAACAACTGCAGTCGGCGCATAGGCCACCCTGCGCTCACTCCAGCTTCCTCCTGGAGAGAAACATGGGTCCCAGGTCTTGTTCAGCCTGCTAGGTTTGGAGCTGGATAGAGGATGACCCAGGCAGATGCAGAGTTCCTTGTGAATTGGTGCGGCCAGCCTTTCACCCAGGGCTCTTTACTCCTGGGAGGAATTCAACCTTAAGAAAACTATGGAAAAGAACATCAAGGATAATCGGAGGAGCAAACACTCATGGCGTTCTTGCCGCACGTGAGCCCACGGGCTCCTTGCTTTACCTGGGTTATCTCGCTGACCCCTGATCATAGGCCTTGCCCCCAGTTCACAGATGAGGGTAAGAGGCTCAGAAACATGAAAGCACACGCCCTGGGTCACCGGATTAGGGAGTGAGGTGCTGGGATTTGACCAGGTCAGGCTGGTTCTACAGCCTGTGTGTTTAGCCTCTGTGTTAGGCGGCCTTCCTTCATAGGAACTTGCGACACTTCCCATATTTTGGTTGCTCTCCCCGGCATCGGTGAGTAGCAGGGTGGCTTACAGCCCAGAACTCAGGATGTGGCAACAACACAACAGGCTCTTGATGTTGAAAGGAGACCTCACAAGATGGCCTGGAGCAGCCACGCGTGTGCTCCCTCTAAGAGGTGGGCACTATCAGGGATGTAGGCATTTGCCATCTTGCTGGCCGGGGTCGCCAATGCAATCAGGGTAAGCAGGTGCCTTCCCAGGACAAAGGGACTGAAGAAACAGACCGGAAGTGAACTGCAACCCACCAGCTGTGTGCATCCCTCTGAGGTGTACCCCCAAGCCCTGTCCTGGGCAGATACCCTGCGTCTGGCCGCCTGAATATCACAGCCAGTGGAGAGAGGCCAGCTCTCACCACACTAACAAACATGACAACCTTTTCTGTGACTCTTTCCAATGTGCAAAGCTCTGTGCCCATCACAGTCACCGAGGACATGGTATCCAGAGCCGCCTCTCCCAGGGCCTGGACGAGCTGCTCTTTGTGACTGCCGGGGCCCTTTGCTTTCATGGGCAGCTCATGGCTTCTCCATATATGCCTCACTCTCCCAGGCACCTTGCCTCGAGTACATACATGTTCTGGCCCCTGGAGTGAGTGTTTGAAGCACTGTGCCCATGTCTACACAGGCCCAACAAAGTTGCCTCCTTGGGAGTTTTCCTAGCAAGGAGAAGCAGGCAGCCAGACTGATCCCACGGTAACTGGGCAGGAGCCCCACATGTGAGCTGAGACCCCGGTGCCCACCTCCAGACTCTTCCTGTGGGCGAAGGTGGTGTCATGGGGGTAGACAACATATAGAACTGCCCACTGGCACTGGGACACCCCATGACTGCTCACCCAGATAACGGCTGTAGCCGCCCCTCTGCTCCATTCTCCTCCTGTGGTCCTAGGCTGGGCATACGGCAGGCCCTTGGTGGTTCTCTGTAGAGAATCGCTTTCAACCCTTTAGCCTGGCATTCGAGTCTGCAGGACCTGACCCCTGAACATCTTCTCTGGCATCATCTACCGAATCTTCACTCCACTCTATCTGCCGTTCACTTCTTCCTCCACGTGCCACACGCTGCCCCACCAGCAGGTCTTGGCTAATGCTATTCTCTCTGCATGGAATTCTTTTCTGACCCTCTCCACCTGGCAAATGCTTACTCATCCTTCAGGGCTCAGGTCAAATGCGACCTGTCTGGTAGCACCTCCCTGATGTGCTTAGGCCTTGCCCATCCCGCCTGTGTTCCTGCAGCTCTGATATGCCTGTGACAGCAGTGACCATCACTGGGACTGTAATTATCTGTTTCTTGCCTGACTTTCCCAGCAGACTCCGAGTTTCCAGAAGGCAGTCAAATCTTTCAGCTGTTTGAGTATTCCCGGCACCTGAGACAGTGCTTGGCCCAGAGCAGGGGCGCAGTGTCAGCCCCTTGGCACCCATGAGTGGATTAGCTTAGCCGGAGTGGAGAGTCAGGCCTCTGAGGAAGGGGACACAGGCAAGGTTAGTTTCAATGGCAAGATGGGGACAACCTGAACCACGGGAGGATGTGTAAAGACAAGACAGTGAGAGGAGGGAGGCAGGAAGGAGGGCAGAGGAGTCCCGTAAACGGATGGGCCACCAGCCGGGCAGCCTGCCACGGGACAGGATGGCTCCATTAGGCACAGAACACAAAACGACATTTCCCATCGCTCAGGTGTGGATTTTGGCAGGAACAGAGCAGACACGGGTTCAGGCAAATAGGCTCTTGGCCTGGGTACCTGGGACACAGCTTCCCTGCCCCAAGACAGGCCTGGGGTTTGCACCCTGGCAGGGCAAAGGTCTCAAAGCCAATGTGACTCCAAGGAGTAGGGGAAGCCAGGAGCTAAAGGGCTGCATCCTGGGGTCTTGGGGCCTGTTAGGGAACCACAGTGGCATTGCAGGGCTTTATGCTCCAAAGGAAAAAAAAAAAAAAAAAAAGGGGAAGTGAGTAACTTTCTCTGTAGCCTGAGAACGCCAAGGCCAGGGGAGAAACGAAACCCTGTGTCATGCAATCCTAGTGGTTTGGTTGGCAAAGCTGTGGGGTCCAATCACCAAAGGCACCATACTAAGCTTTGGCTCTGCTGCGGGACTTCCCCTAAAGAAGGGCCCATCCTTGCCCTGGCCTCAGACTGAGGCCACGATTTTGCTGGCCCCAAGGCCTGTGGAGCGTTGGCTGGGGTCACCTCTTGCCAGATGCCCACTCTTTCTATCCTCAGAGAACCTGGGGCACATCACAGGCTGGGCCGTAGGTCCTGAGGGCAAACTCAGACTCTACCCCTGGGGAGCTTGGGGCTGGTGGCAGGACAGGAAGGGGATGAGTAAAGGCAGCAAAGTGTTCCAGATGCCATGGAAACACTAAAAAATCCAACGAGGTCAGTGAATAAATATTCATGTGGCATCCCAAAGACAGAGGCTGTTGCACAGTCAGTCAAAGTCAAGTTTTCAATGAATTATTAATAACTAGGAAAATGCTCATCATCTGATGTAAAGGAAAAAGCAAGTTACAAGCAAACTTGGAAGAGCCACAGAACAGATGCCTTTCCTAAACATATTTTTAAAGTATTAAACACGTACACACTGTAACATGTTTGAAAACCACTGCGAGTAATCCCTATTCTCTAAATTCCTTGGACACTTGTAATCAACTGCTGAATATTGTTGAGGGCTGAATTGCTCCTCCTTATGTTAGTTTTCTGGCCTTGACTAACCGGTAAGCTCTTAAAGTCAAGATTACACCTTATATAGCCTGCACTTTCGAACGCTGGCTTTTCCAAGTCCGAATTTGGACTTTCTTACGTCGGCTCATGAAGGCACACTGTGAGCCATCACATGGCACTTGGCCTGCAAGTTAATAGCTGAGTTTCAGCAACATCATCCCTATCTCAACAGCAGGCCTGGTGCAACTCTTTGGATATTTGCTGCATTCTTCTCATAGGAAAATGAGTGGCATGCCAAAAAATAAAACTGATGACACTAATGATAAGAAACACATATGCCTCATGAACTTTCTGTAACTACAAGATCATCCAGCGGACTGGAAACCCAGTAAATCTTTAGCCTTAACTAGACATTCCTTGGCTCTTGGCTCGAAAGAAAAAACTGAAAGTCACAAATATATTCGCACAAAATCAGAAGGCAAGAAACCAAAACTGTATTTTCAGTTGCGTCTAGGTGTATTAAGGAAAAGAAACTGGAAGGAAACACACCCTGAACTTGCAGCAGGGGTGAGATTATACGTGGTTTTCATCCTCAGCCTTTTCTGGTCTTGTCAGTTAAAAACAAACACACACAGCCAGGAGCTGTGGCTCACGCCTATAATCCCAGCACTTGGGAGGCCGAGGCGGGCTGGATCACTTGAGGTCGGGAGTTCAAGACCAGCCTGGCCAACATGGTGAAACCCCATCTCTACTAAAAATACAAAAATTAGCCAGGAGTGGTGGCAGGTGCCTGTAATCCCAGCTACTCTACTGCAGAGGCTGAGGCAGGAGAATCGCTTAAACCCGGGAGGCAGAGGTAGCAGTGAGCCGAGATCGTGCCACTGCACTCCAGCCTGGGCAAAAAGAGTGAGACTCCGTCTAAAACAACAAACAAACAAACAAACACAACATGCTTGACTTTTATTATAAGACAAAAAAGTGTCATAAGAAAAAGCAACACATGGTGGGCATGTGGAGGGAATGGTACACAGGGTGGGGCCCACTACCCTGCCTATCCCAATGCCAAATCCAGGCTTTCTTTGGCAAAAGGGCGCCATGCTGTTTTCCACTGCAGGCACAGCAAGTGGAGGAAAGGGCTGAGGGGCGGGAAGTGGTGAGCGAGGCTGGCTGAGAATCAGGGCACAGTGCAGGCAGAGCACGGAGTTCAAACTCAGCAAGCCCTGAGTATGAATTCAGCTTTTGTTTACATCCCAAAATGAGGAAAGCCCTTTAGTCGATTTCTCTTTCTCTCTCTGGATAATAGCTTTATTGAGATATCACTCACATACCACAGAGTTCACTCATTTAAAAAACATGCCCATGTTTTTCAGTATATTCACTGAGTTGTGCAACTCTCACCACAATCAATTTTAGAGCTTTTTTTTTTTTTTTTTTTTTTTTTGAGACAGAGTCTCGTTCTGTCACCCAGGCTGGAGTGCAATGGCATGATCTTGGCTCACTGCAATCTCCACTTCCCGAGTTCAAGTGATTCTCCTGCCTCAACCTCCTGAGGTTGGGATTATAGGCATGTGCCATCACACCCGGCTAATTTTTGTATTTTTAGTAAAGATGGGGTTTCACCATGTTGTCAAGGCTGATCTCGAACTCCTGACCTTGTGATCCGCCCGCCTTGGCCTCTCAAAGTTCTGGGATTACAGGTGTGAGCCACTGCGCCCGGCATTTAGAGCATTTTTATCACCCCAAAAGAAACCCCATGCCTATTAAGCAGTCACTCTCCATTCCCCTTTCTATCCAGCCCCTGGCAATCGCTAATCTGCTTTCTGTCTCTATGGATTTGCCTATTCTCGACATTTTATTTAAAGGGAACTGTAGCATATGTGGTCTTTTGTATCAGCTCCCTTCACTTAGCATGTTTTCCAGGTTATTCCATGCTGCACCATGTGTCAGTTCCTGCACTTCATTCCTTTTTATAGCTAAATAAACCCTTTAGACTCCTTAACTTTCCATTTCCTTATCTGTAAAATGGGCTTTTACGTGAATAAATGAGATAATGTATGTGTGGGCATGTGGCAATGAATTTGCCTCCCATTGTCCTTTGGTCTTCCCTGAAATGCTGACTATACAAGGTAACCTCTGGCTCATAGGGCCTCATCACTAGGCTGGCCAGGGATCATCTGGATTCTCCTTGGACAATCTGAATGAAGAACAGTAGTCAGGTGGGGCTCGAGCTGAGTCAGAGCCCCGCTAGTTGGGGGAGCATGGGAGTAGGAACCTGAGTCAGCAAGGAGGCCATATGCAGGGAGCAAGGGGCTGGCACGTGTGACAGAGCAGCTGCGATTGCCCACAAAGCCCGGCTAACCCTCCATCTCCATTTCTCAGAGGGTCCCTGGTGTCCCTTCTCTAAATCCCTTTTTGATGCTAGTTTGAGTGGCTTTCACTTCTTTGCCACCAAAGTCCCTTCCTAGAACAATGTGTGACATGCCAGGCACAATGCCTGGTGTGTCAGGGCCCTTGACAAACGCTGCTCTTTCCATACTTCTTATCACTATTTCACATGAAGGTTGGCAGGGCCCAAGCCTGCCCATGCCAGGGCCAAGGTCTCTGGCCTTTGATAGGATGTGCTCCTTGAGCCCTGGGCCTCCATCCATTCAGATGACTGTAAAGTGAAACTTTCCCTGGCTCCAGGGGAAAATGCTTGTGGTGAGCCTGGCTTTATGTCTTTCAGCACTCAGGGACACCAGGTCTGCACAGATCCCTTTAGCTCCTAAGCTGCAACACACTCAGCTTACATTTACATTACATTACATTACAACAACACTCAGTGCTGATAGACGAATCTGAACTGCTGTTGGCTTCCCAAATGGAACCCTCCCTTCTCCACTTCCTCCTTGTGCCTGAGATCAAATTCTCCCAGGAGAGAAGGTCTTGTCTGTTCCAGAAAGGAATGCAGTTCTTCCAGGAGGAACATCTCCCTTAAAAAAAACAAGCGTGTTCCTAGGTCTTAAGAGAAGCTACGCTCTTGCAGGTGAGAGGAACCTGTAGGGAGTCTCCCGGCAGTTAGTCCTAGGGATGCCTAAACCCCATAGCGGGGTCAAGAGGTGCAGCAATGTGTCATAGACTGAGGCCATGCATCTCACTTACTCTACCAACATGGCCTGCAAACTGGCCACTGACTTCTCGTTGCAAAAACAACAGAGAAGGTGGGGAGGTGCAGCTGAGGAGCGGTAGAAAGGCTGTGCTCAGAGGCAGAAAGCCCTCAGTGCAAATCCTGTCTGGGGCACTTTACAGGTGTGAGCCACCAGGCCCAGCCCTGAGGATTTCTGCAGGGAAAAGGAGAGCATGTTTCAACAGCTGCTCAAGAACCGCTGAGGACAGAAAGCCTTTGGTGCAAATCTTGTCTGGGGCACTTCACGCAAGGTTCCCAGCGGAGCTAAAACTTGATCTTCTAACTTTTTTTTTTTCTGAGGCAGAGTCTCAGTCTGTTGCCCAGGCTGGAGTGCGGTGGGGCAATCTCAGCTCACTGCAACCTCCGCCTCCCAGGTTCAAGCAATTCTCCTGCCTCAGCCTCCGGAGTAGCTGGGATTACAGGCACAGGCCATTATGCCCAGCTAATTTTTATATTTTTAGTAGAGATGAGGTTTCACCATATGGGCCAGGCTGGTCTTGAACTCCTGACTTCAGGTGATCCGCCCGCCTTGGCCTCCCAAAGTGCTGAGATTATAGGCATGAGCCACCATGTCCAGCCAGTGTTCTATCTTTAAAATGCACAAAAATGACATAAGACAATGCCAAGTGCTCTGTAATGATCGGTGTCATCGAACCCCTAGGGGGAGGTCATCTGCACCTTACAAAAGTGCAAATTACAAAACTGTCACCTGTCCCACATCCAAGATCCTGGGAGGGTAAGAGCCCAACAACTAACATTCTGGGAAGCAAAGTTTAATAGCAAGTTGATTCCCAAAAGCAACTGAAAACTTGCCCTTAGGGTTATAACTGGGTAAATTAGACCTAGAAGAATCTGGATAAAAGTTAAGAGGCGGCCGGGTGTGGTGGCTCATGCCTGTAATCCCAGCACTTTGGGAGGCTGAGGCGGGTGGATCATGAGGTCAAGAGTTCAAGACCAGCCTGATCAATATGGTGAAACCCTGTCTCTACTAAAAATACAAAAATTAGCCGGGCATGGTGGCATGTGCCTGTAGTCCCAGTACTCGGGAGGCTGAGGCAGAAGAATCGCTTGAACCTGGGAGGCAGAGGTTGCAGTAAGCCAAGATCGCACCACTGCACTCCAGCCTGGGCGTGGACTCCATCTAAAAAAAAAAAGAGTTAAGAGGCACCATGAGACAATGGCAGGTGTGGGAGCTAAACGGCCTGGGTTCATCCAAGCTCTGCCATGTGCTGTGTGAAACTGGACATGACTTAACCTCTTGTGCCTCAGTTTCCTCTGCCATAGAAGGGGAATTATAATAATAGTACTTGCTTTATAGGATTGTTTGAAGCTGCGATGAGCCAATGGCAGCTAAAGAGGTTAGAACGCAGTCAGTGCTCAGGGAGTGCTAACACCCAAGGACCAGAACTCCTCCTACTTCCTGGCCCCTGACCATGGATGCCTGGTGGTGTCTCTTGCATTGCTGCTCCTGATGGGCCCCTCTAAGCGGTGAACAGTGGCCTGGCTTGGGAACCAGCGGGTGTCTTCTTTGATCCCAGGTCTGTCCCTCACTTCCTCTGTGACCTGGTTCTGCCCTCTGGGTCACTGTTTCTTCCATTCCATCAACACTGGTGAACAAGGCACCAGTTTTCTGGGCACTGTGCTCAGCCCCATGGAGCACAGTGTCCTATGTATAGCTGAGTTTTACTAAAGACTTGTTGATGAGCTGCTTTGTTCATAAATGTGACCTGGCAGCCCCAGGTTATGAGGCTGTGGGGCCTGCAGCGGCTCCTGAGCAGCTGTGTGAAACACACTCTCCCTTTCCTTGTAAGAAATCCCAGGGCTGGGCACAGTGGCTCACACCTGTAATTCTGGCACTTTGGGAGGCCAAGGTGGGAGGATCGCTTGAGGCCAGGAGTTTGAGACCAGCCTGGGCAACATGGAGAGACCAGGTTAAAATATAAGAAATTAACCAGGCATGGTGGTGTGTGCCTATAGTCCCAGCTACTCAGGAGGTGGAGGTGGGAGGATCACCTGAGCCTGGGAAGTTGGGGCTGGGGTGAGCCATGATCATGCCACTGCACTCCAACCTGGGCAACAGAGTGAGACCCTGTTTCAAAAAAAAGAAAAAAGAAAGAAGGAAAAGAAAAAGAAAAAAAAATTCTCTGCTCCCAACACACGCTGAAAGAGGTAGGTGGCCTGGCCTCTCAGCAGCTACAGACTTGGCATGCTTGGGCTTCCTGAGGGCCAGCGAGGTGAGGCCCTGGTTCTAGGTGGGCACCTGCTGATTTCCTCCTTGTAGGGCACTTGGCATTGCCCATACATGGAAAGAGCCCACTAAACGTGAGTTCTTCGTATAATTATGTGAAAGTGCTGGGGTCAGACACACCCTGCCCTCCCTCCCCTTCTTCTTTTCCGCTCCCCTCTTTACCCCTCGGAAGGGTGGGGTAAGGCGTGCTTAGGGCCAGTTTTTTGGGCACAGGACAGGCCCCCGCGAGGGCCACACTCAAGTTCATGGTCACATTCATGCTGCTTTCCCATCTGATGGGGGGCCAGGGCTGTGGTGGCTGCCAGGCCCAGCTCTCTGGCCCCCACTCAGAAGGGCCCTGGGGTTAAGCTCGGCTTCTCCCAGGACCACGCCAGCCTCTCTGGTCCTGACCAGGCCCTGCTTCCTCAGACCAAACGTAGCTGGGCCTCAGGGCGTCCTGGGCAGCTGATAGAGGCGACTCTTTAGAAACTGGACAATCTCCCTGTCACGTGGCTCAGCAGCCTGAGGCAGGGGTGTGGGTGGTCCCATGGGAGCTGGGACTCAGCCTGTCCCTCTGCACAGGCGGCCCCTGGGGCAGTCCTAGGGCCCCAGTTCCTAACGCCCCACCAGCTCCCCTGACCCCTTGGAGAGGACTCACCCAGACCCAGGTTGGCGATGGTCTCAAGGTCCGTGAAGCTGCTGGCCTCGAGGATGGCCTGGGGTAGCCGCAGTGTGAAGGGCAGTAAGTCTCTGTGAAGACACGAGGGGCAGAAGTCATGTCTGGGGCCACTGTGTCCATTCCCAGCCTCCACAAAGGAAGAGCCCTGGCAATCTCTGCTGGCTGCCAGGGTCTCCATATAGCCTGGAAGCTTCCCTGGAGCTGAGGGGCAGACTCTGAGGCAGAAGGAGCATCCAGTCAACTCTAGGTCCTGAGCCAGCACCAGGGAACCAGAGAGGTGGAGACCCTACTCAGGAGTGGGGGCGTGGGGTCACTGCTTCTCCTTGGTTTTCCTGCCTGCTGAGCCCAGCCCAGCTCCTCTCAAGGCATTCTTTAAGGTAAAGTGAGTGGCCCACCCCTCCCTGCCCTCTGACCCTTGCTGGTGC
The DNA here is from genome assembly GCF_028878055.3 of Symphalangus syndactylus. Lineage (NCBI taxonomy): Eukaryota > Metazoa > Chordata > Mammalia > Primates > Hylobatidae > Symphalangus > Symphalangus syndactylus. The sequence continues at coordinate 24,366,703 of NC_072430.2, forward strand.
TCACTGAGATGTGCAGTAAGCACACAGTCAGGCATCTCCCAGCAAACGCAGTCAGGCAGCCCCCGACGAACACACAGTCAGGCATCTCCCAGCGAACACATCAGGCATCTCCCAGCAAACGCACAGTCAGGCATCTCCCAGCAAACACACAGTCAGGCATCTCCCAGCAAACGCACAGTCAGGCAGCCCCCAGCAAACACACAGTCAGGCATCTCCCAGCAAACGCACAGTCAGGCATCTCCCAGCAAACGCACAGTCAGGCAGCCCCCGACGAACACACAGTCAGGCATCTCCCAGCAAACGCAGTCAGGCAGGTCCATCTGATGGCTTTGGTCACAATAGGGAACTGTTCAGGGTTCCTCCAGAGATCTTCCAGAAGGAGTTCGGACTGATGGGGAAATAGGGGCCCGGAAAGGAAAAGGGGTGGCCAGGCCACATGGTAGTGGAAGACACTGTGTGCTGAGGCCAGGGCTCCTGACTTTTGGCCCAGGGCTGTTTCACACGGTCAGGAAGGGGAATGTGGCACTGCCAGGGCCCCAGGATGGGTGCTCCCGATTCTGTTTCTTCCTAGTGTTTAAGGCCTGGGGACCCCCTTTCCAGCCATGTCTCCCGCTCCTTCCTCATTATCCCACCTGCCCTGTTCTCTGAGGCCATTTCCTCCTCTGTGAAGATAGGAATGGATGACAGGGTGCCCAGCAGCGGTTATCAAGACCTGGCAGCCACCACTACTTTCTTCACGACCTGTTCTACCCTCCCTCGCTCACGCTTCGTCCACCTTCTCCCCAAATCCTGATGCCAGTCACTGAAATCCCATCGTCCATCATCTGCTGAGCCTCCCACCATGGCCTCGGCCAGAACTACCTCCTCCCTGGGGTCTTCATGGCTTTGCTGTCTATGCCTCCTCTTCCTGGCAACATGAGGCTGGGAGCCCTGGGAGCTCCTGGAACGGGTGGGGGCTGCCTTCCGGGTCTCCAAAGCCCCGCAGTGCTTAGCACTCACCACGAGGCTCCAAGGCTATTTGCTGAATGGACCCAGCCAAACTCAGGAGCTGAACTGGAGGCATAGCAGAGCAGAGAACGCCTGGCATGGGGCTGGCCCCTGCCAGGGCACCTCTGTTCAGCGATGTTGGCTTCTGTGGCCTCCCAGGTGCCCCCATGGCCCCTTGGGAAGTGCTTCGATGGAGCTGGGACACTTGTGTTTATGGAAGAGTTGGACAGGGCAGGCTGTGGCCCAGGTTCTGGGCCCTTTCTCAGGTCTCGGGAGTGGCCTTGGGCTTCTCCACTGTCAAATGGTCTGGGGACCGGCCAGCTGACGTTGGCATCTTCTGTCATTGTCGTGTGATTCTGCTGCAACCCGAGGTCTTCTGATGGCCAGACTGGATGGGCCCTCAGTGCTGCACTCCCATCTCAGGCCCTGCCCCACCACCACTAACCCCAGCTCTAATTTTGAAGGGTAGCAACATTCATCCCAAGTTGCCTCAATTTATTTCAGTTACATGGTGGCCTCTCAGTGGGGTTTCCAATGGTTCCTCCGTCGCCATGTAAATCACAATGGCCAGGAGAGGCTGCTCAGCTCATGTGTGCCCACCCCCTGACTGCCAGGACAGCCTCCTGCCACCTTGTCACTTTACTCAGTCTGCTGCAGTTGCAGCTGCAGTCACACCCCAGACTCGAACCCCAGCATCCAGGGCCTCCCCTGGTCTGGCCTTGCTCTGCCTTTCCAGCTTGCTCCCCAACATCCGCCCTCCACAGTCCCTTCCCCACACTTGGGGGACTCCTGCTGGCTCCCAAATGATCACACTCATCTTCCTCTAGTGGGTGTGCCCCACTCATTTCCCATCTCTGAGCTTACGCATAGAGGGAATAGCCCCTCATCCCCAGCACCTACATCTACTTAGATTCTATCCATCCTTCGAGGCCACACCATGGACTCTTCTTCCTCCATAACTTGGGGTGCAAGGGTCTCATGTGTCTCTGCTTCTCCACATCCCATCCAATTCACCACTGCACCCAGGGGCAGCCTCTTCCGTCCAGACGAAAGCACACACAGGATGTGGGTGTTTGCTGAGCATCTACTATGTGTCAGGCATGGGGCTCGGTGTTTTGGAGGCTTTAAGTGATATTCTTACTAAATCACAGGCACCTCGAGGACAGGCATTAGTACCTCTGTTTTACAGAGGACACAGAGGCTCAGGGAGGTTAAGGGACTCACCCAAGACCCCCAGCCAGTAGTAAGTTTCTGACAGAAACATTGAAACATTTAAAAATCTATACCAATATAAAATTTGATTCTCTAGAGGGCAAAACTTTCAATCAGTATCACAAGCCACTTACTACATTTTTTTTAAGGAAAAGGAACTATCACTTGTTAAGCGTTATCAATCACTCACCAAGAGCTTTCCCTGTTATCCCACTTAACCCTTGAAGCAATCCTGTGATGTAAGTGCTATTGTCAACAATTGTTAAAATGTTGGATTTTTTTTAAATTAGAAAAGAAACAGATTTACCGCAGCCAAAGTCACACAATACAAAAGTACTTAAAATGTGCAGGTCCTCCCTTCTCCAGAGGGTCCTGCTGTCTACCCCAGGGGTCCCCAACCCTTGGGCCACAGACTGGTATTAGGCCATGGCCTGTTAGGAACTGAGCTGCACAGCAGGAGGTGAGCAGCGGGTGAGTGAGCAAAGCTTCATCTGTCTTGACAGCCGCTCCCCATCACTCGCATTACTGCCTGAGCTCCGCCTCCTGTCAGATCAGCGGCAGCATTCGATTCTCATAGGAGCGTGAACCCTATTGTGAACTATGTGAGTGAGGGGTCTAGGTTTTGTGCTTCTTCTGAGACTCTAACGCCTGATGATCTGTCACTGTCTCCCATCACCCCCAGATGGGACCATCTAGTTGCAGGAAAACAAGCTCAGGGCTCCCACTGGTACTACATGATGGTGAGTTGCACAATTATTTCACTATATATTTCAATGCAATAGTGAAAGCAATAAGGTGCACAATAAATGTAATGTGCTTAAATCATCCCAAAACCATCCCCACCCCACCCCTGGCCCGTGGAAAAATTGTCTTCCACGAAAGTGGTCCCTGGTGCCAAAAAGGTTGGGGACTGCTGGTCTACACTCTGGAGAGTAAACTTGCTGGCCCTTCTTTAATACACACATATGGCCGGGCGCGGTGGCTCACGCTTGTAATCCCAGCACTTTGGGAGGCCGAGGCGGGCGGATCACGAGGTCAGGAGATCGAGACCACGGTGAAACCCCGTCTCTACTAAAAATACAAAAAATTAGCCGGGCGTGGTGGCGGGCGCCTGTAGTCCCAGCTACTCGGAGAGGCTGAGGCAGGAGAATGGCGTGAACCCGGGAGGCGGAGCTTGCAGTGAGCCGAGATTGCGCCACTGCACTCCAGCCTGGGCGACAGAGCGAGACTCCGTCTCAAAAAAAAAAAAAAAAAAATACACACATATGCGTGCCCAAGCACACATGCACACACACAATTTGCTTTACTATTTTTTATATATTTTTAATTTTTTTGTAGAGACAGGGTCACACTAAATTGTCCAGGCCTGTCTTGAACTCCTGGCCTCAAGTGATCCTCCTGCCTCCGCCTCCCAAAATGCTGGGATTACAGGCGTGAGCCACCACGCCTGACCCACATCACGTATTTTAAAAATGAAAATGGCACTGTGTTCCATCAATTGCTCTGCAGCTTGCTTTCTTTACTGAACAGTAAAGTGATCTATACAGTGAGCACGTCCGTACATGTATACTGGCTTCTTTCTTTTTCTGTGCTGCAGAGTATTCCATGGGATAACCGTCATTTATTTTATTTTTTTGAGATGGAGTCTTGCTCTGTCGCCCAGGCTGGAGTACAATGGCATAATCTTGGCTCACTGCAACCTCCACCTCCCAGGTTCAAGCAATTCTCCTGCCTCAGCCTCCCAAGTAGCTGGGATTACAGGCGTGCGCCACCACGCCTGGCTAATTTTTGTGTTTTTAGTAGAGATGGGTTTTCACCATGTTGGCCAGGCTGGTCTCAAACTCCTGACCTCGGGTGATCCACACAGTGGCCTCCCAAAGTGTTGGGATTACAGGCGTGAGCTGCTGTGCCCAGCTACTATTTTTCTTCTTTTGATGGTCATCCAAGCTTGCTTGCTTTCTCTATTTCCCTCCCTCTCTCTCTTTCTTCCTATCTTCCTCTCTGTCTCTCTTTCTTTCATCAGTGCTAACCATTACAGAGCTTACTAAGTGTCCAGGAGCAGTTTTAAGCACTTTACATATATTAGCTCTTTAAATCCTCTTACCAGCTCCATGAAGCAGGTACTTTCCTCATGCTCATCTCGCAGCTCCGAAGACTGGGGCACAGACAGACTAAGTGGCTTGCCCCTATCCCACAGCTTGTAAGTGACAATGCCTGCATCTGAATGGAGGGTTCAGGCTTGTAACTCCGAGACTACTTGTTTTTAGCAAAAAATTATTTCCTAATTGCCACTGGATCCAATTGTGCTGCAAAGAACGAATTGAGCACATCATCTTTCTGCCCTCAAGCTAGTATTCCTTTTTTCTTTTTTGAGACGGACTCTCCCTCTCTTGCCCAGGCTGGAGTGCAGTGGTGTGATCTCAGCTCACTGCAACCTCTGCCTCCTGGGTTCAAGCGATTCTCCTGCCTCAGTCTCCCGAGTAGCTGGGACTACAGGTGTGCACCACCATGCCCGGCTAATTTTTGTATTTTTTAGTAGAGATGGGCTTTCTCTATGTTGGCCAGGCTGGTCTCAAACTCCTAACCTCAAGTGATCTGCCTGCCTCAGCCTCCCGAAGTGCTGGGATTACAGGTGTGAGCCACCATGCCCAGCCTCAAGCTAGTATTTCTATTGAATACATTCCTAGATGTGAGTCTGCCGGGCCACAAGGTAGATATATTTGGAGAAATGACAGAATTTACCAAACTGATCCCCTTTTCCCCAGCTTGCTCCCATTTACACTCCATCAATGCCTATGATGGGCTGAGGAGTAAATGGTCCCAAGCTAATGGAGCAGCCTGTACTGGTTCCTCCCAGTTCCATAATAAAAGACAGTAAACACCCCAGTCCTCCAATCTCAGCTTCAGTGTGTCCTCATGGTGCCGTCCTGCTCTGTGACAAAGGTGGAGCCTGGGCAAATTGCCCAGTTTGGGGTCTGGAGGGCAAGTCAGTTTCATGCCTCAGTAAACATTAGCAGGGTGTGAAGATGGGAAAGGCAGGCGTCTGAACCTGGTGCCGCCATGCACAGCTTATTCGTCTCCAAATGCTGAGTCCTTAGTTCTTGGAAAATGCCAAGAAAAACCTCCAGATAGGGTGCTGGAGTGGTGAGGCCTCCACCTGAACACTCACTGACAACAAAAAACCAAAGGGAACTAGACACTTGTGAGGGACTCCACTGGGGCCGCCACACCCATTTATACTCTGCAGACTGCCTGGATCAGAATCCTCTAGGGAGCTGCTAGAAATGCAGATTGCTAGGTTTCCAACCAAGGGTGCCTAGCATCAGGTCTGGGGGTAGGCTGAGAATCCACCTTTTTTTTTTTTTTTAGATAGAGTCTCGTTCTGGCACCCAGGCTGGAGTGCAGCGGTGCGATCTCGGCTCACTGCAACTTCCGCCTCCTGGGTTCAAGCAATTCTCCTGCTTCAACCTCCCAAGCAGCTGGGATTACAGGTGCCTGCAACCACCCCCGGCTAAAGTTTGTATTTTTAGTAGAGACTGGGGTTTCACCATGTTGTCCAGGCTGGTCTTGAACTCCTGACCTTCAGTGATTCGGCCTCCCAAAGCGCTGGGATTACAGGCGTGAGCCACCATGCCCAGCCGAGAATCCACATTTTTAAACAGCTCCTGAGAGGATCCTGGTGGATGCAGCCTTCGGTGGGAATCACAGGCCCCCAAGGTCAGGGCTATTAAAAAAATATTAAAATTAAGCAACCTTCCTGATGTGTGTGTGTGTGTGTTTCCTTATAAACTATGAAATCCACTAAAAAGCATTCACAACAACAGGAATTTTTAAGATGGGATTTTTAGCTGGCTGGGTGCGGTGGCTCATGCCTGTAATCTCAGCACTTTGGGAGGCTGAGGCGTGTGGATCACCTGAAGGTCAGGAGTTTGAGACCAGCCTGGCCAACATGGTGAAACCTCAGTCTCTACTAAAAATATAAAAAAAATTAGCAGGGCGTGGTGGCAGGCACCTGTAATCCCAGCTACGTGGGAGGCTGAGGCAGGAGAATTGCTTGAACCCAGGAGGCGGAGGTTGCAGTGGGCCGAGATCATACCATTGCACTCCAGCCTGGGCAACAATAGTGAAACTTCATCTCAAAAAAAAAAAAAAAGGGGGGGGAATTTTTAGAATAAATATTGTGACATTTCCCCCACACTCTAGAGGGTAGCTTGTGTACTTCCCAGGGAGCCAGCGCCTCTCTCTGGAGGTCTCTGTTTTAGCTGGTGCTTTCCAAACCTTTGTAAACAGAGAGAAATACCTTTGACATCATGACACAGCATATGTGCATGCACACACACACACACACACACGCCCCCCTACACACCACGAAAACAAAAGTTTAGCAAAACAAGACTTATTCCAGCTACGTGAGATTCTGATAGTTTCTAGTCCAGTTTACTTTTTCATTAAAAAGAAAAAAGCCATGACCCACTAAACTGATTTTATAAACCCCTCTGAAGTGTTTTCCAACACTAGCAATCAATTCTCCAATTCTCCAGACACCAACTGGGTATACAACGATTCAGCTCAATTCTGACACTAATTACCTGGATGTAGAGTTAGACTCTACAGACTTAAGGCTTCAGTCCTCCAAGCCTGCCCCCACTTCAGATGCAGTTGTCTCAGGCCACCAGCCGGCTTCTGACTGGCCAGCTATAGATCAGAGCTTTCCAGGCACAGTGACGAGATTTTTCCTAGGGCAAGGATGCCCAGCCAGCCATCCCCTCCTCTTGCCATCTCCTCCTCCGGGACAGGAGGGTGGCGGCTTAGTCACAACACTGGGCACATCCTAGGGTGGGGCAGGCCTGAGAGGCTCTTCTCTTCCTTCCTCATTTTGGGTAATGGAGCCCACTTCTTGAGGCTAATGACTGCAGTGCCCAGGGCTGTGCCGGGGATCAGGCCCCATGATCCTTGCAAGGTGCTGAGCACAGCACCTTGGCACCAAGCAAATACTCAGGAAACCATCAAGCATGTTCGTCCTCCTGTCGTCGAGGATGGAAACCCTGGCATCTCCACAGTCTCCCCCTGCTCCCTCCCTCAGTGGCTGCCCTCACCCCTCTGGTTCCCCTAGCCATTGCCTGGGGCAGTCACCTCCCCATACGGCCAGGATGGCTGCAGTAGCCCCTTGCTGGTCTCTGCTCTCCCCTTCCTCCAATCCCACCACCTGCTGTGGCCAGGTTGCTCACTGAAGAGCAGTCTGGTATCAGCAACAGGCTCACAGCACCTGCCGAAGGAAGTCCCTGCAATCCCTAGGCACAGCGTTCAAGGCTTTCCAAGCATTTTACCTCCCACCCATTATGCAGTTCTGCCCATGAAGCCACTCCTGAGGCTGCCCATAGCTTTCCCACTGCCAGGCATTTGCCCATGCTGTCTCCTCTGCCTTAAGTTCCCTTCCCGCCCTTCCTTGCCCGGCTCGAAACATCACAATAAAGAGGGCCACATGGCTCCCATATGTGGAGGGAGCGGCTGGAGAGGGGGCAGCACAGGCATCCTCCCAGCCACGGGCCTGGCAGTCAGTCTCCTGGGCAGAAGCAGCTGGGGCTTGCGGGTCACATACACTTGGGTTCAAATCGGCTCAGAACTTGGCTGTGACACCAAGGCAGGTCACATCCCCAGCCTCAGTTTCTTTATCTGTAACAGTAATGAGGACACGCTTGATTGTTTTTTGAGCCCTTACTTCATGCCAGGCGCTCTGCTAAACCCCTTCCAAGGATCATGGAGTCTGATCCTCAGCACAGCCCTGGGGGCTGACATCACTGAAGCAGTAATACCTTCCCTAAAGCTGTTACTGCTGTAGCGGTTAGAGGGAGCTCTGTGGGCAGTCGCAGCACAAAGGCTCACTCAGCACAGATGCCCCATCAGCAGGAGCCAGTCACGAAATCACTGTTGACATCCCACTACCCTGAAGGCTTTACCGGCTCTACACACCCATCCCCTAGCCTCAGTGGGGGTTGCCTTAAGTGCTGGCCCTTGGGACCATCAGGGATTGTCCTGGTGCTGGAGCCTCACACATGCCTAGTAGTGGCCCCAGGTTTACTTTATGCTCCAGAGCTGCCCACAGGACCAGACTGAGGTTGGGGTCACCCTGCAGTCGCACCCTCACTGGGCTTCTCCCACTCCCAGTCCTGCTCCCCTACTCCCTCCTGCTTTCTCCTCGAGGGCAAGTCCTGAATCACCCCTTTTATATGAATCTTGTCATGAATCACCCCTTTTATATGAATCTTGTCCCAAAGTCTGCCCCTAGGAGACCCCCAGGTAAGCAATTGTTATCATTCACCTGGAAGCAGTTCTCAAACCCTGGTCTGAGACAGGCTCATTATAAACGCAGATTCCTACTTTGGGAGGCTGAGGTGGGCAGAACATTTGAGGTCAGGAGCTCGAGACCAGCCTGACCAACATGGTGAAACCCTGACTCTACTAAAAATACAAAAAAAATTAGCGGGGGGTAGTGGTGTGTGCCTGTAGTCTCAGCTACTCGGGAGGCCGAGGCAGGAGAATTGCTTGAACTCAGGAGGCGGAGGATGCAGCGAGCCCAGATCACGCCACTGCACTCCAGCCTGATGACAGAGTGAGACTCCAACCACCCTCCCTAAAAAAAAATGCAGATTCCTGCGTCCCACCCCAGACCCACTGAGTCAGGATCTCCTGGGAGGAGTCTGGTTTTTTTTTTTTATTATTATACTTTAGGTTTTAGGGTACATGTGCACAATGTGCAGGTTTGTTACATATGTATCCATGTGCCATGTTGGTTTGCTGCACCCATTAACTCGTCATTTAGCATTAGGTATATCTCCTAATGCTATCCCTCCCCCCTCCCCCCACCCCACAACAGTCCCCGGAGTGTGATGTTCCCCTTCCTGTGTCCATGAGTTCTCATTGTTCAATTCCCACCTATGAGTAAGAACATGCGGTGTTTGGTTTTTTGTCCTTGCGATAGTTTACTGAGAATGATGATTTCCAGTTTCATCCATGTCTGTATTTTTAACCAGCTCTTTGGTGACTGTGGGACCCAGCCAGGTCTGGAAACCCTCTCTAGAGCCCTTACGCCAGTCCACCTAGGCTTTGCATTAGTTTGGAGTGAGCATCTTGAAGGAGAACCTATCTCTTTTTTATTTCTGGGGGCAGAGGCTGCAGACAGAGCACAGAATGTGCTCCCTGAGTGCTGGATTGAGAGGGACGGGGGCGTCCTGCTCTGGGGAATCTTCACTGTGCAGCTTGGCCCTCTGGGGGCTGCCATGCTGTCATGGGGAATAAGATCCAGGAACAGGCTCCCAGCCCAGCCCCCGGGGCCCCAAGTGCTCACTGACAAGAGGCTCTGGGAAGGGGAAGGGGCCTGGATAGGCTTGCTGAGGACCAGGCCTGTGGTTCAGCATGGTGCTGGGGACACATACCTAACTAAACGCCAGGACTGACAAGCATCCACTGAAACACCCCTCTGTGCCATGTCCTGGAGGTGACACAAGGCACGTGATATGCCTCTGGGACATCACCTGCTGCCTCCAGGAGTTAGGCTCTGGAGGAGTCTGTAGGGCGGGATCTTAGAATTGCACAACCACAGAGCTCTAGAACTTTGAAGTTCCATCTTGGCTAACATCCCCTTGATGGGGGAGGCAACTGGGGGCCAGGAAAGGTCAGGTGACTTGCCCAGGGTCACAAGCTTCTAAGTGATGGGTTTCCAACTCCCAGCCTGGGGCTATCCCTCCCACAGCATCTCACTTCTGAGCTACTCACAAACTCAGGCCCCGGAGCTGACATCCCTCAAAATATGGTGATGCCAGACTCTGTGCCCTGTGGCCTCCCAGGGTACCCTGAGAGTTTGAGGGTAGGCCCAGGGGCACCTGCTTTTCTGGAACATGGAGGAAAGGTTGAGTGGTGACAGCAGTGAGCTTGGTGACCATGGCTCCAGAGCATAGACAAAGTCGCTGCTCCAGCAAACCCCTATGGCCCAATTCATGTAAGTAGAACAAGGGCACTGACTGGGTGTGGGGCAGGGTGCTGTTTCTTTTTTGTCGCTCAGGCTGGAGCGCAGTGGCACAGTCTCAATTCACTGCAACCTCTGCCTCCTGGGTTCAAGCCATTCTCCTGCCTCAGCCTCCCGAGTAGCTGGGATTACAGGCATGCGCCACCACACCTGGCTAATTTTTCCATTTTTAGTAGAGTGGGGTTTTACCAAGTTGCCCAGGCTGGTCTTGAGAACTCCTGACGTCAAGTGTTCCACCCGCCTCGGCCTCCTAAAGTGCTGGGATTACAGGTGTGAGCCACTGCGCTGGGTCGGTGCTGTCTCTTTACATGTGTTTCTTATTCCCTCCTTCAGCACCAATATAATGATATCATCATTCCCATTTGACAGAAGAGGAAGTTGAGGCTCAGGGAGATTAAATAACAAGCTCAAGTTCTGGGCTTTGGAATTATGCCATCATTTGTTCATTCACAGCACCTAACATGTAACTAACACTGTTAGGCTTCTTCCGCTACGGTTAGGAGCTTGGCACCTACCTCTCTAACAGCCTAACGTGTCATAATGTACCAAGGGCCAGGAGGCCTCTGATGTTTTGCCTTGTGGGCCTACAGGCATCAGAATTATTGCAGGATGCACACAGTGAGGCCTCTGGAGCAGACAGTGTGGACTTTGGTGATGTGTCTGGTTTGAAACCCTGCCCTGCCATTTACCAGCTGGGCAAGTGACTTCTCTCAGTCTCCGTCTCCTCATCTGTAGAATGGGGATAACGAGAGCATTCCCCTCCTGAAATTGTTTGCAAAATTTAAAAAGAGAATGGCTATAAAAGCCCTTAGCACAGTGCCAGGTACCTGGTGTGCCCTCAAGAGGCAGCAGCTGTTAGCATCAACATTACTGGGGCAGGAAAATAGGGTCTGGAGGCAGGGAACATAAGGCCAGTTCGCACTTCAGCTATGACAGGAAATATCCTCTCCATAGGGCGCAGGCCAAGCAAATGACTTTGTATCTTTACTTCATACTCTTCATTTACATAGGGCGTACCCCAAGTAACCAATGGAATCCTCTAGAGGGTATTTAAACTCCCCCAGATTCTGTAATGGTGCCCTTGAGGCCCTATGCTTGGGCCTGCTCCCACACTGTGGAGTGTACTTTCATGTTCAGTAAACCCCTTCATTCCTTCCTTGTTTTGTTTGTGCGTTTTGTCCAATTCTTTGTTCAAGATGCCAAGAACCTGGACACCCTCTACTGGTGACATATTTTGGCAAGCCAGCGGGGATGAAGAGGTAAGTCCAAAGTTTGGGATTTCTTTTTCTCCTTTCTCTTTTTCCTTTTTGCTCCATACAGGGGAATCAATCAATCAATCAATCAATCAATCAATCTCTCTCTCTCTCCCTCTCTCTCTTCTTTTCCAACTCAGGACCCTTGGTGGGCAGCGCCTAAATACGAAAGCAACTGCAGGTTTCTGGCCGTGGCCAGTGAAACCAAGGGGTTTCCATGTGGAGAAGCCTAAATGCCACCGCCCAGTTCACTGAAGGGACCAGGGTCTTTTTCATTTCTTTTTTATCTCTCTTTCTTTTTCAGTCTTTCAGTGGCTGTTTCCCAGTAGCTCCTTGGAAATTAAGGATAATTGGCTGGGGTCACTCTCCAGTATTGCCTGAAGGCCTAGGAACGAATGGGAATAATTGCCCTGTCCAGAATGGGAAAGGATTCTTTTTTAAAAAAAAATATTTTCTGAGTGTGGTCCCTGATCCCTACATGTGGCACAGCTCAGAGCAAACTCGCATGTTTCAGGACTTAAACCTTCTTTTCTTATGCTAAATTCTTCCCTTCTCCTATTCAACTGGCTAAGGGCAAAAGAAACCCACCCAGCCTCCAGTTCCTATCATTAAAGTTCACGGAACAGGAAGCATGGGAAGGTGTGGCCTTATCAGATTATAAGGATGCTAAAAGTCAGGGATTACACCCAGGTACCAAAGGAAAGCTCATAGCAGGCTCTGGAGGGAACACATGCAAAGTGGCGCCAGTGCCCACCTAAGGTCAGAGACATCTGACACTCTAAGATTGGAGCCCACAGGAGGATGCTCTGGGGGATCCTGCAGACCTCAACCTCCCCAAAGGGGATGCTCTTGGCAGAGGTTCTGAGGTCTAGTACTAAGCCCTCCTTAGAATTTTCTCTTGCAGTTGCAATGGCTCCTTGGCCCCCAAATTGTTTAGAATCTGGAGTTTACTGGGAAAGTGGGATAGCTTTGCATGGATCCCACTTGTGCTGCTGTTGTTAAGAACAAATAGTTCCTCTTCAAAGGGTTTTGGTTCCTGGTTCTTTGTTCTATTCTAAAAGGTAATCTTACCCATTCATCTATTAGCCCTCCCTATCTCCACTGTGCCTAAACACACCCAAGATACACTGTACCTGTCCTCCCTGTCAAACGCCCACCCTCACCTCCTTTGATGATGTCAACAGTAGCCAATCGGAATTAGCCTAGATTGTGTGGTCCGACCCCAGCCCACAGGGGGAGGACACAGGAACAGGGTCTGCTTCAGGCATAAAAACTCCTGGTCTCCTTTGTTTTGCATGCTCTCCCTTGCCTCTGCTTTGCATGCAGGAAGCGCCCATCTATAGAAGTAAATTGCCTTGCTGAGAAAACTTTTGCCTGAATGCTGGGTTCACCTCGCAGCACTGACAATTTGTTTCTAACAATCTGTGGCCTTGCCCAGGATTCCCATTCTCCTCTGGGGAAGTGGTCTCTGGTCATCTCCCAGGGGGAGACGTGACCCACTGCCTTGCTGACGTGGCCTCAAGGGCTAGAGATCGGGACCCCACCTGCTGTGACGAATAAACCTGGACTCTCGGCAACGTTGGAAGGAAAGGCTTGCCTACAAATACCGTGGCAACCAGGTAACTTTGCACACAAGACCAAAGTAAGAAAAGCCGTAGGGGCGGTGAAGTATTTCGTTGGTGGTTGGGATATCTTGGAGGTTGAAAGTGTGTATGAATGGTCATAGGCACTACTGCATGCAGTGCTGCTTGTGTGAATGGTGATAGGCATTACTGCTGTCCAGGCTGAGTGGGTACTATCGGTGGTTCTGTGGTCACCTCATCTTCAAATGGCTTAGGGCAGATCCTGCTGTGGGGCTATAGCATGCCAATGCTAAGAGGGACCTAATTTCCTGTGAAGGAAGTGGCCAGATAGGATGAAGCGAATGGAAAGGAGTGCAAGAAACCTCCATTAATGAGGGTTGAGCCTCTAGAGAAAAGGGAAGGCAAGAGAACTCTAGTAAGAGAGATTGGGCCACACACACACTCAAGGGGGCATCCAAAACCTCCAAGATGGGAAACACTCCTAGTACAACAGGGAAAGGTAAGGACGGGGATAGTCAGATCCCCTCCGACAGTCCTCTAGGTCTCATGCTAAAATATTGGAAGGAGAATGAGAGGAATAGGCACAAGAAAAAGCAACAGATGATAAAATATTGTTGTTTCATTTGGGCCAAGGAACCCATCCTCAAACCTGCCATCTTCTTGCCAAAATATGGATCAGATGAGGATTGGGTCTGTTAACTTTTAACTCAGTATGTGAATGACAAAAGTCTGGTCTTGCAGGAAGAGACTATGCCCTCTTCTGGAGGAAACAACCTGTTCTCCTCTTTCCCCCAAAGAATGCAGGGGAAGGCGTAGAAAAACCAACCCCTAGGCAGAGGGATCCCAACTCCTGGAACCCTCTAAACCACCTTTCCCCATTTAATTCCCCCCCACTTGACCTGCCCCCTCCACAGGCAGCTGCTGCCACCCTGGACTCGGTCCCAGATCCTTCTGCTACTCCTATTATTCCTCCCCCTTATACTCTGACTCTTGAGAATTACCACCACCCCATGAGTCTGTTCCTTGTCAGCCTAAGTATCCTTTCCTAAAGGGACTACCATGTAAGAAGGATATTCAAAATCTTCCTTTCCCCTCTGCCTCTAAGGAATCAGCTCCAACTCTGTTCCCTTTGAGAGAGGTGCCCCAGGGAGGAGGAGCTACTGGCTTTGTAAATGCTCCTTTGACTAGTTCAGAGGTTCGAGGTTTAAAGAAAGAACTTAAGCCACTGCTAGATGACCCATACAGGCTGGCAGATCAATTCCTAGGCCCCCAGTTATATACCTGGGCCGAATTAATGTCCATCCTGGGTATCCTCTTCTCAGGGGAAGAAAGGGGGATGATTCGCAGGGCTGCTATGACAATTTGGGAATGTGAACATTCTCCTGGCCATCTAATGTTCCTGCAGCAGACCAGAAATTCCCAGCCCAAGATCCTCAATGGGATAATAACAACGCAGTCTGCTGGGAAAACATGAAAGATCTTAGGGAAATGATAATTAAAGGAATCTGGGAGTCAGTGCCCCATGCTCAGAATCTTTCTCGAACATTTGACATGCAACAGGAAAAAGATGAAGGGCCCATGAAATTTCTAGAAAGACTAAGGGGACAAATAAGGAAATATGCAGATTTAGATCCAGAAGACCCTCTTGGGCAAGGAATATTAAAGCTACATTTTGTCACAAATAGCTGGCCAGACATAGCAAAGAAGTTGCAGAAACTAGAAAACGAAAAACCGGTCCAGAGAGGAACCCCTAGGAGAAGCCCAAAAAGTATATGTGAGGAGAGATTAAGAAAAGCAAAAACAAAAAACGAAACTTATGCTATCCACCTTCCAACAGATGGCTTCAAGCCATATGCTTCTAAACAGAGACTCCAGGGGGCCAGGAATTATAAAGGGTCCAAACCCCATTTGGAGGACCCAAGCCTCCTACTAGGGGACCCAGACCCTCAGCTACCAGGCCCTCTAAAGAGTGTGGGGGAGCAAGGTCAAATAATCCTGGAAATGAGAGAGAGGGAGGACAGGATAGGTGCTTCAAATGTGGAAGAGCAGGCCACTTCGAAAGAGAATGCCCCGAGTTGGGGAAGGAAAAAGAAACTGTTCTGCTCGTGGCATAATAGCAGACCACCCCACCCATTGAGTTGAAGCCATTCCCCTCCCCAGTGCAACAGCTAATAATGTGGTTAAAGTATTACTAGAGAAGATAATACCTCAGTTCGGGCCAGTAGAAAACATTGACTCAGACAACAGGACTCACTTTACTGAAAATATCATTAAAGGGCTTACTCAAACTTTAGGAATCAAATGGGAGTATCATGCCCCTGGCATCCATCCTCATCAGGAAGAACAGAAAGGATGAATCAGACTTTAAAAAATCATCTAAGTTAATTTTAGAAACCCCATTACCCTGGACTAAGTGTCTCCCCATCATTCTACTCAGGATCCGAACTGTCCCTCAAACAGATGTTGGCTTATCCCCTTATGAAATGCTCTATAGGTTACCATACTTAAGTTCCACTAGTGATATTCCCACTTTTGAGACCAAAGATTAATTCCTTAGGAATTATATACTTGGTCTATCTTCTACCTTATCTTCCCTTAGGACTGAAGATCTCTTAGCGTAAACCCTGCCTCTTGAGTTTCCAGTCTATCAGCACCGGCCCGGAGACTACGTCCTCAATAAGAGCTGGAAAGAAGAGAAAGTTGAACCGTCCTGGGAGGGACCATATCTAGTGCTCCTAACAACTGAAACTGCAGTCTGAACTGCCGAGAAAGGATGGACCCATCACGCCCGAGTCCAGAAAGCACCGCCCCCTCCAGGGTCATGGGCCATAGTCCCAGGGGAAAATCCTACCCAACTAAAGCTAAGGAAAGTTTAATTCTCTTTCATCTATTCTGTTACTCCTTCTTCTTTCCTTGTTCTCTTGCTAGCCACCTCATTATTAACGTAACTAGATCAGACTCACCCCAGACCATTACCTTTGATGCTTGTTTAGTTATACCTTGTGGGGATCTCCAAAGCCAGAGACAGCTTGCAGCAGCAGATAAATATCTCTGCCCCTCCAAAGCAGATGCTTCTAACTTGCGTAGGTTTCCGTTTTGTCATTCTTGGGAATATGTCGTTTGGACCACTCAACACCAAGATTGGGTCCCCTCAAAGGATTTCCCGCT
The DNA here is from genome assembly GCF_028878055.3 of Symphalangus syndactylus. Classification (NCBI taxonomy): domain Eukaryota; kingdom Metazoa; phylum Chordata; class Mammalia; order Primates; family Hylobatidae; genus Symphalangus; species Symphalangus syndactylus. The sequence continues at coordinate 24,382,929 of NC_072430.2, forward strand.
AGCGGTTCTAAAGCCCTATATCCATTTTACTAAAGGAAGTGCCCCTCCCAATTGTCGATATAACCAATGTAACCCGGTGCAAATCTCCATCACCATCTCAACTCTCCGAGATTCCTCCCCCACCCTAAACCGTTTCTATGGTATGGGAGCAGATGTAAGAGGGAAAGACCCCATAGGATTCTTCAAGTTGCACCTCATTACATCTCCACCCCTCATATCTCCACGTCTATCCTCTTCTACACCCGCTGACCAGACCACTGTCTCTTCACCTGACGACAAAAACAAAGTATCTATTGTAGAGATTAAAAATTTAAAACAAACACTGACAATTGAAACAGGATACAAAGAAGCAAATGCCTGGATGGAATGGATTGAATATTCTGTTCGCAGTCTAAACAAAAGCGACTGTTACGCTTGTGCGCAAGGTAGGCCAGAGGCCCAAGTCGTCCCCTTTCCACTTGGATGGTCTTCTGCCCAACCTGGCATGGGCTGCATGGTGGCTCTTTTCCAACACCCCACAGCCTGGGATAGTGAATTCTGTCGAAGTCTCTCTATGAGATTCCCTGAAATTCAACAACTTGAGGGTGAGCCCCAGAGGGCCTTCCAGCCTCCATCTCCAGATGCCAAGTTTACTTCCTGTCTCTCACGACGGGGAAAAAATTTGCAGTTTCTTGGGGACCTACAGGGATGCAGTGAGATTAAGTCTTTCCAAAAGCTTACCAATAAGTCTGCCCTTGTTCATGCCCGAGCTGATGTATGGTGGTATTGTGGTAGACACCTGCTGGACACTCTGCCACACAACTGGAGTGGTACTTGTGCTCTAATTCAATTGGCCATCCCTTTCACCCTGGCATTTCAACAACCAAAAAAAGAGAAACTACAACACCGTAAAACAAGAGAGGCCCCTCAAGGATCTTTCGACTCCAGTGTCTATATAGATGCAATTGGAGTCCCACAGGGGGTACCCGATAGATTCAAAGCCCGAAACCCAATAGCTGCAGGATTTGAATCATTATTTCCAACGGTAGCTGTTAATAAGAATGTAGGTTGGATAAATTACATCTATTATAACCAGCAGCGATTTATTAATTACACTAGGGATGCTATCCGAGGAATAGCTGAACAATTAGGGCCTACTAGCCAAATGGCTTGGGAAAACAGAATGGCCCTAGATATGATATTAGCAGAAAAAGGTGGAGTTTGTGTTATGATAGGAACCCAATGCTGCACCTACATTCCCAACAATACAGCCCCCGATGGAACAATTACAAAAGCTTTACAAGGTCTTACCTCCTTGTCAGATGAATTAGCCACAAATTCTGGGATAAGTGACCCTTTCACAGGATGGTTAGGGAAATGGTTTGGTAAATGGAAAGGACTCATGACCTCTATTGTTACCTCTCTTGCAATCGCAATAGCTGTGCTTATTCTTGTTGGATGCTGCATCATGCCCTGCATTCGTGGACTAGTCCAAAGACTTATAGAGACAGCTATTCACAAAAACTTCTCTAGTTCTTCCCAATCCTATAGTAATAAATTCTTCCCCCTGAACGATCACCAAATCCAAATCATGTTAGATAGGTTTAAGGAAAATGTATAAATTCAAGAGGAGGAAATTGTTGTTGAGAACAAATAGTTCCTCTTCAAAGAGTTTCTGTTCCTGGTTCTTTGTTCTATTCTAAAAGGTAATCATACCCATTCATCTATCAGCCCTCCCTCTCTCTGCTGTGCCCAAACACCCCAAAATGTACTGTACCTGTCCTTCCTGTCAAAGGCCCACCCTTGCCTCCTTTGATGATGTCAACTGTAGCCAATCGGAATTAGCCTAGATTGTGCGGTCTGACCCCAGCCCACAGGGGGAAGACACAGGAACAGGGTCTGCGTTAGGGATAAGAAACTCCTGTTCTCCTTTGTTTTGCATGCTCCCCCTTGCCTCTGCCTTGCATGCCAGAAGCACCCTTCTATATAAGTAAATTGCCTTGCTGAGAAAACTTTTGCCTGAGTGCTGGGTTCACTTTGTGGCACCGAAAATTTGTTTCTAACAGAACAGGAGGCATGGGAAGGTGTGGCCTTATCAAATTATAAGGATGCTAAAAGTCAGGGATTACACCCAGGTACCAAAGGAAAGCTCATCGCAGGCTCTGAAAGGAACACATGCAAAGTGGCGCCGGTGCCCACCTAAGGTCAGAGACATCTGACACTCTAAGATTGGAGCCCACAGGAGGATGCTCTGGGGGATCCTGCAGACCTCAACCTCCCCAAAGGGGATGCTCTTGGCAGAGGTTCTGAGGTCTAGTACTAAGCCCTCCTTAGAATTTTCTCTTGCAGTTGCAATGGCTGCTTGGCCCCAAAATTGTTTAGAATCTGGAGTTTACTGTCTACTGGGAAAGTGGGATGGTGTTGCATGGATCCCACTTGTGCTGCTGTTCTAAGCAGGGAGCCTGGTTAATGTGTGATGCCCTCCTTTGGTACTGTTTGGCTCCAGCACTCTTTGGAGTCTGGGGAGGTCTGGCCTTTAACAACCAAACTGCCAAGGAGACTGCTTTACCCGAAATTTTGGTTCGTAGCCTTCATTGGCTTATCTATTGGGGCAAAGTAAAACAGTAAGCTTGTATTGCTATCTCATGGCTAAGGTTCCAAGCTACTGGATTTTCATTTATGTGTGTGTATACACATCTAGATGTGTTTATTTGTATGTGCACTTACTGTTATATGTTGTCTACCAAAACTGGCAGAGTCTAGCACCTTTTAAAGGGTCTGAATAGGAAATATTTGTTATCGATTGTTTCTAAGGGCAGCCACTATGAGACTTCATAAGAACCTTGGTTTTTCACAATCTTTTATGAACATTTCCTTTCTATTGATCCCAGGTCCTTAGACAAAAACTCAATCGTCAACCAGAAAATGTTTAAATTTACCTATAGCCTGGAACACTGCTCCCCAACCCCACCGTTTTCAAGTTGTCCCACCTTTCTGAAACAAACCAATGTATTCATGTATTCCTTAATTGTATTTGATTGATGTCTCATGCCTCCCTAAAATCTATAAAACCACGATGTACCCCAACCACCTTGGGCACATGTTCTCAGGACCTCCTGAGGGCTGGGTCATGGGCCGTGGTCACTCATATTTGGTTCAGAATAAATCTCTTAAAATATCTTACAGAGTTTGACTCTTTTCATCGACAGTAAAACAAGTATTGTAAAAAAAATGCATCGGAAGTTGGTAATTCTTTTTTTTCTTTTTTTTTTTTTTTTTTTGGGATGGAGTCTCGCTCTGTCGCCCAGGCTGGAGTGCAGTGGCGCGATCTTGGCTCACTGCAAGCTCCGCCTCCCGGGTTCACGCCATTCTCCTGCCTCAGCCTCCTGTGTAGCTGGGACTACAGGCGCCCGCCACCACGCCCGGCTGATTTTTGTATTTTTAGTAGAGACGGGGTTTCACCGTGTTAACCAGGATGGTCTCCATCTCCTGACCTGGTGATCTGACCGCCTCGGTCTCCCAAAGTGCTAGGATTACAGGCATGAGAAACTGTGCCTGGCCTGGCAATTCTTTTTTTAATATAGTTAAGCATGAAGCTGGATTTAGCGCAAAGCCAAATCTCACATACATGCTTGCAGTGCTTCACACTATGTTTACTGTTTTGCATGGATAGTGCTGGAGTACTTATTGGCCATGTGCCTAAAGTGAATTTCTTAATTGCAGAGGCTGTATGAAAATATTGGTGAACTTAAGGATACGGAATTATGTGTCGGGATTAAAATATTCATTATGTGGGTTTTTGGAGGCCCTAGGTAACACTGTAGCCTCCAGGGTAAATTGAGTAGGAAAATTTAGGGTTGGTTTCCTGTTTATTTGTTTTTGGCTTCTAGTTTTCATTCACTTGCTGTTTATTCTCCTCTGGCTTTGCTTGTGTATCCATATGTATAAAACTATGATTTCTTTTTAGTTCCTAGTGGAAGGCTTTTATTTGGTTCTGTGAATAGTTATTTTGTTTCCCATGTATTTCTAGCAAGTCATCATTCATTCCATTTATCTGGAATTCCAAAGCTACCTTTGTCGGGCCCACAGGAATTAATGGAGCACACCACCTTTCTACCTTTAAACTAACTTTTTGGATTTTAGGCTTCCTGATAATTTAAGTGTCTTGAGTATACTCTTGTAAATAGAATTTAAGTCATATTTCTCTCTCTCTGCCTCATGTCTCCAAAATTTGTAAACTATTTGTGAATATTCTTAATTCATGGCAATGTGTTTGTTTGCATATGGTCAGGCAGGGTGGCTAGGGCCACTCAGGGAGAGAGAACCCAGAAACCTGGCATGCCAGCAAAAGGGAGAGAGTTTCTTACTAGTCAGTCTCTGGCTTCTTTCTCTCTGCGCAAACTGGTTAAATATAAAGGAAAAGTCACTGTTTGTCTCCTCTGTAAAGTTTTACATTAATTGGTTTAATAATAATAAAAGCTTAAGTCAAATATTTTGTCGGAAAAGTGAAAAATGTAATGCCTTTTATTTAGTTCACGTGACTTGAGTAATCTTTGGGAAATAAAGACAGTTTTAAAGATTATTGGTAAAATATAAATGTCTTCAAAATGTAAACATGTGGTCCAAATTATGTTCAAATAATGGGTTTGCTAAATGCTTGAAGGTCATAAGCTGCTTCTTTGGCTTTTGAAAATTGTTTAACTTGCCTGCTTTCCAGCTAGGTAAGGCCTGGGGACGTGCGGAGTTGGCCACGCTTCTAGCTATGCTGGAAATAGTCAAACTTTACCAGAACATAACTTAGCAGGTTTTACTTTAAAATTCGCCATTATAACATGCAGTTAAGACTACTAGAGGCCAGGCATGGTGGCTCACGCCTGTAATCCAGCACTTTGGCAGGCCGAGGCGGGCAGATCACGAGGTCAGGAGATTGAGACCATCCTGGCTAACACAGTGAAACCCCGTCTCTACTAAAAATACAAAAAATTAACTGGGTGTGGTGGCGGGTGCTTGTAGTCCCAGCTGCTCGGGAGGCTGAGGCAGGAGAATGGTGTGAACCCGGGAGGCAGAGCTTGCAGTGAGCTGAGATTGTGCCACTGCACTCCAGCCTGGGCAACAAAGTGAGACTCTGTCTCAAAAAAAAAAAAAAAAAAAAAGACTACTAGAAACAGTTTTACATGCAAGGTGTATAAGAACAGTAGAATGTGTGTGTGTGTTTTTTTGTAAAAGGTTATAAAAGGTTTTTACTTCTTTAAAATTTCTGAGTCATTTTGGCAAAATAAATAATTTATGGTACTCTGGAATTCCAAAATCAAACTTCAGTTTCAAAATTGTCTTTCCTAATGCCTGATTTTTTGGATGGATCAGAGGGCCCCTGAAAACATCCAGAAAGGAGGTAAACAGGATTATTTGACATGTTTAGGTACATGAGATTGCCAAAATGATGTTCGATCTTCTTTAGGTTATATTTTTGTGAATAATACTAATACGTGTTACAAAATTGTATGGGATTTCTAAAGTGTTAATATCTAAGTAGACACTATCAATTATAATTATGATTATTATGCTAAGTTATTATAAACCACAAAAAACAAATTTTCTTGTCAGTGCTATGTACCTAATTTGGAAAAACAACTAGTATCCGAGATAATATAAGTCTAATGTTAATTAAGCAGGGCCTCGTGGAGAACCAGGATGGCCACCTTGTCCTTCCTAAGTCCTTAAAGCTTTTATTATTAAGAGTTCTGCATTCCATGACTCAACATGGAAAAGATAAAATGATCCAAATTGAATACATCGATGTAGTGACTTATAAATTACTAAAATAGTTTATAACCAATGTTTGATCCCATATTCCTGGGAAAACAATTAAAGCTTCAGGTACAATTGGTCACCTGGTAGGCCACTTAAACATTTTACAAAGGGATTTCATTCAATTGTTATTTTCAGTGCATGTGTTCTGGTTGTATAAAAGCTTTCCCATGCGAGAGAGCTGATGTTGTAACAGTAGATTATTAGTCTATAGTGTATTTTCACCAGGTAAAAAAGCTTTTTATAGTTTAGATCTTCTGAGAACATCAGAGAAAGACTGTCCTTGCCATCCACATTGCAACAAAACTTCGGGACCTGGAACTTTGGGTTCATAATCTCAAAACTGTGAAGGGTCCCTCCATACTCTTGGAACTGTATGCCCATTGGAACCCTCAGGGTAAGGCTAACCAGGGGGATTTCTCCCCAGAAGAGGATGGCATCCTTGATGTGAACGGCTTTTCCCAAGTTCACAGATTAAGGCCTCCACTATCATGAAACTCATCTTTGAATATTTTCCCTTGCTTATGCCTCTATGAACAATAGAAGTGGAAAAGGGGTCTGTTTTGTGCACTTATGGGGTGTACTTTTATGTGCGAAGGAGTTTGCAGCCAGCCTTATACATGAAGAACTTTATACTTTGATGGATAAAGGATAAAGGCCCAATGCAGGTTAAAAAAACTTTAATGGTACCTCATTATGGTTGCCTCATAATCAGTCAGAAACAAAACATTGGTTCATTCCTCTTAACCCACATCACGGGTTAAAGATATCACTGCCAGGAGGCCTTCACTCTTCTAGAAGGCCATAATTTATTAGGTCCTTTTTCCATGTTTTAAAGTAAAAGAAGCAGTGATTAGCAATATATCCCTTATGACAGGCTCTACAGCACATTCTACTGTAAAGGCTACAGTTACACAACAGACTTTAAATTTTCTTGTGAAAGTTATGATAGAATTGGCTGAACAAAGACATATCTGTGCAGCTGCTGGCACATGTGGCCTATGGAGAAATACATCAAATGAAGATTATAGAAATTCAGTGCTAGGGGATTAACAAAGAAACTGCTTAGTTAAGTCATTCCTTGGTCTCTTTGATTTTAGGAGGTTTGGCTTGTGGGGACCTTGGGTAAGGAGCATATTCCAATTTCTTACTATTATCCTCCCAATAGTCATAGTGATAGTCACCCTGTTGGGCTGTATTCTCTCAAAGGTTTTAAATGCTTGCATGCAGCCATCTCTAGAATGTCATATGGTCTCTCTCCAACTGGAATAACAGGAGCTGCAAGAAATATGTGACCATGAGGACACCGTAACCTATGAATGATGGGCTAAGTAAGACCAGAAACCCAAAATGATGGTAACAGAGAACGGCACTAGGCCCTAAGTTTTGATCACATTCTCACCTAAGTGAGAACCTGACCAAAAAGGGGAAATTTTTTATTTATTTTGGTTTTTTTTTTTGAGACGGAGTTTTGCTCTTGTTGCCCAGGCTGGGGTGCAATGGTACAATCTTGGTTCACTGCACCCTCTGCCTCCCAGGTTAAAGCAATTCTCCTGTTTCAGCCTCCTGAGTAGCTAGGATTACAGGCGCCCGCCACTATGCCCAGCTAATTTTTGGTATTTTTAGTAGAGACGGGGTTTCGCCATGTTGGCCAGGCTGGTCTCGAACTCCTGACCTCAGGTGATCCACCTGCTTCGGCCTCCCAAAGTGCTGGGATTACAGGTGTGGGCCACCGTGCCTGGCCAGGAACTTGTTAAACAAAATTCTGGGAGGCCATTGTTTTGGACTAAGCTCATGCACTAGGCCCCAACAAACCAAACCAAAATGGTGTCGTTGGTGCTAAGACTTTAAGGAAACACATAGATTTTAGAACAGACCAGGTTTTCTTCTTTTCTCCTGCAAATCTCTGTAACAAACATTCTTGACAGCATAGGTATCTACCCCCTGAAGTTCCCATTAAATCTTTTAACCAAATTCATTTCCTCTTGCATAGAGACCATCAAGCTTCAGATGAACAGGCAACAAAGGTTCCAGCCAGTTGCAGGTGAAGACACCAACCCTGGCCAACAAGAAGCTACCCTGCCTCCACTATACAGAGCAGGGTGAGAGTTCCTTGATCCCCAATAGGTAGGGACTACACCCCAAGCCAGCATGAAGCAGTTACAGAAAAAAAAAGACCATTGGTCCCTCTGCCTCCTATAAAGATTTATGGGGATCACCTCTCTCAGGGAAGAGATGAGGCAGGAAAATAGGGTCTGCAGGCAGGGAACATAAGGATGATTCACACTTCAGTTATAACAGGAAATATCCTCTCCATACAGTGTAGGCCAAGTAAAAGACTTCGTAACTTTACTTCATCCTCTTCATTTGCATAGGGTGTACCCCAAGTAACCAGTGGAATCCTCTAGAGGGTATTTAATATTCCCAAAATTCTGTAATGGTGCCCTTGAGGCCCTATGCTTGGGCCCGCTGCCACACTGTGGAGTGTACTTTCATTTTCAATAAACCCCTTCATTCCTTCCTTGCTTTGTGCGTTTTGTCCAATTCTCTGTTCAAGACACCAAGAACCTGGACACCCTCCACCGGTGACATTATCAGCCTCACTTTTCCTGCCCATCTGGACTCAGGAGGGTCCTGGTAGGTGGGGAGGGGTGCTCTAGGTAGAGCATGGTTTTCTTCAGAGGCAGCAGGGGTTGTGGGCCTGGAGCCCACTGCTGGACCCCAACACATACCACCCCATTTCTACTCAGCCCTTGTCACGGTCCCGTAGCTTAAGTCATTGACTTATGGCACCAAAGTGTATTTTTAAATTCTTACTGACCCCAAACCAGTTATGAATAAACAGGCAGTTCTCAGGGTGGTTAGCAGACACCCACTCCACCCAGCAGCTGCTTAGTAATCATAAGCTACCTCCCATAAAGGGGGATCAGCCCCTGTTGCTGCCCCTACAGGAAGTTTCCTCTAGAACTCCTGCAATGGGAGGACTGGTCCACGCAGGACTCCAGGCTGTCCTTGAAGCTGAAAACACAGGAAGCTGGGAGACAGGCAGTGAGCCAGAGGGGCAGGTGTGGAAGGGAGGGGCTCTTATCAGATAGTGTGAGAAAGCCTCAGAGCCAACACGTCCCCTGTGGTTCCCAGAGGGGCCTGTGCCCTCTCTCTGCATCCTCTGGGCCGCACCCCTCCCTCTGGGGCTTCCCTGTGAAGTCCCCTGCACCCATCCAGGGTTGCATGTGATGTTTGCTGCAACCAGATAACCTCCTGCAGGGCCGGGTCTACTCACCTACTGACACAGTAGAATGCAATCAGTCTGAAGATGTCCTCAAACACAAGAGCTGAGCCTTCCAGGTACAATACTGGGGAGAGACAAGAAGGGACCTGGGTGAGGTGAGTATCCTGCCAAGGAAATGGGGGAAGAAGGTGGCAGGGATGGGGTCGGGGGCGTGCCTGCAGCACTCATTCTGGGTCCCATGCTGGGCTGCATGCGGCCCCCATACACATCAACTGCCAGCTGGACCTTAGGTAAGTGAGAAATGGAATTCCTTGTCAATCCACTGAGATTTCAGGGTATTACCTACTTGTATCAGTCCATTTTCACGCTGCTGATAAAGACATACCCGGGCCGGGTACAGTGGCTCATGTTCGTAATCCTAGCACTTTGGGAGGCCGAGATGGGCGAATCACAAGGTCAGGAGTTCAAGACCAGCCTGGCCAACATGGTGAAATCTGTCTCTACTAAAAATACAAAAAATTAGCCGGCGTGGTGGCAGGCACCTGTAATCCCAGCTACTTGGGAGGCTGAGGCAGGAGAATCACTTGAACCCGGGAGGCGGAGGTTGCAGAGAGCCGAGACCCCACCACAGCATTTTGCCTGGGCAACAGAGTGAGATTCTGTCTCAAAAAAAAAAAAAAAAAAAAAAAAAAAGACATACTGGAGACTGGATAATTTATTAAAAAAAGAGGTTTAATGGACTCACAGTTCTACGTGGCTGGTGAGGCCTCATAATTATGGTGGAAGGCAAAAGGCACGTCTTAATGGTGGCAGACAGAGAATGACAGCCAAGTGAAAGGGGTTTCCCTTATAAAGCCATCAGATCTCGTGAGCCTTATTCACTACCAGGAGAACAGTATGGGGGAAACCGCCCCCGTGATTCAATTATCTCCCACCAGGTCCCTCCCACAACTTGTGGGAATTATGGAGCTATAATTCAAGATGAGATTTGGGTGAGGACACAGCCAAACCATATCACTATTAGGATAGCTGGTGTTAATATACACTCATCATTTTTGACAAAATAACACAGAAGGTTCTAGACTGTAAATGCAGAATTAAACATTTAATAGATCACAGTCATCCCAAGCAACAGTCTTAGAATTTGGCAATTCTGAGGCCCAGGAGAGGCCAGGAGGAAGGGTGTTGCCCAGTTCTGCTTCAGCTTCCAGGAGGAACATGGGTCTGGGGCACTAAAGTGGGGCCACTGGCCTGTCACCCAGATCTCCAGGGCCTCTCAGAACCTAACCTGATTGGCTGCACAGCTCACCCAAGGGCAAGGGCTACCCTGATGTTTTACAGCTCTGGCAAGGAAGAGGGATCAAAGCATTTGTTCAAAATCCATGCCAAGGTGGATGGGGCTCCTCAGAGGGGCAGGGTGCCAGGATGCCACCGTCAGTGCCTGCAGCTGGGGCCAGACTGACCAGCGGAGAACATGGCACCATGTTCTGCCCTGCTTGGGAGAGCCAGGGCGAAGGGCTCAGAGAGGCTCAGCAGGTTGTTGGAGGTCCCACTGTTCATCAGTGCCCCACAGGCACCTGCCCCACAACTCTTGACTCATCCTCACACTCAAATGGTCATGCTCCCTGCACGTGGGAGCCCCACATGAGTGCTCTCTGGCTCCAGAGGGGCCAGGAAACACGTGCATGTCCCACTGTGGTCCTGGTCTCCCGAGGTTCTAGTTTCCATGTGATGGACAGGGAAGGCAGGACCCGGCTTCCAGGTCTGGCTCTGAGCCTGGAACAGACAATGAGGCCTAGAGTGCACCCTTTCCCCTCTCAGTGCCTCTGTCCTTCCACCTGTAAAGGGAAAGGAGCTCTTCCCTAAAGCCACACGCACATAGGTGACATCAGTTTGCGGACCTGTTTTCAAAGCCTAGGACAGCACTCCACAGCCTTAGAGGTCTGTGAGATGCTTATAGTGATATGCGAACCAACATGTTGTGTTCGATTAGCTTCATTTTTTATATTTGCCTTCTTTCTGCATATCAAACACTGTTTTGTTTTGTTTTTTTTTTTTTTTTTTTTTGAGACGGAGTCTTGCTCCGTCCCCCAGGCTGGAGTGCAGTGGCGCCATCTCGGCTCACTGCAAGCTCCGCCTCCCAGGTTCACACCATTCTCCTGCCTCAGCCTCCCAAGTAGCTGGGACTACAGGCGCCCGCCACCACGCCCGGCTAATTTTTTGTATTTTTAGTAGAGACAGGGTTTCACCGTGTTAGCCAGGATGGTCTCGATCTCCTGACCTCGTGATCCGCCCGCCTCAGACTCCCAAAGTGTTGGGATTACAGGCTTGAGCCACCGCGCCCGGCCAACACTGTTCTTAACAGTTCACATAATTAAAAAAATTATATTTGTCTATGGCAAGGAGATAGAGACAAAATTTTAAAAGAGAATTTAAATAAAATATTAACTAGATGGTGGTACAGGAGGTATTTGGAGGATGCCTACAAATGACTTAAGTCTGAGAGACCCTAGCTGGTGGTGTTGGAATTCACAGGATGCCCCAGGCGTCCCAGTGCCACCTAGTGCCCGCATCTGGTGCATTGCCGACTCCTTCCACAAGGGGCAGCACAGGTGTGGCCAAGGGAGGCTGGGGCCAAAAGACTTCTGGCAGCAGGGAGGGGAGAGAGAGGTTCCATCTGTAAGATGGGAAGGGAAGGAAGGACCTTCCTCAGGAATGCCTGGAGTGGGTTAGTGGTAATACACACAAAAAGCCCAGCCTACATACCAGGCACACTCAACAATCAGCGGCTTTCCTTCCCACTGAGGCACGGCCTGATCTTTGCAGAACACAGATAAACTTTGAAGACAAAGTCAGTCACGCCCCCTTCTGTGCCCCCTGGCACTTTACACAAAGCCCTGGACTCCCTTCCTGAAACAGCATCCTTACAAGGCTTTGGTATCTAGTCCATTTGCTGGGTTAGCTGCTAGTGCAGGAACTAGGGCTTATTCACTTTGGCAGCCAGGGTCCAACACGGTGCTAGGTGCAGAGGCCCAATTACTGTTTTACTGCTAAAACCCCAGATTTGTAAACTCATAAGTAATTCTTAAGGCTCATGCTTGTTTCTTTGCAATTAAACCTCTCCCCTGGCCCCAGCCCCTGCCCTTTCTGCCACCTTTCCATTCCTGACTATGCAAACAGCATCCCTTCACATGAAGGCCACACACGGGGAGACCCTGTATGCTGGGGCAGGGTTTGGTCCATCTTTGAGTCTCCCTTAGCATCCAGCACAGTGCATGGGAGACTGATAAATGTTTACTAAAAGTCTGTCTGGAAAAGACACTCTAGAGGGGTAAAGGCCACAGGGGCATCATGGACAGGGTCTTGGACCTCTTACCATGTGGCTGATGGCCCTTCCCTCTAGGGCCCCAAAGGGACACCTCGGACTTGAGGAAGTCCCAACAAACAGCCTCACACCTTTCTAGAACAAAGGTGAGTGCAGACTGGCACAAGACAAACAATCCTTTGTTCTGACCGGTGGTGGGCTTAGCTTCTAGACTGCCCCCTGTCCTGTACTGCACTGGCTGGGTGTCTTGTCTGTGGGTTCCCAGGCCACACCACCTGCACGTGAGCATGTTCCGAGGTTGTTGCTTCTCCTCTCTGTGCCTCAGTTTCTTCACCTATAAAACAGGTGATATGGTTTGGATCTGTGTCCCCACCCAAATCTCAAGTGCGATTGTAATCCCCTGTGTTGGAGGTGGGGCCTGGTGGGAGGTGATGGGATCATGAGGGTGGGTCCTTCGTGAATGGTTTAGCACCACCCCCTTGGTGCTTTTCTCTGATAGAGTTCTCATGAGATTTGCTTGTTTAAAAGTGTGTGGCCCCTGCCCCCCACCTTGCTCTGCTCCCACCATGTGAGGCACCTTGTTCCCCCTTTCCCTTAAACCGTGATTGTAAGTTTCCTGAGGCCTCCTCAGAAGCTGAGCAGATACCAGCATCATGCTTCCTGTACAGCCTGCAGAACTATAGCCAATTAAACTTCTTTTCTTATAAATTACCCAGTCCCTTTCTTTATAGCAATGCAAGAACAGACGAACACAACAGGGGTAGTAAAGTACCCGCCTGTTGAGGATTGACTTGTGTTCCTGCAAAAGATATGTGAATGTGATACATGTGAATATGTGTGAATCTCTAATACATGTGAATGTGACCTTATTTGGAAAGAGTCTTTGTAGATGTAACCAAGCTGACCCCATACTGCATGAGAGTGGGCCCTAAATCCAATGGTTGGTGTCCTCATAAGAAGGCCATGTGATGGGCTGGGTGCGATGGCTCACGCATGTAATCCAAGCACTTTGGGAGGTCGAGGCAGGTGGATCACCTGAGGTCAGGAGTTTGAGACCAGACTGGCCAACATGGTCAAACCTGTCTCTACTAGAAATAAAAAAAATTAGCCAGGAGTGGTAGCGGGTGCCTCGGGGGGCTGAGGCACGAGAATCGCTTGAACCCGGGAGGCATAGGTGAGACCGTGCCACTGCACTCCAGCCTGGGGGATACAGCGAGACTCTGTCTCCAAAACAAAGAAGGCCATGTGAGGGCATGGGACACAGACCCAGCAAGGGGAATGCCATGGGAAGCTGGAGATGGAGATTGCAGTGATGCAAGGAATGCCAGCCAAGGAATGCCAAAGATTGGCAGCAACCACCGGAATCCAGGAGGAAGGCATGGAACAGATGCTTCCACAGTATCCAGAAGGAACCAAGCCTGTCCACACCTTGATTCCAATTTCTGGCCTCCAGAACTGTGAGAGAATGAGTTTATATTGTTCTAAGCCTCCCAGTTTGTGTAATTTGCAGTGGCAGCCATAAGAAGCGACTACACCACCTCATAAACGTCACTGTGAGCATGAAATAAATTACGCCATGGGAGTGGCTTGGAACAGTGCCCGTGTGTTCAGTCAATGGGAATATTACTAAACTGTCATTTTACACATGCAAGGCAATGTGGTGTGAGGCAGGGGTGCAGGGAAAGGGTTTTGCGGACCCACTGGGTCTCATTTCCTATTGCTCCTCAACAGAAACCCTGTCTGTTGGCTGGGCATTTTCTTCCCTCTCTCCTGTTCCTACAGTCCTCACTCCCACCTCCTTGCCTCTGCTCATGCTGTTTGTCCTGCGCAGAGAATCCCTGCTCCTCCAGAGTCCAGCTCTAGATCCACCTGCTACCCCAAAGCCTTTGTTTCCCAGGGATTCCACCCTCTCCCATCGGAAAGCCACACACAGGGTACGCTGCCCAAAATGCCCATCAGGGAAATGCCACATGTATGTTTTACTGTGAGTGAGAGGCAGGGGCTCTTGGACTACAGCTGGGGCAGGAACGGTCTCACTTTGCCCTGTCCCCTGCCCTGAGCCCAACACCATGCCTGCCACACAGTGAGGACCCGTAAAGAACAGTCGGGCAAAAGGGGCCTTCAGGTGTTAAGATCCAGAGCAGGCCAAATAAACAGGGACAGAAAGGATATTAGCGGTTGCTTAGGGCTGGGGGTAGGGGGAGATAGGGGGATGCTAGCTAAACGGTATGGGCTTCATTCATTCTTTCTTTTTATAATGGTAAACTATAAATTACACACAATTTAGCATTTTAACCATTTTTAAGTGTACAGTTCAGTGGCATTGAGTACATTCACACTGTTATGCAACACAAGGTTTCTTTTTGAGGTGATGAAATGTTCTTAATTGTGAGGATGGTTGCACAACTCTGTGATACACTAAAAGCCATTGAATTGTATACTTTAAATTGCTGAACTGTATGATATTTAATACTTAATTTTTTTTTCTGCCAGCGCCTTGATCTTGGAAGATATTGAATACATTAAATAAACACATCTGAATAAAGCTGTTATCTAGTAAAAAGATATTGATACATTAAATAAATACATCTGAATAAAGCTGTTATTAAACCAGAAATATTCACACACACACACACACACACACACACACACTGAATTTCACTTCCTGCATTCTGTTTTCCTGCGATTTTTTATAATGAGCGTATACGACTTCTATAAGCAGAGACATAGTCAAGATTTTTCTCTAAAGGCCATTGGTTTCCAGTGTCCTCTCAGCTCACGCTGCTTTCAGTAGCAGCTCAAAACCCTACTAACACAGCTGAAAAGCCCCCATGCCACCTACTGCCCAGGAGACCACATCACTCATGAACCTGCCAAGACAGATCTGATAGAGCCTCAGGCCGACCAGCACCCGCTTCTGCCCTGGGCAGGGAGCGGGCCAGCCTGCTCCTCCCAACAAAATTGCCAGCTCCAGCAGTTCCTGAGACTTGTCACACTGAGTACATTCTTCCATATCCCTCAACAAAAGCCTCAGGGGAAACATACCAGACCCTGTGTAAACAAGAGGTGAGCTGTGAGAACAGGCACCAGGCAGCCGAACCCAGTGCGCTCCAAGTTGACAGCAGGTGACAACAATCAGACTTTGCCCTGGCTCAGAAGAAAGGAAGCCTTTCACCAGTGACTCACCCTCAAGGCTGGGTCGGGGCAGGTAGAGATGCTGGGTACACACATGCCAGCCCAGCTCCTGGCACTCACAATTTCAACATCAAAACGGAACATCCATGAAGAACTGAAAGCGATTAGGTGTTTTTGTTTGTAAAGAGGTTCAGGTTTTCAGGAATGGAAAACTATATATCATATGTTCTTACTTGTAAGTGGGAGCTAAGCTATGAGGACGCAAAGGCACAAGAGTGATAGAATGGACTTTGGAGAGTTCGGTGGGAAAGCTGCATGTGGGGTGAGGGATAAAAGACTACATGTTGAGTAGAGTGTACACTGCTCAGGTGATAGGTGTACCAAAATCTCAGAAATCATCACTAAAGAACTTATCCATGTAACCAAAACCCACTTGTACCCCCAAATTAAAATAAATAAATTTTTAAAATGCAAGTTTTTTGTATAATTTAATAAACAACTTTAAAAATGCGAAGAAAGAGAAGCTGGGCACGGTGGCTCACGCCTGTAATCCCAGCACTTTGGGAGGCTGAGGCAAGCAGATCAGCTGAGGTCAGGAGTTCGAGACCAGCCTGGCCAGCATGGTGAAACCCCGTCTCTATCAAAAATACAAAAATTAGCTGGGCATTGTGGCAGGTGCCTGTAATCCCAGCTACTCAAGAGGCTGAGGCAGGAGGATCATTTGAACCCAGGAGACAGAGGTTGTAGTGAGCCAAGATCGTGCCACTGCACTCCAGCCTGGGCAACAGAGAGAGACTCTGTCTCAAAAAAAAAATGCTAAAAAAGAGAGAGAGAAATTCAGTTTTATTATTCAGTAATGCAAATGAACTGTCAAGAGCAGAGACTGCATGTGCATCTTCTGTTTTGCACAGGACCCCCAGCATATACCATGGTGGTTGGTACATTGCCAGTTCTCAAATATTTATTTAATTATTAAAATAAATAACTGTATTCATAAAATGGTTTATTTTGGAATGCTTATAGATTCACAAGAAGTCGCAAATAAATGAATAGGGAAGTCCTGTGTACCCTTCACCCAGTTCACCCCAGTGGTAACATCGGTCACAATGTCAAAACCCAGAAATTGACCTCGATGCAATCCCCAGACGCCATTCAGATGTCAGCAGTTTTATATGTATTCATTTGTGTGTGTGTGTGTGTTTGTATAGTATTAGGTAATTTTATCACATAGGTAGCTTCGTGCAGTCACCACAATCAAGATATTTAGCTCATCCAACACCACAGAGCTCCCTTGTGCTATCCCTTCATAGCCACATCTACCCCCTCCCCAACACTAGGCCTGACAACTAATCTGTTCCAGTCTCTATGATCGAATTATTTCACAAATGTCATATAAGTTGAATCACAAAGTATGTATCTTTTGAAGACTGGCTTTTTTCAGTGTAACTTCCTTGAGGTTCATCCAAGTTGTTTCGTGAATCAATAGTTCATTGCCTTTTATTGCTGAGTAATATTCTGTAGCACGGATGTAGCATGGGTTTGTTTAGCCATTCATCCACTGAAGGACATTTGGATGGTTTCCAGTTTTTAGCTACTATGCATGAAACTGCTGTAAACATTGGCATACAAATTTCTGTGTGAAAAAATGTGTTTTCATTTCTCTGGGATATATGCCCAAGAGTGAAATTGCTGGGTCATGTGGTAAGGCCATCTGTAGTTTCCTATCCTTTTTTGGGGAAGGAGTCTTACTCTGTCGCCCAGGCTGGAGTGCAGTAGTGCGCCATCACGGCTCACTGCAACCTCAACCTCCCAGGCTCAAGTGATCCTCAGCTTCCCGAGTATCTGGGACCACAGGCATGCACCACCACACCCAGCTAATTTTTAAATTTTTTGTAGAGATGGGGAACTCCTAGCCTTAAGCAATCCTCCCACAACGCTGGAATTACCAGCATGAGCTACCATGTCCAGCCTCTAGTTTTCAAAGGAACTGCCAAACTCCTTTCCAGAGAGGCCACACCATTTGACATTCCCACCAACATTGCAGGGGTGATTCAGTTTCTTCCCATCCTCACCAGCCTTTAGTGTTATCCCTACTTTTTATTTTAACCATTCCAATAGGTGAAGAGTGATATCTCATTGTGGTTTTAATTTGCATTTCTCAAATAATTAATGATGTTGAACATCCTTTCATGTGATTGTTTGCTATCTGTGTATCCTGTTTGGCGAAATGTCTGTTCATGTGTTTTGCCCATTTTCTAATTGAATGTTTTTCTTTATGGCTGAATAATATTCTACTGTATGGATATATCACATTGTATTTTTCCACTCATCAGTTGATGGACATTTGGGTAGTTTCCACATTTTGGTTACTACGAGTAACGCTGCTATGAACATTTGTGTACAAGTTTTTGTGAGGATATGTTTTCACTTCTCTTGGGTATATACCTAGAAGAGGAATTGCTCAGTCATATGGCAATTGTGTATGTTTAAGAAACTGTCAAACTGTTTTCCAAAGTGACAGCACCATTTTATATTCCCATCAGCAATGTATGAGGATTCTAATTTCTCCACGCCCTTGTCAACACTGGTTATTGTCCAGGTTTCTTATGATAGTCACCCTAGTGGGTGTGAAGTGTATCTCATGGTGGTTTTTTGATTTGCATATCTGATGATTAGTGCTGTTGAGAGTCTTTTCGTGTGTTTATTGGTTATTTCCATATATTCTTGGCAAAAATGTCTTCTCAGATCCTTTGCCCATTTTTGATTGGGTTACTTGTCTTTATTTATTTATTTATTTATTTTTTGAGACAGGGTCTTGCTCTGTTACCCAGACTACAATGCAGTGGTGCGATCATGGATCACTGTAGCCTGAACATCCTGGGTTTAAGCAATCCTCTCAGCTAAGCCTCCCAAGTAGCTGGGACTACAGGCATGCACCACCTTGCCCAGCTAATTTTTGTTGTTGTTGTTGTTATAGACATGGGGTCTCAGTATGTTGCCCAGGCTGGTCTTGAACTCCTGGGCTCAAGCAATCCTTCCACCTTGTCTTCCCAAAGTGTTGGGATTACAGGTATGAGCCACTGTACCCGGCAGAGAGTTCTTTATATATTCTAGATGCACATTTTTTTTTTGTCAGATATGTGATTTGCAAATGTTTTCTCTCATTCTGTAGTTTGTCTTTTTGTCCTCCTTTTTTTTTTTTTTTTTTGAGACGGCTCTGGGGTTCCCTCTGCTGCCCAGGCTGGTCCTGAACTCTAGGGTTCAAGGGATGCTCTCACTGCAGCCTCCCAAGTAGCTGATATTACAGGTGCATGCCACTGCATCTGGCCTTGTCTTTTCATCCTCTTAACAGGGTCTTTCCAATATTTAAGAATAAAACAGTGCTGTCCAAGCTTGTCTGGAAAATAGTAGGCACACAATGGGTGTTATATAAATGATTCAATAGGGCCATTCCCAATCTGCTTTAATTAACGGTCAATTCTTCTCTCTATTGATATCATTAATGAATTGTTGGCCTTTAATCAGTTATTATTCTTATCTAGGCCAAAGTCCTCTCTGTAATTTTATTGACACTATTATTTCCCTTCGTAGATGCTTTCTTCACAGATGGTGCAAAGGTAAATTTCAGATATGCCTACTTTTAATTACTACAAGTTCCCAGCGATTGAGGTTAATGTATTCAACAAATGAAAACTTGTCCTTCATCACATTGACACTAGAGAAAGAATGCCTATTGACACACGCCTTCATTACAGTCTCATTTATCTTTGCTAACAAATGAAGTGTGAGCGTTTGTTAATCCAAGCCTGATCCTTGCTTTGAGAAGGAACAGATCATGACATGAAAGCATGGAACGAGGATGTACCTTGCCAAGGGTCATTATGTTTGAAGTATACACATACTTGTGAAACACAAACCCAATGTTTCATTTTAGCAGACAGCTTTGTTAACCCCAGAGATCCCACTTATAACACATTTCGATCGACAATAGGAGTTGTTAATAAATTTTCCAGTTCTGACCCCCATTTGAGGGGCTTGGTCAGAGTTTCTCTTTGGCTAGGACATTTTTCCTTATGTATTTACTCATCAACAAGGACTTATTGCGCTCATAGTATGTAGAAATGAAGAGTAAATGGGGTGGGGAGTGGTGGCTCGCACCTGTAATCCTAGCACTTTGGGAGGTTGAGGTGGGCGGATCCCTTGAACTCAGGTGTTTGAGAGCAGCCTGGGCAACATGGTGAAACACCATCTCTACCAAAAATACAAAAATTAGCCAGCCATGGTGGCTCACATCTGCAGTCCCAGCTACCCTGGGAGGCTAAGGCAGGAGGATCGTTTGAGCCTGGGAGGTGGAGGTTGCAAGGAGGTCCAGCCTGGGTGACAGAGGGAGACTCCATCTCAAAAAAAAAAAAAAAAAAAAAAAGAAAATGGATAAGGAAATTGAGAGGAAGCCTCACAGTTAGAAGGGTAACAGGGAACCTGCCGGTATATGGGCCCTGGGACCTACCTGTAATTCTTTCTTGGTGGAGAGGGGTGGGTAGAGTTTCAAAAACAATCAGCTCATTCTCTTTTGATGATTGAACATTTGGTTGGTAGGGTGAGAGAGATGTCGATTGATTTTATCTAAGGAAAATCTTGCATGCAGAAGGCCTCAATATGCATGCTTATGGAATGAGCACTGGATGGATTACAATGGAGAGATTAGGATTGCCCCAGGAGGAAACTGTCATCCAGGGACACAAGGAAGGCTTGGACACCACCCCTACAGGAGATGGGAGTTTCTGACCTTTCAAAGGGCTCAATGCTTGGAATAAAAAAATGCCCTCACACCTGGCTAGGAGGGGACCTTTGGGAGGGAGGGGCGCCTGCAGGGCCCCATGGGCTGGGGATGGGGAAGTGAGGCCCTTCAGGGCCATGCCCACTCTTCCATGGCCCCCACCCACCTTGGCCAGCCTGTGGGCCATCCTGCAGGCCCCTGCAAGGGGCAGGCTCCTTCCCCATTTTGAAGGACATAGTTACATTTTGGCCAGGGTCCATGGCTGCCCAGCAACACCGCAGTTGCCATGGGAACCACCACTTGGCCAGTTTGTGGCTGAGGTGGAGAAAGGAACGTCTGCTGCCATCACAGGGCTTACTATCCAAAGGCACAATTTTCTGAAACAGATGGAAATTGCTTTGTGTTCCCAGGGGTAGAAGTGGGGAAGATAGCAATTTCTTTGGAGTCCCCGGGACCCGCTGGTTCCAGGCCCAGCCCTGGCACCCACTGGCTTTGAGGTGATGCTAGAGAACCACCCTTTCCTGCCTGAGGAAAGGGCACTGCTAGACCAGGGCTGCCAGCACTGCTGGTACCAGCAGAGGGTAGAAGCTGCCAAAAGTGAGAAGAGCAAACAACCCCATGCCAGCCTGAGTGGCTCCTGTGTTCTCTGAGATTCGCTACCATGTAAGGACCACAACACGGCATGGGCAAGCTCTTGTTTTTGCTCCAGGCAGAGTCCAAACCTGGACAGCACAGACTGGGTGCAGGCCCCTGGGTCCACCAACCACATACCATGAGCCTCTGAGACTTGCTTTCTCTAAGTGCCAGGTGAGGAGAAGAGTAACTGAGCCCCTCCCACACCTTCTGGGTTGTTGCGCAAAGGCTGAAGGCCTCCCTGACAGAGGCTCTGAGTGCAAGACAGCAGCTGCTCCACAAGACAGCATAGAGATCTCCAAGACCTGGGCAGGGGGCTGAATGGTGGGGAGGGCAAAGGGTGAGTTAGGGTTCAGGGAGCTGGAAGAGGATGCCGATTGGGCAAATGTGCTGAAAAAAAGCATCCTTTCTCTTTCGCTGGCTGTTACTGATGATCTGGGATGGCACCTTTGCCTCTGGAGCTGGCCCTGGAGCTTGCATGTTTCCAGCCTGCCTGAGTCTCCCTCTGTAAGGCTCCAACACCTGTCCAGTCCGCAGCTCTCAGTGTAAGATCATCCCTCCTTACCCCTGGTCTCCACCCACCAGGGCCCTGGGCCGAGTGCGATGCAGGCTTGCAGTGCAGAGTAGGGCATAGTGAGTTTGCCTGAGTTGGCCTTTGGCTGGAGGCCAATGGGAAAGGGATGGGGAGCACTCAGCAGCCATGGTCAAGCAAGGCCGCTTCCAAATGCCCCAGGTTACAGCCCTGGACAGGGAACCACTGAAAGCCAGACGGAAGGATTCTAAGGGATAGCTCTGCACCGTCCCCATGGAGAAGATGGGGAAACTGAGGTCCAGAGGTGGCACATCATCAGCTTGAGAGAGGGGATCAGCCCGAGTGCTTTCCAGAGTTGGATTCTAGAGCTCTCTGGAATCCAGATTCTGATTCAATGGCAACTGTCATTGTTTGCCTCCTTCTCCCAAATTCCCAGCACTGGGCTTTGCACAGATTCGAGCCTCCTGAGGAGTCATGGAGGGTTACAGTTTTCAAAGTTTCAATAATAATAATAATAATAATAATGTCATCTTCCATTTAATAAGTGCTGACTGTGCCAGTCTCTGTACTTCTAATCATCATGATGACTCCATTATCTACCTTTAATAGGTGAGGAAACTGAGGCTCAGGAAGGCTAAGTGACTGGTCCAAGGCTGTGGCCAAGTTGTGACCACGGCCCACCGGCCAGTAGAGCAGGTACCTTTTGTTGAGAGAGGAGGCGCAGGCTGGAGGAAGGATGTCCCAGTGCCTCCTACAGGAATGCAATCGGCGTGTCCCTGCCTCACTGTCGGCAGCGATGCCTTTCCTGTGGGCCACCATCTCCCCTGTCTTCGGGCAGTCCCCAGGTGATCCCTTGGTGAGGCCTTCTTGGGCAGAACTTCTGGCCCCTCCCACTGGCCCGAGCACTGGGCACACAGCCGACTTTACAGCTGATTACAGCACATCATGATTTATTTACAGGCCCAGCTCTGGCCCTGTATGAAGCTTCCAGAGAGCAGAGCCCAGACCTTACTTCTTTCTACCATCCTGGGTCCAGGACCTTGCCTGGACCATCTCGCATGCTTCATGGGGCTCGTCGTTGCTGCAAGCAGCATGTCACGCTGAGGCGACTCCCCACTACATTGTTCACGCTGTAATAAAAGATTCCTTTTTTTGGAATCTGCTCTTCTGTATTGAGCAAGTGCGTAGATGTGGCTTTTTAAAAGTCTGAGAAAAGGAATACAGTGCAAGCGTACAAACTGTCACAATGCAGCCAGGACTTTGTCTGGGAGCTATTTATAGGTTCAGATGCCAAAATAGAAGGGGAGATGTTGGACAGACTTGCAAATTGCCAAGTGTCAGGGAAGGCTAAATAAAGAGAAACCAGGCTGGGGAGATTTTTGGGGGAAGGGGAGGTGGAAGGAGTGGGGGGAGATGCTGGGTAAAGGCGCCACCCTGGAAAGAGGTGCATGTCGGGGAAAGCAATCCCACCTGCTCCCTGCTTACGCCGCAGGGCCGGGGAGATGTCTGACTGGACCCATTGAGAAAAAAACACTTTGTTCTGTCTGGGAGCAGAGGGGACGGGGGAAAAGGAGGTGGGTAACACCTTGGTAGTGACAACAGCCCTGAGTGCCACAGAAGGACCTCCAAGAATGTCCAGAAAATACCAGCTTCAACATCAGAATCTTACAAAGTTCACCATCTCCCCTGCAAGTTTGGGAACTTTGATCTGCGGTCTTGGAGAAAGTGACCGCCACTGTGAGACCCAGAGAAGCTCAGTAGCTCACTGAAGGTCACAGAGCTAGGAAGCGGCGAGGCTAGGACGTGGCCTTGGGCGGGTCTGATTCTGCAGTCTGTGCCATCACCCACCACATGGGGCTGGTGTGGCTCTAGAACCCAGAGAGAGAATGTGAGCCATGTGTGCAATATCAATTTTCTCATAGCCACATTAGAAATAGTAGACAGAAATGGGTAAAATTAATCCCAATTCTATATTTTATTTAACCCAATATATCCAAAATATTGTCATTTTAAGATATCATAAATATATTAAAAATTACTAATAGGACATTTCACATTTTTTTCATATTAAGTGCTCAAAGTCCAGTGTGTATATTACACTCACAGCTCATCTCAATATACTTGAGCCACATCTCAGGAGCTCACTAGCCACATGTGACCCCTGGCTACCATATTGGTTGGCACAGCCCTAGAGCCGTGGTTCTCAACGAGGAGCAAACTGATCCCCCAGGGGGACATTTGGTGATATGTAAAGATACTTTTGATTGTTACAACTCGGAGGGTGATGCTATTGGCATCTAGTGGACAGAGGCCAGGGATGCCGCTAACATTCTCCTATGCCCAAGACAGTCCACACAACAAAGAATGACCCAGCTCCAAATGCCAACAGTGCCGTGTTTCAGACACCCTACTCTAGAGAGAGAACCAGTTTGTGCTCCTCGAGTGAACTGGCAGGAGACCAGGAGTGCCATGGACGCCAACACCTAGTGTGCTGCCTGGCACATAGTGGGTACCCGAAATCAGTGCTTGGAACTGAATTCAATGGAAGACAGCAAGGCCCATGACTCAGTCTCAGAGGAATCACGCTCCATCCTCTTCACCAGCAGTGCAGAGACACCAAGAGCCAGGAAATGAGTTGTGAAATAAAGAACAAGGGATCAGTCTCAGCACAACTGATAGTTCACTTGCTTCGAGATGCTACTGATCCATGCTTGTAAATAGCCAGCCTGCTGGGGTCAGGGTGCAGCTTTCTTCCCACTCCCCTTAGGCATCCTGGGGCAGCCCCAGCCCTTGGGACAGGGAGGCCTGCAGCACCGGGGAGCAGAGTCAAAGAGGGTGTGTGTTAGGGCACTAGATTATGCCCTAACTGCATCCCACAACTACATCCCCTTCTAACTGTGAGGCTTCCTCTCAATTTCCTTATTCATTTTCCTTTTTATCATGTGCCCACACTGCATCCTTCAGCTCAGCCCATTGCTAAGAAAGCTGACACCGATCTGCATCTTCCTCACCTTTGTCTATTTCCTCACTGGTTCTGAGCGCAGGTGGTGAAGCAAGGGGTATCATTTAGAGCACTGCTCCTATCCCTAAATCCACCACAGGCATAGAACTGGGGGCTCTCTGAATCACTACAAATGCCCCAGGTCAGGGATGGTAACAAGAGAAGCCTCTCAGTTGGCATGGGTATGTTCCTTGTGACTGCCCGGGGTCAGGGCTCAAAGCTCCCAAGCAATTATATCCACACAGTCATAGATTTCTCTAGCTAGTCATCTAACTCAACTCCCATTTTAGCGACAAGATGGGAGTTGTATAGCGCTGTAGGAACTATACAACTTGTATAGTAGCTTTGTCTCTAAGAACAGAGGTGGAAACAGGTCTCTTCAGTCCAAAGGTCAAGAACACAATGGAAGGATGTGGTATAGTTTAGCATCTCACCCCTCCAGCCGCTCTTGTGCTGGTGACGCTCAAATCTCTACCTTGCACTCTTCCTTCCCTCCAGAGACCCAGACCCAGGGGTCCATTTGATCTTCCTTGTCAAGTATTTGCTGAGCACCCACTCCGTCACAGGCACCAGGGGGGTGCTCTCCTTCTCCCAGGCACCGACGCTCACCGCGTCCCTAGCTGTCCCTCTAACTGCTCTTCCCTGGGCCTGGGGTGATGCTGTCCCACAGTCCCTGACACCAGGTACCCCTGAGGCAACCACTGGCTCCTCTTCCTTCATCATGCCATTTCTGCCAACCAGGCCCAAGAGTCCTCCTCCTAAATATGTCTGGGGCATGTCCCCTCCCCTCCATGCCTGCCATAACTGCCTGGTCTGGCCCCGCCATGCTGTCACCAGACTGCTGCCATGGAGCTTCCTCTGGTCTTCATCCTCGGCAACCTCCCCTGCACTCCAGCCTTCACACCCCCAAGGGTGGGGGGCTTCTGTTTAGCAGGCACATCAGATCGTGCCCCCACACTTAATGTCCTTCGCTGGGGTTCCCCAGAGCCATTTAGACAGAGGCTGAGCTTCAAGCCTTGGATGCACATTGCCCTGCGAGTGGCTCCAGCTGATGCACCTGTTCTCGGCTTTCCCTCCCTTCCACACCGGCCACACTGGACTCTCCCAGGAGGCACCCCACCATTCTGCCACTCTGTGCACTTGTGTGGACTATCTTGCCACCTTGTGTGCTCTTCCAAACAGGACACTTCTATTCATCTTTCAGGACACAATTCAAATGTCCTCACCCCTCAGAGTTGTTCCCCTGGGGTGTCACTCACCAGTCAGTGTTGTGGGGTGGTGGGGGTCCTTCCTCTGACTGCAGTAAAATCCTAACATCATTTTAGTATAATCATCCCTGTATCCCTAGGGCCTAGTGTCCTTAAAGTGAATAAATGAATGTCTTCTATAATTCTCTATTTCTGCCATAACTGCTATTTCTGTAGCGTGATTCTTGCATCCCAAAGTAAACAGAAGTCTCCCTGCAAGCAGAGACATGTTTTCAACTCAAGAGCAGTACAACACAGTGTTAACAACTCATGTTGGGAACCAGGTTTCTGGGGTTTAAATCCTGTCCCCACCACTTACTAATTAATATGTGATCTTAACTAAGCCACTTCAACTCTGTGTGCCTCTGTTTCTTCATTTGTAAAAGGAGGGTGAGCATGGTTCCAGTTATCTATTGCTTTGTAACAAATCATTTGCAAAATTTAGTGGCTTAGAATAACAGCTATCTTATTGAAGCTCACAATTTGTGGGTCAAGAATTTGGCAGGGCTCAGCTGGGTGATTATCCTGCTCTTTTTGGCACTGACTAGGGCACTTAGTGGTATTCAGCTGTGGGCTGGTCTGGTCTGGAGGGTCCAAGGCACTTTTGCTTATGCCTGGTGCCTTGGCAGGAATAGCTGGAAGGCTGGATTCACCCAGGCCTGTCTTCCTCTTAGGCCTCTCTCCCTCCTTATATAGTGTCCAGGCCTCTCCACATGGTCTCTCCAGTATGGTGGTGTCAGTCATCAGATTTCTTACATGACAACTCCGAGCTCCCAGAGTCCAGGCAGAAGCTGTCAGTTCTCTTAAAAGCTACATCTGTTGACTGGCATAGTGTCACTTCTGCTTGATTTTATTGATTGCTCAAAGAAGTAACAGGCTAGCCCAGATCCAGGGAGAGAGGCAATAGACTCTTGATGGGAGAATTGTCAAAGGGTGCATGACCATCTTTATTCTGCCACACTGTACTGTTTATATCCTAGGGCTGATATGCAGATTAAATTAATTCACATAGAATGCTTAACAAGTGACTGCTATTATGATTCTACTTCCTCAAGGCCTGAGCACCCAGCAAAGTCTCAATAAATATTTTGTGTCATAACTCAGTAGAAGAGGCACATAGGGAACATTCTAGGTCGGACTACACAGAGCGAGCTTCTTGTACAATTCTTCTTCTCCAGATTCTTCTCCACAATCTGGAGCCATATTCTGCAAACTAGGGATCTAACTGGAGTCCTAAGACCATGATATAAGAACAGAATTCTGAGGAAGCCCAGGAGAGAGAACGGAACTAACAGAAATCCAGTAGAATCTACCCCACTCCAAGGGTCTCCCAAAACTCTATCTGGGAGGTACCATATTTTACAGATGAGGAAACTGAGATTGAAGAGGCTCAGGAATTTGCCCAAGTTCAACCAAGTAGTAAGTGAGAAAGCAGGTTTCAAATCTAGGTCTGCCTGTCTGTTGGCTTCTTTCACCACAGCCACTGCCACTGGCGTTCCTCAAAGAAAACCATGGAAAATGCTTGACCGGATCCTCTCAATGAATGACAGGGCTTTGGTCCTCAGGACCCTGGAGCCAATGAGAAGAAGCCCCTCAGCCTTGATGTTTTCAAAGGTCATCCCATGATCAGCTAATAGTCTCACATTATCCATCTTATTTCTCTGGGAATCTATCCTACACGTGTCCTATCACGCCCTGATTGAAATTTATTTCCTGTTTCTGCAAAGATACAGCTAAAAAAAAGACACAGCTTTTCATGTAAGAATTATAAAAAATTATATATAAACACACATCATCCTATTGACCCACATACACGTCATGCTTTTTGCAAAATGCTCACATACATGACACCTCCCCATGGTTCTATGAGATGAGTATTACCATCCGCATTTTCTAGACGACGAAACTGAGCAGTAGTGTGCTGGTAAGTGCTTAAATCCAGCTCCCCAGGGGGAGAAAAAAAACCCTGATTTATAGCATTTGCCAGTTTCCATAAGCTACTTACCACCAAGTTGAGAAGAGATTCACACAATCAGCTGTCACCAGTTGATATGAGTCAGCTCCAGCATGCCACCAAAAACGCAGCTCAGGCACAAACCCACCTCCACTCAGTTGTTATGAGGGAGAGCCAGGCCTGGAAGTTGAGTGACCCTTCCTCACCATGGCTGTCCTTGTTGAAGCCATCTAGTCCCAGCCTGCCCCCTTTCTGCACAACTCTGGTACTTTGCAATGAACATAAAGCACTTTAGTATACTCTTAGCTTAGGCTTCAGACTCCAAGGGTAATTCCAACGTTCTTTGTTAAATAAATCCCCTGCTAAAAGAGGAAAGGATAAGACACAACCACACAAAGAGCATAAAGGATTGATTATTAACTTCTCTACTTCCTCTCTGGAGTCCTCCATCTTCCCCTGTCTTGGAGAGTCATTTGGATGAGGAATATGGGAGATAAGACAGGAAACAACCTGGCTCAGGTGAAAGAGCTTGCACGTGGCATCTACAGACCCAGGTTTAATCCCAGTTACATCTGGGGGCACACTTCAGCTGCAGACTAGAGATCCTACCACCTGTTTCATAGCGTGATGAAGACAGACGGGCCAATGTCTATGAATACCCACATGGCACCTGGTAGACAGCAGCTCCCCAGTCACTGGGGATGAAGGCTGAAGAAAAGATTTCACGGCCTAGTTATTGGAGAACTGGGTCTCACCCGGGGGATCCTACTTTTGTAGGTATAAAGGGCAGCCTTGCACTGGGAACGACATTAAAGGAACATTCCCGCAGGGGAAATTCCTCTGGGGCAAGTTCCCTAAAAGTTTCTAATGTGAAAACTAAGACTGAGACAACAATAAGCACAATAAAACATGTAACAGGATCAGGACTGATGATAAAAGCAGTGCAAACTACTCACTGATACTGGGCAGATAAGGGGAGATGGACACAAAGACACACAGAAAACATCAGTTTATTTCTATGGAACTTTCCAGAAGGTCTCATGTCTGACTGCTTCCTTAAATAGTTTAGGCAGAAAAAAGTTGGTGAGACAGGCACAAGAATGTGGCTTCCTCCAGAACAGGTGGCTGCCTGGACACTGAGCAACATGTATTTTCCTTTACCATCCAGGTGCTTGGGACATCTGGGGTTAGGCAAAAGAAGAATGGCGCCTTCCGTCTGTGTGGGGCTTTATCTTTCCAAGGCATTTTGTATCCATCTCTTGCCAGGTGAGGTCAGGCTCAGAGATGTTGAGTGACTTGCTTAAGGCCACATAGCAAGTTACTGGGGAAGCCTGATTAGAACCCAGGTTACTGACACACTCCCATGGCTTTGCACAAGCTCACCTTGGCTCTAACACTGCTCACACTTCCTAGAGATGAGGCCGCCTAGGAACTCCCAGAGCAAAGCAAATCTGGGGGGTGGGTTCAGAGGTGCTCAGAGGTAATAATCGACTTTCTCTTTTGGGAAAACCCCCTCAAAGCCAAGTTCCCCTAGAAACATCTCTTTAGAAGTCCTCTATATGATGTGATCTGCCCAGGGCAAGCTGAGAGTCCACACAGGATGCTGTGAGAATAAAGCACTTGCAAAGGCTCTTTGTCTTGTTTCTTCCACTCTTGCCACAATCCACTCAGCTACCCAAGTGATCCTTTTGAGAGCAGAAGCTGGTCCACCTTCATCCCTTTGCCTGTAATGCCATTCCTGCAACCCTCTTTTTTTTTCCTTCTCCCTTGGCTCATTTCGATCACAAGAGTCCTGATTACACTGTGTTGCAATTGACAACTCTGCCTCCTTGACTAGATTTGAGCTCCTTGAGGACACAGACACCACCCTATCATGATCCAGGGTTCAATAGATGCTAGTTACCTATATGCATGAATATGTTATCAATGAATGCAGCAGTATTCAGCTCATTCTTGGATCTCTGTCAGATTTTAGGTATGTTCACATATATTTTCTTGTCTGCTCCTCATAACAACAATATAATCCCAAGTACCTGGATTATAAAGGAAAACACATGTTGCTCAGTGTCCAGGCAGCCCACCTGCCCCAGAGGAAGCCACAGTCTTATGCTTGTCTCACCAACTTCTTTCTGCCTAAACTATTTAAGGAAGCAGTCAGACATGAGGCCTGGAGGTATCATTAACCCCATCATGTTGTTGGTGAAAATGAGGATCAGAAGTCAAATAACTTGCTTTAGTTCACAGAGCTAGTTAAGTGGGAGAAGTAAATATAAAACCAGGTTTTCTTCTTTTGTAATATATGCATTCAACGCTATGAATTTCCCTCTAAGCACTGTTTTCACTGCATTCTACAAAGTTCGGTAAGTTGTGTTTTCATTTTCATTTACGTCAAAGTATTTTTAAATTCCTTTTGAGATTCCTTCTTTGACTGTATGTTGGTTAGAAGTGTGTTGTTAAATCTCCAAGTACTTTTGGATTTTCCAGCTATCTTTATGTTATTGATTTCTAGTTTAATTCCCTTGTGGTTTGAGAGAAGACATTGAAAGATTACAATTCTTTTTTTTTTTTTTTTTTTTTTTTTTGAGACGGAGTTTCGCTCTTGTTGCCCAGGCTGGAGTGCAATGGCATGATCTTGGCTCACCGCAACCTCTGCCTCCCAGGTTCAAGTGATTCTCCTGCCTCAGCCTCCCAAATAGCTGGGATTACAGGCATGCGCCACCATGCCTGGCTAATTTTATATTTTTAGTAGAGACGGAGTTTCTCCACGTTGCTCAGGGTGGTCTCAAACTCTCGACCTCGGGTGATCCGCCCGCCTTGGCCTCCCAAAGTGCTGGGATTACAGGCTTGAGCCACCATGCCTGGTCTGATTGCAATTCTTTAAAATTTTTTTTAAGGTCTGTATTATGGTCCAGGATGTGGTCTATCTTGTTGAATGTTCCAGGTGGGCTTCAAAAGAATGTGCATTCTGTTATTGTTGGATAAAATAGTCTATAGATGTCCACCATATCCAGTTGATTATGGTGCTGCTGAATTCAACTATGTTCTTACTGATTTTCCACCTGCTATAACTGCCCATGTCTGATGGAGGGGTGCTGAAGTCTCCAACTATGATAGTAGATTAATCTATTTCTCCTTGTAGTTCTATCAACTTTTGCCTTAAGTATTTTGATGTTCTGTTGTTAGGTACACACACATAAAGGACTATTAGATCTTCTTGGCGTACTGCTCCAATTTAATGCCCCTCTTTATCCCTTACTTTCCTCTGTCTGAAGTCTACCCTGACTGAAATTAATAAAGTTACCTCAGGTTTTTTTTTATTATTATTATACTTTAAGTTCTAGGGTACATGTGCTCAACGTGCAGGTTTGTTACATATGTATAAATGTGCCATGTTGGTGTGCTGCACCCATTAACTCGTCATTTACATTAGGTATATCTGCTAATGCTATCCCTCTCCCCTCCCCCCACCCCACGACAGGCCCCAGTGTGTGATGTTCCCCTTCCTGTGTCCAATTTAGTGTTAGCATGGTATACCTTTCTCCATCCATTTACTGTTAATCTATATGTGTCTTTATATTTAAAGTGGGTTTCTTGTAGACAGCATATAGTGGGTCTTGTTTCTTGATCTACTCTGACAACCTCTCTCTTTTAATTGGTGCATTTGGACCATTAAAATTCAAAGTGATATTGATATTGCTGGATTGACATCTACCATATTTGTTACTGTTTTCTATTTGTTGTCCTTGTTCTTTGGTCCCACTTTTGTCTTCCACTCTTTTTCTGCCTTTTGTAGTTTTAATTGGCATTTTATATGATTCTATTTTCTCTCCTTTATTATACTTCTTTTTAAATTATTTTTTTTTTGGTGGTTGTCCTAGAGTTTGCAATATACATTTACAACCAATCCAAGTCCATTTTCAAATAACACTATACTGCGTCACAGGTTGTGAGGACAGTTGGCCCTCCATATCTGCAGTTTTCACACATGTAGATTCAACCAACCATGGATTGAAAATATTCAGGAAAAAAGAAAAAACAAATTTTGGCTGGGCATGGTGGCTCACGCCTGTAATCCCAGCACTTTGGGAGGCCGAGGCGGGTGGATCACCTGAGGTCAGGAGTTCGAGACCAGTCTGGCCAACATGGCGAAATCCCATCTCTAAAAACACAAAAAATTAGCTGGGTGTGGTGGTGCAGACCTGTCATCTCAGCTACTCAGGAAGCTGAGGCAGGAGAATCTCTTCAACCCAGGAGGCAGAGGTTGCAGTGAGCCAAGATCACACCACTGTACTCCAGCCTGGGCGACAGAGTAAGACTCTGTCTCACAATAATAATACTAATAATACAAAATTTAAAAGCAAATACAGTATAACAACTATTTACATAGTACTTACATTGTATTGGGTATTGCAAGCAATCTGGAGGTGATTTAAAGTATACAGGAGGGTGTGCATAGGTTATATGCTAACACTACACCATTTTTTATCAGAGACTCAAGTACCTACTGATTTTGGAATTGTGAAGGTGGTCCTGGAATCAATCCCCCACAGAAACCAAGGAACAACTGTACTTTTTTTTTTGAGACAGAATCTCACTCTGTCGCCCAGGCTGGAGTGCAATGGCATGATCTAGGCTCACTGCAACTTCTGCTTCCTGGGTTCAAGCAATTCTCGTCTCAGCCTCCCAAGTAGCGGGGATTACAGGCATGCACCACCATGCCCAGCTAATTTTTTGTATTTTTAGTACAGACGTGGTTTCACCATGTTGGTCAGGCTGGTCTCAAACTCCTGACCTCAGGTGATCCACCTGCCTCGGCCTCCCAAAGTGTTGGGATTACAGGCGTGAGCCACTGCACCCGGCCAACTGTACCTTCCAATAACAAAACAATCTTAATTTCTTCCTCCCATTCCTTGTATCATTGTTAGGCCATCATTTTGCTTATACATAGATATACATACACACATAAGCATAAGTAATAGAATATACTGTTGCCATTATTTCCAACAAACTTATCTGTTAGGTCAATTAAGAATAGGAACAGTAAACATTTTTCTTTTGCCTTCACTTATTCCTTCTCTGATGAAGGAATGATGAAGAATGAAAACACCTTGCCTATAGAGGAACTGAGTTTCTGACCTTTCTTTATATGGAACTGAGTTTCTGACCTTTATCATTTTCTTTCTCTCTAAAGAAATTTTAACATTTGCAAGGCAGGTCTAATAGGAACAAATCCCCCGACTTTTTGTTTGCTCGAGAAAGTCTTTTTCCTTCACTTTTGAAGGAACAATTTCACATGGTACAGAAATCTTGGTTGGTGTTTTTTTTTTCTCTCAACACTAAGTATTTCACTCCACTATCTTCTTGCTTGCATGATTTCGGAGAAGTCAGATGTAATTCTTATCTTTGTTCCTCTATAGGCAAGGTGTTTTTCTCCCCCCTCTGGCTTTTTTTTCAAGACTTTTTCTTTGAATTTCTGTAGTGTGAAAATGGTATGCCTAGGTTAGTTGTTTTGGCATTGATCTTGCTCAGTGTTTACTGACCTTCCTAGCCTGTGGTTAGGTGTCTGATATTAATTTGAGGAAGTTCTCAGTCATTATTGTTTCAAATATTTTTTCTGTGCCTTTCTTTTTTCTCCTTCTGGAATTCCCATTGTATGTCTGTTACACCTTTTGTAGTTGTCCCACATTTCTTAGATACTCTGTTCTGTGTTTTTGTTCAGTTTTTTTTTTCCCTTTGCTTTTTCAGTTTTGGTGGTTTCTACCAAGATATTATCATGCTCAGAAATTCTTTTCTCAGCCGTGTCCAGTCTGTTAACAAGCCCATCTAAGGCATTCTGCATTTCCGTTACAGTTTTTGCTCTCCAGCATTTTTTTGGTTCTTTCTTGGAACTTCCATCTCTCTGCTTACATTCCCCATTTGTTCTTGCATGCTGCCATCTACTTTAGCCATTAGAGTCCTTAGCATCTTAATTATAGTTGCTTTAAATTATTGGTCTGACCATTCCAACCTCTCTACCATATGTGAGTCTGTTTTCATGCTTGCCATACCTCTTCAAACAGTGTTTAATGCCTTTTAATATGTCTTGTAAGTTTCTCTTGACGGCTAACTGTAATGTACTAGATAAAAGAAACTGCTATAAACAGGCCTTTAGTGATACGATGAGAAGGTGTTGGGGAGGGGGAGAATTCTAAACCCTATGGGTAAGTCTCAATCTTTCACTGAGCCTGTGCCTCTGGACTGTTAACTTCAAAAGTATGTCTCAGTTTTTTCCCCCTTTAAGCTGGGCAGGATGGCTAAAATGGGCTGAAGTTGGGTATTTCCCTTTCCCAGGTAGGTTAGGCTCTGGTATGAGGCCATTCTTGCGTTGCTATAAAGACATATCTGAGACTGGGTAATTTATAATGAAAAGAGGTTTAATTGGCTCATGGTTCTGTAGGCTTTACAGGAAGCATGGTGCTCGTATCAGCTCAGCTTCTGGTGAAACCTTGGGGAGCTTTCAATTATGGTGGAAGGTGAAGTGGGAGCAGGCACTTCACATGAAAAGCAGGAGCAAGTTGGGTTGAGCAGGAGGGTGCCATACACTTTTAAACAGCCAGATCTCACCAGAACTCATTACTGGGAAGATAGCACCAAGCTGTGAGGGATCCACCCCTGTGACCCAAACACCTCCCACCAGGCCCCACCTCCAGCATTGGGGATTGCAATTCAACACGCAATTTAAGCAGAAACACACAGCCAAACTATATCAGCTCTGAAAGCATACCTTATTGAGAAGAACAGAGTGCTCTGGCATATTTCCAAACTGTTCCTTTTCCCTTCTTCCTGCAGGACACATAGATCTTTGATATTCACTGGTAAAACTCACAAAAGTGTGGAGGTCCCTAGATGACTGGGTTCCCTGGAGTTTTAACTCAGGCTTGTTCACAGTGAACATCCACTACTTCATCAGTTACACACTGGGTTTCCCTAGCTCAGCACTGGTTCCCATGGGAGTTTGTGCCTGTGGGTTTCTGCTCTGGCAAGCTGCAGTTCTCTGCATTTGCCTATTAGTCTATCCCAATTTGGGGGCAGTGACTTGGCCTGTGACCCCACCTTTATGACAGATCCAAGAAGAGTTCTTGACTTTTCAGTTTGGTCAGGGTTTTACTTATTAGGACCAAGTGGCGACTTCAAGTTTCTAACATGCCAGACCAGACAGAACCCAGGTTTTCTAATCCTAAACACCCATATCACATGGGAAGGGGGGCAATCAGGAATGGAGGAGAGACAACTGTCTATGAGCACCTACTGTGTGCCAGGCACTATTATTACACAAAGTTTCAGTTAATCACCACTATGATTATGAGCCCAATTCACAGTTGAGAAAGCCAAGGCTTAGTGAGGTAGAGGTTTGAGCGGCATTGTCAAGATCTCACAACTGATGAAAACAAAGGGGTGGGATTTTAATTTGGATCCACTGGGTTCCAAAGCCCGCCCTCTCAGTCCATCCAGATCAGGCTGCCTCCCTGCACAAGTGTGAGCTGTTATTAGCCAGTCGACCAGTATTTGCTGAACACTTGCAACAGGCTCTGCCCTCTGCTGGACAATGGACCACAGATGTTGTATGAGACACAAAGCTTCCAGCCCAGCTGGGGAAAGAAGATGTGACAATATGAAACAGACAATGAAGGATAGGGAACACCTGATGAGCTGAGAGGAGTGGGGAGGCCAACCCAAGCAGAGCAAATGGCACAAGCAAAGGCTCAGAGGCGGGAGTGAACACAATACACACAAAAGAGAAGAGAGAAATGAAGCAGCGTGGTTCTGGAGGAGGCTGTAGGGACTGTTACTCTTCCAGGGGGCTTTGCACTGTGATAACCTGGAGAAATTGCTCTGAACAGGCAAGAACAGGCAAGAAACCAAGAAACTTCACTGTGCACCTAAGTAGCCTTGCAAGGAAGTCAGAGGGTCTGGGTGAATGTGGGCAAGGGGAGGATGCTGTCAGTCAGAAAGAGCCTTACACAGAACAGGTTTCCGCTCCTTTGCTATTTCAGGATGGCCAGGACAAACTAACTCCCACACTTCATGGGCTAATGACTGACATTCCATGATAACACCAGTACGAGAGCTTTTATTCCTGCTAAGACGCACACTGCCCTGGCAGAGAGCGCTGCTTTATGGTGGTGTTAGTCTTGCACGTGCTAGTACTAGTATGGTTACTGAGTAGAGAATTTCCAGAGAGGTTTTCAGGGAGGGTGGGAGAGGGAGGCAGGCACAACCTGAAAGGAAGGTGATTACCCAAATGCAAATGTTGCCTCCTTTCACGCTGCTATGATCTGAATACTGCTGTCCCCCCAAATTCCTATGACGAAACCTAACTCCTGATGCAAGAGTATGAAGGGGTAGGGTCTTTAGGATACTGATTACGTCATGAGGGTGGAATCATGAGGGATCCACCCTTATGAATGGGATTAGTGCCCTTATAAAAGAATGCTATGGCGCTGGGCATGGTGGCTCACACCTGTAATCCCAGCACTTTGGGAGGCCGAGGCAGGCGGATCACCTGAGGTTGGGAATTCGAGACCAGCCTGATGCAACATGGAGAAACCCTGTCTCTACTAAAAATACAAAATAATCCAGGCACGGTGGCACATGCCTGTAATCCCAGCTACTTGGGAGGCTGAGGCAGGAGAATTGCTGGAACCCAGGAGGTGGAAGTTGCGGTGAGCAGAGATCGCACCACTGCACTCCAGCCTGGGCAACAAGAGAGAAACTCCATCTCAAAAAAAAAAAAAAAAAAAAAAAAAAAGAGTGCTATGGCTTGAATGGGTCCCCTCTGAAATTCACATGTTGAAACTTAATGGCCAACGTGATGGTATGAGGAGTTGGGGCCTTTAAAATGTGATTAGGCCATGAGGGCTCCTCCCTCGTGGATGGGATTAAGAAGACTCTGATAACAAAGAGCCTTCATACAGTATTCAGCTCTCTTGCCCTTCTGCCTTTGGCCAAGTGAGGACATAGCATCCCTCCTCTCCAGAGAACGCAGCTTCAAGGCACCATCTTGGATCAGAGAGCAGCCCTCACTAGACAAGTGAACCTGCTGGTGTCCTGATCTTGGACTTCCCAGTCTCGCAAATTGTGGGAAATAAATTTCCATTCTTTATAAATTACCCAGTCTTGGTATTTTGTTAAAGCAGCACAAATAGACTAAGACATACTGAGCCAAGATTATCCAAACCCTGACCTAGACCCTGACCCCTGACCCCACTTGTAGTCACTTCCAAAAGAGGGGTGTCTATGCAGTGGTTTCTGGCCCCTCAAGACAGTTGAGTTGGGCTGCTTTCCCAACTTAGATGTACTTTCTAAAGCTGCAAGGCCCCTGAAGGTGGCAGCCCATGTACACGCAGGCTTGGCCACCCACAATACTAACCCATTTCCCTCATCTCTGCCTTTTCTCTTGCCTCTGAGGCCATGTGTTCTAGATCTTTCTCCATCTCTGTCAAAACTTCTTCCTGTGTCCAGTTCTCTCCTTGCAAAACAAACTCCTCCACTGTTCCTGTGTTCCCGTTTCCTGGAGAGGCATTACTGTACTGCAGCCCCTCACAGGCCCCAACCTACTGAAAGGGCTTCCCTTCTTGTGGGTAAGGGCTTCCCTTCTTGTGGGTAATGGCTGCCCCAGGGCCTGCCCCTTATCTTAGCTCCCCAGTCCCAGTTCCTAGGCAGCCATGAGACAGGTGTCTCAAGCACCTTCCTCCTCTTCCTCTGTCCTGGCAGAGTAACTGTCTTGTTCAGCTCCCACACAGTCAAGCTCTACTCTGAAGCACCAATCTCATAGGGCTACTTCCTGCTCAAAATCTTTGCGTGGCTTCCGATAACACTACAAACCAAATCTCTAACACCCTGGGGTGGTTGTCAAGGTCTTTCATGACCTGGCCGAATCCCACCCTCTAGCTTCAACTTTGACTCTACTTCCAATCCACCTCTCCCCCAGCAGAGTTCTACTCTTTCCTGATTTTCTTTTTCCTGCCTCTGAGCCCTGATGCAGGCTGTGGACTCAGCTTAACACATCTGTTCCTCAATTTTTCTTTTTCACAAATATTTTCCATCTTCCAAGGCCCAAAGTAGGCCTGGGTGGATTTCCCTGAGTGTCATTGGTTTTGATGACCCAGAGTACATGCTTACATTCTAACATTTAGGACAGTTCGAATGACTTGTATTTCCCGTTAGGTATGCATGAGCCTGTCTCTCCCACTGGTTCAATGCCCTGTCTTCAAGCCTGTCATACTGTCTTCCTTCAGAAGCCATCCAACACATATTTAATTGGTTGCAAAGTCTTTGAAGTGTTCAATAACACTGAAAAAGCTCATAATAAAACGTCTAAGTGAAAAAAAAGGAGGCTAAGAATACGCCACTATGATACAAGATCTATTTTTTTTTTTTAAAGAAATTCACCACTGAAGTTTTACAATAAAGTTCTTGGAGTTAAATTATCTCATGATGTATTTTTTTCCTGGCCCAACTCCAGTGTTGGAGGCTGAAAAGGGGAATGCTGAAAACGGAAAGAAATAAGCTGTGGTTATTTTAGCCAAAACCTCTATGAGTAATAACCAATGTGAGATAAGAAGAACGAATCAACATCTTACAGGAGTTCTCCAAGAGCCAAGTGTTGCAGGAAACGATGGGTTTTGTGGTATGAACTGCATGCTGCTCAAACTCCATAGATAATTATAGCTGCTAGTATTTATGGTGTGCTTACTACACGCAGGCTTTTTCCCATAAATGTCCCCATTTCATCCAGGAGACAAAGTTGTGGAGCGTGTCCCATGTGCCAGGCAACACGGTCCCAAGCCCCTACGTGTAGCCACAGATTGATTTGCTCATCACTCCTCCCAGTAGCTGTGTTGCAGATGTTCCCATGTTGCAGATAAGGAAAGTGAAGCAGAGAAATTAACATGTCTGATGTCACAAGGTGACAGAGAATTAAAACCCAGAACTGCCAGCCTTTCTAAAGCTTATGCTCTCAAAACAGGTTTGCATTAACAAGAGTGCAAGATTACCACGATGCAATCAGTACTTCCTCACTGCTGAAATATCAAGAGGCTGCCTTCTTGACACCAATCCCTCTTTTAATAATAATCACTCCTTACTTTTTATGGACTGCAACTGCACAACATGATGAAACCCTGTCTCTACAGAAAATACAAAAATTAGCCAGGCACAGCGGCGTGTACCTGTAGTCCCAGCAACTCAGGAGGCTAAGGGGGGAGGATCGCTTGAGCCCAGGAGGTCGAGGCTGCAGTGAGCTGTGATCACACTACTGCACTCCAGAGCCTGACAGAGCGAGACTGTGAAAACAAACAAACAAATAAAAAAACCTGCTGGACTAGCTCAGGTAGGATTGCTTCTTGCACTGAACAAGTCTCCCACTCTAAGGCACATGCTCTTAGGTTAAGTAGTTGAAGTTGACACATCTGTCCCTGGGAAGGGAGCCCATCTCATGGGCAAATGTAGTGAACCCTTGTGCTAACTGGCATTGGTGGTTATCACCACTGGACTATGGGGACATTTTAAATTCAGGAAAGGAGAAATTCTAGATGAGTCCTCCTGGGCAGTGGAGATTCATGTGCATGGGTGTCAGCATCACCCAGAATGCCTTTGAGTTCTGCTCTTAGGTTTGACCCTTTCACCAGCTGACCCATTACCCTAGAAAGAGATTTGACCTGGATTTAAATCAAAATGTAAATCCAGCACTTCGGGAGGCCAGTTTGAGTCCAGCCTGGACAACAGAGACCCCCATCTCTACAAAAAATTAAAAAATTATCCAGGCACAGTGGCACACACCTGTCGTCCCAGCTACTTGGGAGGCTAAGGCAGGGGGATCGCTTGAGCCCAGGGAGTTGCAGCTGCAGCTGCAGTGAGCTATGATTGCGCCACTGCACTGTAGCCTGGGCAACAGAACAAGACTCTGTCTCAAATAAATAAATAAATAAATAAATAAATAAAGCAAAACAGCTAGGGAAATAGGCAGGGAATGAAGAGGGGCTACCTGGAAACACGGGACAAATGGCTCAGGTCGTGAGTGCTGGGCAGCTCACTTCCTGTATGGGCATTTGTCACTATCTCATGGTTCCTCTTCTGGAGATGGGGCCAAGTGGTCTTCTTTATAAAGTGGCCAGCAGAAACATGCCATCACCTGAATCTGTCATTGTCACCATCTTCAAAGCCCATGAATGAAAAAGTAGCTAGTGTCCTCCTGGCCAGGTGGCTTGTTTCAGCCATAAACACGCAGGCTGCAGCTCAGCAGCTGTGCTAGCCTCCCTTCCATCCTGAGTCTCGGCCCTTCATCCCATACATCCCCTGCCCCCATGCCTCTTCTGCTGATCCCCTCCCTCTCCACACACATCGGGCCTCTGAGGGTCCCCAGTGAGGCCAAGTGGTGACCAAGACATCTCTTGTCACCTTTGTGCAGCAGAGAGGAGGACTGGGGATGCAGGGGATGGTTGTTCACAATAGTGCTCGTTCAAAATGGTGGCTACCCCGCCCTGTGGGTCACATGCATGCCGGAGGATTAGACTTCCCATCCTATTGGAGGCTGGCCTGGCCATGTGACCTATTTTAGCCAATGAGATGCAAAGGGAAGTGACACCTGCCTTCTCTGAGTGGAACCTTTGGGAACAGTCATGGATTCTGCTTTCTCTTCCCACCTGAATGCCCCAGATGGGTGCTGCTCCTTCAGCCTGCATTGCAATACACACAAGTTGTTGCAAAGAGCCTCAGATGGCATGTCATCTGAGTGAGAAATACAATTGTCCCTTGGTATCTGTGGGGGGTTGGTTTCAAGACCCCCCCACACCCTCAGAAACCAAAATCTGAGGATGCTCAAGTCCTTGATATGAAATGGCATAGTATCTGCCTATAACATATGCACGTCCTCCTGTATACCTTAAATCAGGGGTCCCCAACTCCTGGGCCAGGGAACTGGTAGGAACTGGGGCGCACAGCAGGGGGTGAGCATTGGGAGGGCGAGCTTCACCACTGGAGCTCTGCCTCCTGCCAGATCAGTGGCAGCATTAGATTCTCATAGGAGCAGGAACCCTATTGTGAACTGCGCATGGAAGGGATCTAGGTTGCAGGGTCCTTATGAGAATGTGATGCCTGATAATCTGAAGTGGAACAGTTTCACCCAGAAACCATCCCCCATCACATCCGTGGAAAAATATGGTGCATATACACCATGGAATACTATGCAGCCATTAAAAGGAATGAGATCATGTTCTTTGCAGGGACATGGATGAAGCTGATGCCAAAAAGGCTGGGGAGCTCTGCTTTAAATCATTTCTAGGTTACTTATAATACCTAATACAATGTAAATGCTATATACACAGTTGTTATACTATATTTTAATTTACATTATTTTTATTATTGTGCTGTTATTTTTCATCTTTTTTTCCTTTGAATATTTTTGACCCATGTTTGATTAAATCTGTGGATGTGGAAACCACAGGTTGGAGGGCCAGCTGCACACTCATTTTACTTTGTGTACACACCCATGTGTGCAAGCAACTGGGGTTGGATTGTTTGTTACCACAGCAAGACTAGCCCAAGCTGACTGCTTCAGGGAGTTTCAAGGAAACACTTAACAAGAAACTAGAGGACAATCCAGGCACATGGAAATGGAAGTGGTCAGAGCGAGTGTTTCTTCTTCAAACAGAGCAGGGTCACAGATCAAGCTGACTACCCCTTTTGGGGTATCCCCATGTCTCCTTCCCTTGCCTCAGCTCTGTGTGGGGAACCCCAACAAAAGGCCCCAGTTCCAGGCCTGGGCCTTTCCCTTGACCACTTCCCCCTCAGATCACCCCGCACTGCAGTCACCGTGGCCACAGCGTCTAAAGTCCTAAGCAGTGTAGACACACGAACCCTTTCCAGTGCCCTGTGATGGCGGCACCATCATTATCCCCATCTTACAGGCAAGGCAACTGAGGCCTGGAGAGGTAAAGTAACTTGCACAAGGTCACACAGGCAGAAGAAAACAGCTGGGATTCAAAAAGCTGTGTGGCTTCCATGGTCTGTCTCAATTGCTGTGCCAAGGAGGAGGGCATCAAACAGGAAGAGAGCAAAGAGGCAGGGGCGGCACATTAACTCAGCAAAGAAACAAGTTACCTGCTCCTTTCTTAATGTTCTCAGGGTGCACCCTAGTGGCTCACCTCAGGAGAGTGAGGTTTAGAGAGCAATGGAGTAATACAAGGAAACGGCAGTCCAGGCGGGGTGGCTCACGCCTGTAATCCCAACACTTTGGGAGGCTCAGGCAGGCAGATCACCTGAAGTCAGGAGTTCGAGACCAGCCTGGCCAACATGGTGAAACCTGGTTTCCACTAAATATACAAAAATTAGCTGGACGTGATGGCGCATGCCTGTAGTCCCAGCTACTCAGGAGGCTGAGGCTGGAGAATTGCTTGAACTCGGGAGGCAGAGGTTGCAGTAAGCCAAGATCACACCACACCACTGCACTCCAGCCTGGGTGATAGAGCAAGATTCCATCTCAGAAAAAAAAAAAAAAAAGGAAAAAAGGAAATAGCAAAATCACACACACACAAACTTATGGATGACATCTGTGTATTTATAGTGAATGCACATGAACAATGATAGAAGAGTTAGGTTACATGAAAGATTTTTGGTTTTCATCATATTTTCAGCAAATTGAGCATTGAATTTTAAAAGTTTAAAAATAGAAAGTGAGATTCGGCCACACGGCCCCGGGAGGAAGAAAGAACCCATAGAAGTAGGCTGGCCATCTCTGTCTCTGAGTGACTTGATTTGTCCCTTAGGCCTGAAAAAATTCTTTGCTTGACCAAACTTTAGTCAGACTCCTGACCCTTCTCCTAGGCCCATCTGTGCCTCCTAAAATTCAGTTTTAGCAAGAATCCTGCTTCACTGGTTTAGAAAAACCCCTCTCCCTTGATATCTGATCACTGTCAATATTTGATCAGTTTCCTTGTCCTCCACCATCCCCCCTGGTGCTGTCTGATCACCTGCCTGCCTTCAGCAAGAATCCTGTTGGGTCAGTTTCGCCAGAATCCTCCCTGCCCCTGATGTTTCCCCTTAGTGATTTTCCATCCGCTGCCTCCCACCCTGCTCCTTGGCTATAACCCCCACCTGCCCATGCTGTATTCACAGTTGAGCCCAGTTCTATACTGAGGTCTCTTTGTCCTTATTGCAACAGTTTTGAGCAAATCCTGTTTTTACTGCTTTAACTACCATCCAGCTCTGGTTTTTCATTGGTGCCTAATGGGAAATGAGACATGAAACCAGATACAATGTTCTGGTTTCCAGGGGTGTCATTGGGTTGGAGAGACAGTGGATTGGTGACCCTGAAGGCTGGGCGGGGAGGTGGGGAAGTAGTACCGTGCAAAGGAC
Organism: Symphalangus syndactylus; assembly: GCF_028878055.3. Lineage (NCBI taxonomy): Eukaryota > Metazoa > Chordata > Mammalia > Primates > Hylobatidae > Symphalangus > Symphalangus syndactylus. Next base: position 24,425,942 of record NC_072430.2, read on the forward strand.
GTCGGCAGAACTTTCAGACAGTCTGCTGGTCCAGCCTGATGTGCCTTTCCTCCAAGAAGCCTTCCTGACCACCCTGCCCGTGAACAGCACTCCCTCCTCAGGCTCCTAGAGCACCGGCTGATAAGCTCAGCTCATCATAACCTCCAACCTCAGCTACTTTCCCAATGTTGCTGTGGAAATTCAAGAGCACACTCGGCTCTAGGGTTTCTGAAAGTTGTAGGTAACTGGCAGGTGGCAGCCGAGTCCCTGAAAGCCTGGCTGCTCTTAGTAAGAGACAGGTCTGCACCCTCCTGGTCTCTATTATCTACTAATAGATAGGCGATGGTCCTCTCTATCTCATGGGAGACCATAAGCACAGCCAGGGGCTGTGTGACCCCAGGGGCACCTGCTAAGAAGGCCTGGCCCTGGCCAAATGAGAAGGCACTCAGGTTCTTGGAGAGCAGTGGATGCCCCAAATAGTCCTATCTCTTCTGCTGTCATCAAAGGGTGCTGTATACTTGGTCTGGGAAAACCATAACACTCTCTTCCTTCTTTGAGAACCTCACACTTTCTTCCCCACTGGACTTCACAAGACGGAGAGGTCAATCAAGTTTGCTATATAAATGATTTGCCCCAACCCCACACTCACTATCCTCACTACCCATGGATCAGGCTTCTAGCAGTTCAAAACCCAGGTGCTGTTCTTTTTCCTGGGTACGTGGCTGGACCTAGTTTCCCTTGCAGTTAGGTGTGATCTTGTGACCAAGTTCTAGCCAATGGAATGGGGCACAGGTGACACACCCACTCCTAGGCCTTGGCAGGAAGACCCGACCACAAGCCTTCTCCATGCTCTTTCTCCCTTCCAGCCTACTGGCTTGGAGTCAGTCCTAGGAAACTGGAGGCTGAACACTGAAGGCGGCAGAGCCTCTTCTTCCACTGGGGTCCCTGTTCCTTCCCCACTGGCCAGGAATCTTGCCTGAGTGGGAAACCAGTTTCTGGGTTTAAGCCATTATGCTGGTTCTTGCAGTAGCTAGCTAATTATCCATGTTTACACGTTCCCCATAGCACACCTCTCCATCTGCCAGTCATCCTGGATGGTTACTTGCTTATCATCCCCTCCCTCCACCTGAAGTGAGCTCTGAGAGGCAGTGAACAGTGCCTGGCACAGAGTGGGCACTCCATAACTCTCTGCTGAACACATGAATGTGTGGGTTGTGTTTTGTTTTTGTTGTTGTTGTTGAGATGGAGTCTCACTCTGTCGCCAGGCTGGAGTGCAGTGGTGCAATCTCAGCTCACTGCAACCTCCGCCTCCCAGGTTCAAGTAATTATCCTGCCTCAGCCTCCCAAGTAGCTGGAACTACAGGTGCATGCCACCACACCCAGCTAATTTTTGTATTTTTAGTAGAGAGGGGGTTTCACCATGTTGGCCAGGTCAATCTCTTGACCTCGTGATCCGCCCACCTTGGCCTCCCAAAGTGCTGGGATTATAGGCTTGAGCCAACGTGCCCAACGAGTTGTTTTATCCATTCTATGGGGCTCTGGGTCTCTGCGGAAAGACCTCCTTATAGCAGGAAAGGTAACCTGCTTCTGCATTCCTTTCCTAGTCTACTTCTAGGGCTAGAAGATTAACCTTCAATTGAACTAATATACTCACCTTCAGGACCCAGCCTGAGGCTTCTTCCTCTTTGACACCCTCCTGAATCCTCCCCACAGTGACCTGTATCCTCTGTGTCCCCAGCCAGAGGTCCCTTTGCAGTAATGCAAATGCAGTAATGCTATACTGCACAACAAGTGATGTCTGTTCCCCATGCCAGTGTGTCCCCACCCTCCAACCAGACTTGGAGGCCCCTGAGGCCAGGAACTCTGTTTTCTTCATCTTTGCATCTTCCCAGTGTCAGGCACACATGTTTCTTGAGAAACAAACACTTGAGAATATTTAATGAATCTTAACTGTTGTCACTCTGCTGCTAGCCGAGGGTAAAAGGCTTCCATTTACAAGAGATGGATCCATTTACAAGAGATGTAAACCAGTGCTTGGAATATTCTATAGATTCTTCTAAGAAGCTGTTTGGATCTGAATGCCTGGCATGTATACACATGGCCGTTGAAACTGCTTTTGCAAAAATTATGACGAGGAAATGATGACAATGAAAGAGATCTGACCTAACCAATTCCATCTTGCCATTAACCTCCAAACTGCCCTTGTTCATTCCTGGGCATAGGCCGAACTAACTCTGGGAGGAATTTAGTTTATTGTTTAACTTTGAAACAAAGATGGTAACAGCCTCTCCCTGAAACAAACCTCCTCCTTGCCTGGAGACCAGGCCACCTTTGTAAAACTAACAAATTAGCCACAAGATTAGAAATTATGGCTCAAGGCCGGGCACGGTGGCTCACGCCTGTAATCCCAGCACTTAGGGAGGCTGAGGAGGGTGGATCATCTGAGGTGGGGAGTTCGAGACCAGCCCGACCAACATGGAGAAACTCCATCTCTACTAAAAATACAAAAATTAGCCAGGTGTGGTGGCACATGCCTGTAATCCCAGCTACTCGGGAGGCTGAGGCAGGAGAATCGATTGAACCCGGGAGGCGGAGGTTGCAATGAGCCAAGATCACGCTGTTGTACTCTAGCCTGGGCAACGAGAGCGAAACTCCATCTCAAAAAAAAAAAAAAAAAAAGAAAAGAAAAAAAGAAATTATGGGTCAGGAGTCATGTAGCCAGAGGCCACAAGATCACTAATGTCCCCAATTGCTCCTGTAGATAATGTTAGTATTATAAAACCTAAGATTGGTGTTTGAGGTCTGCATTCCTTCTTATGGATCAGCTGGTGCCAGCCACCTAGACCAGTAAACTGGCTCGTTTGGTCTTGTGGCCCTCACGCAGAAACTGACTCAGTGCAAGAAGACAGATTCAACTCCCTGTGATTCCATCCCTGACACAACCAATCAGCATTCCCCCTCCATACCCCTCCTACCTGCCAAACTGTCTTTAAAAAGCCCTAGCCTCTGAATTTTCAGGGAGGCTGATTTGAGTAATAATAAAACTCCGTCTCCTGTTTAGTTGGCTTTATGTACAACAAACTTTCTCTGTTGCAATTCCCATCATGAAAAATTGGGTCTATCTGGGCAGAGGGGGAGAAGTACCCAATGAGCGGTTACACCATGCGAGGAGGAGAAAGCTAGAACAGATGGGTGCCCAGCAGTCCACAAGGGCCCCAAACCCGGTGACACTGTATTATCAGAACAAATCCGCCCTAGGGAGCGGGCCCCCAAACATTTTCCCACTGAGGCCCATGCCTACTTCCAGCAGTACTATGCACACACAGGATTTTTGTCCTTCCTTTTTCTTTTTTTTTGGTGAGATCTCCCTCTGTCACCCAGGATGGAATGCAGTAGCACAATCATAGCTCACTGCAGCCTTACCCTCCCTGGTTCAAGCCAATCTTCCACCTCGGCCTCCCAAGTAGCTGGGACCACAGGTGCATGCCACCACACCTGGCTTATTTATTTTTATTTTATGTTGCCCAGGCTAGTCTCCAGATCCTAAGCTCAAGAAATCCTCTTGCCTCTGCCTTCTGAAGTGTTGGAATTATAGGTGTGAGCCATCAAGCCTGGCCCAGATTTTTGTCTTTCAAAGTGTTTGTCCATTTGACCCTCAAAAAAGCTCTGTGACTATTATGTCCACTTGACAGAAGAGAAAACTGAGGCTCAGAAAGATTAAGTGACTTGTCTGCAATCACGGATTGAGTGTGTGCTGAGCTGACACTAGGACTCAAGGGTGCAGACATTTCTTCTCCTTTTCTTCCCTTTCTCCAGCATCCCTGCATTGAGCTAACAAGAAGAAACTTCAATGTGGCCATGAGAATGCAAAGCCAACCAGCTGCGACGAGGGTGAGTGGAAATTCACACTGACTTTGGATGATGAACTGAGTTCAAAACAAGTCTGGCTAAGTAACTTCAGTGACTGAAAGCTTTTCCTCCTTCTAATTTTAAACACCATCAGTGCATACGGGAGAGTCTGTGGTTAGAAGGTGCAGCCTCTCTGCTGCTGCTGCTGCCGTGTGGTCAAAGTGAAAACAGAGAAGACGGGTACTTACTCGACTTTTCTTCCTTAATGGTGTATTCGAGCACCTCGGCCGAGCTCTCGTTCAGGGAAGGAAAGTGGACACAGAGCACCAGGTGCTTCGAGCTGCTGTCCCGGCGGACCAGGAACATCTGAAACCGAAGAAGGGGATGCAGCTCTGTGAATTAAAGATTTGGGTGAAGGTGAGGAGGACAACCATGAGACGGAAGTCATCTGGAAGGTTCCTGAAATGATGAGGCAGGCTAGGGAGATCAAGGATGCCTCAGGGACACTGGGGATTCTGCCCCAAGAGCCTTGTGTCACCTGGCCCATGTCCACATTGAGGATCCTGCATGCTCAGTTTCTCATTCGCCCACTGAGGGGTTCAATGAAGTCAACGTTTCTGTAAGGGTATTGGAGGCACAGAGTCCGTGGCGGGGGGAGTTCTTAAAATCCCTATGCCCCCGCCCCCTGAGACGCTGGTTCTGTAAGTGGGGCTGGAATTGGCTGGCTCTTATGTGAGCAGTCTTGAATCTACACTCAGAAAAGCTCTAATGTACGGGAGTCAGGTTGAATTTCAACTCTCACCCCAGCACGTATGCTCTGGGGGAGGCTGCTGGAAACGATCACAGATATTAGTCCATTCACACCTTTTTTTCCCCTGAAAAAATAAAAATAGCTAATACTTAATACAGAGCTCTCGCTGTGACAGGAGCTGTTATGACAACTCCACATATAGTAACTTGCTCCATCCTCTCCATCACCCCATGAGTTTTATTATTATCCCCATTTTACAGATGAAGGAACTGAGGTACTCTCTGACTATAACAGGACATCCCCTCCTCAAGCTGGTGTGATGACTGACTGAGTTAATACCCGTTAGGGCTTGGCCCACAGGACACGCCCTGAAAGGTGATCCTGGCCAAGGTCTCACAGCTGTAAGGGAAGAACTGGATTCGGCCCCCAGACAGTGGTGTCAACGCTTGGGACCTCCATGCCACGAGGCCTCTGCATGCAGACCCCAAGTCCTGAGCAGGAAGACTTGCTTCTGCTGTGGGTTTATTCTCTTCTGATAAAACTATGGTTCTAGGCCGTGAGGATGCAGCTGTGCTCTAGAAACCAAACGCTAGCCGAGGTCTCACCCAGAGCCAGCATGTTCACGGACACTCGCTTCTCCTTCTCACGCTCTGAGAAATGGTTCTGCTCCAGTGAGGGTCCCGAGGGCAAGCATGGGGAGCGGGATTCTGCTGCCTTTCACAAACTCTGCTGTTTTAAAATGTCCTTTGAGTCTTGGCAGGTCTCAGCAAGCTCATCCCTCCTTTCCAGGTGACACCTTCTGGACTCTCCCCAGCCTCCTGTAGCACAGCTTCCTCAGGAAGGGGGAGGGGGCATCCCTCGATAGGGGAAGGACTTGGTCCGTGTCTTCCCCTCCCCGCTCCTGTCTTGATCCCACCCCTGGAGCTTAAGCCTCTCCCACTCCAGCCCCAAGCTTCTGGGTTAGAGTTTGGAAAACTAGGTGTCTGGCCAAGGTTGCTGAAGGCAGGCTGGGGAGCAGGGACACTGGGATATCTGAGTGTCCATTTGAACCAGAGTGACCCCCATCTTGAATAGGGGCTGGGTAAAATAAGGCTGAGACCTGCTGGGCTGCATTCCCAGGAGGTTAGGGCATTCTAAGTCACAGGAGGAGATAGAAGGTGGGCACAAGATATAGGTCACAAAGACCCTGCTGATAAAACAGGACGTGGTAAAGAAGCCGGCCCAAACCCACCAAAACCAAGATGGTGACCAAAGTGACCTCTGGTCGTCCTCACTGCTCATTATGTGCTAATTATAATGCATCAGCATGCTAAAAGACACTCCCACCAGTGCCATGACAGTTTACAGATGTCATGGCAACGTCGGGTAATTACCCTATATCTAAAAAGGGGAGGACCCTTAGTTCTTGGAATTGCCCACCCCTTTCCTGGAACACCCATGAATAATCCACCCCTTGTTTAGCAAATAATCAAGAAATAACCATAAGCATAATCAGTGGAGCATGAGTATGAGACAGTGTACCAGGATGAACAGCCATTCTTTGCTTCTTTACTTCTCTAATAAACTTGCTTTCACTTTATTCTGTGGGCTCACCCCAAATTCTTTCTTGTGTCAGATCCAAGAACCTTCTCTTGGGGTCTGGATGGGGAGCCCTTTCTGGTAACACGAGGATACGGCCCCAAGCAAGGAGGCTCCTGAGGAGCCCTCTGTCCTGACCCTGCTCTGGTGATATCCCAAATTCTGCTGCCATTGTACTGATTACTAATATTACTATATTGCTGTATCATCATAATCATTGTTATTTTATAGTTGTTATATATAATTGTTAATAAAATACTATAACCATATCAATATTATTGATTAATGGCCTCTCTAGTCTGGCCCAAACCCAAATACTAGTGCATTAGATTCTATGATCTCACTTAATTCTCCTATTAAACCTATGGGGGAGACACTATGGTTATTCCCATTTTATAGATGAGGAAACTGAGGCAGAGAGAGGCAAGTAATGCTCATAATCACAGGGTTGTAAGTGGTGGAGCTGAGACCTGAAACTCAGGACCTTCAACTCTAGATCCTGAGTGCTCAATTTTGCCTCCACTTGGCTTACAGAGGGTGGCCCTGAGGCTTAAGATCCTGGTCTCCGTGAGAGTGTATGGCCCTTCCAGAGCAGCAGCACAATGAATCATTAGTCACCAAACCGAGGCTGGAAATGAGTTTTTAGCAGCCGCTCTCCTCCAGCAGAGCAGGATGAAGAGAGAATTAGAACCAGGAGCAAAGGGGGGCGATGGAAGGGGTACTCCTGGTGATACAGGAGCTAAAAAGAAATTATTTAGGCAGATAGTGAGGGTAACAGAGTCCTCTGGTGAGCTTCCCTTTTAACAAAAAGCAGCCCCAAATCATTTCTTTTTTAACAAAGAACGGCCCGAAAACTCAAGCTGCAAACATAGACAAACAAGCTGGAAGCTTGCACGGGTGAATGCCGGCAGCTGTGCCAATAGAAAAGGGCTACCTGGAAGTCAGGTATGTTTAACATGGAGGCTCCATCTTCCCTTTTCTTTGTCACCACGTGTACAGTAGAAAGGCAGGCAACATGTCCAGGTAGAGAATCCATCTACATAATAAAAGATTAGGGTAGGGCTGCCAGCTTCGTTGCATGCAATGCAAATGACACACCTGTCCAGCCAATCTCTGGTACTCTATGTAAATCAGATACTGTCTCCTCAAGCTCATCTATAAAACCTCCTGCACTTCACCATGGACCGAAAGACCCGTTCAGGACCCCCTCTCTCTGCAGGAGAGAGCTTTTCTCTTTCTTTCACCTTTTAAACCTCCGCCCTTAACCTCATTCCTTGTGTGTCCGTGTCGTTTATTTCCTTGGTGTGAGGAAACAAACCTCAGGTATTACCCCAGACAAACGACGCTGCTTCACGGCGGGGGTGGGGGTGGTGCCTGCCTGGAAGGTGTTCCTGCTGGACATCGGCTTACCTCTAGATGCCTCTGCCAGGCCTGGCTCTCCACTCAGAGGCTCAGAGACAAGCCTCGGCTCCTGCCAAATCGTCACCCTACTTGGAGCTGCAGCATCCATGAACTAGTGCATTCACCTGAAATTGAACTGACACCAGGACGTGGTGTCTTTCAAAGAAATGAGGTTGCTTTGCCTCTATGGAGGTTCAAGGTGGAGCTGCCTCCTTGGCCACCAGGCCTATGGGAACCAGCAGTGCATAAGGGAATGTGAGTGTGTGTGGTATATAGTAAGACAGAAACACATAGCCAGTCTTTGTACCCAATCCTGGCACAGAGCTTCAAAAACCCTTGGCATTTCCTGAGAGATGAGAGTGTCTTTTATTATTCATAATGAGCCCCTTTTGACCTTACCTGAGTTTCTGCTATTAAACAGGGACTCCTGGTGGGACCTTAGATTCAAGGGAGGGGCTGGCCACAGAAAGACTAAGCACCTGCTTAGAGGGTTGGAACCTTCGGCGCCCCCGTGTGACCAACAGAAGGGGACTGGAGACTGAGTTCAATCACATGGCCAATGATTTAATCAATCATGCCTCTGAAATAAAACCTCTGGACTTTCTGGCTGGTGAACACACTGATGTGTTGGGAGGAAGATGCACCCAGCTTCTAGGAGTGTTAGCTACCTGGGTGTGTCACCAACCTTGGGATTTTTTGGAGCTGTCCTCACCCACTTATTTTGTTTTGACATTCTTCTAAATCTAATAGCCTGATTTGTCTCCAGCTGATCCTCAGTGAGAGATGCCGTCCCCTCAATATTCAAAAGTCACCCTTCTGGCCGGGCACAGTGGCTCATGCGTGTAATCCCAGCACTTTGGGAGGCCGAGGCAGGTGGATCACTTGAGGTCAGGAGCTTGAGACCAGCCTGACCAACATGGTGAAACCCCATTTCTACTAACAATACAAAAATTAGTCAGGTATAGTGGTGCATGCCTGTTATCCCAACTACCCAGGAGGCTGAGGCAGAGGTTGCAGTGAGCCAAGATTGCACTACTGTACTCCAGCCTGGGCAACACAGCAAGACTGCATCTCAAAAAAAAAAAAGAGCAAAAAAAAGAGTCACCTTTCTACAGGAGACCATTAGACTTCCCATCAGTGGGACATGACAGAGGCAACGTTCTGTCCATCTCCTTTGGACCTGGCTGGATACTGCTTTCACCAACCCACGGAGCCACACTGCCCAGACAGCTAGCAGAGGCCAAGACCCACAGAACCACCACCACCGCCCCTCTCTATAACTGCAGGAAGCAGTTACGAAAGATGACCATCCACTTTCCCCAAGCAATTGGGGTCTTAGACTCTTGAAGGGAAAATGTTACAGTAGGTAGTCAGGTATGAGCAGGGCAGGAGAGTCCCCTCCCCCACCAGGAATGTCAGGTGACCATCAGATGATGGGCAGGCGGTTATTACCTGTCTCTCTAATAATTGGTCGCAGCTGGCACGCCAGGGAAACACAGTCACCCAAGAGATAGAAAAAACCTGAAAACTGGTGATCAGCATCTTCTCGATAACATCTCACAAATTGTGTCCGTGGGCTCAAGCATGAGCACTAAGAGGCAAAATGGCGGAGTGTAACTGGTATAGGACCTTCTTCTAGAAACACCGGACTGGTAAGGGAAGAAGGCCTCAAATGAGTATGCGCACAACTCCAGTAAACACACTGCGCATGTGGCCCCTCCCAAGTGCTGGCGGACCACTGCGCATGAGGACAGCCCGCCCCAAGGGAAGAAGCCCACTCAGACTCGGGGGAGAAGGGACACAAGACCCTGGAGGCACGCTAACACAGAAAACCCTAAGTCAAAGGCCAAACCATGCACTTGATCTCTCAAGTCGCCCACCTGGCCCTCTTCCAAGTGTACTTTCCTTCCTTTTGTTCCTGCTCTAAAGCTTTATTAATAAACTTTCACTCCTGCTCTAAAACTTGCCTCGGTCTCTCACTCTGCCTTATGCCCCCTTGGTCAAATTCTTTCTTCTGAGGAGGCAAGAACTGAGGATGCTGCAGACCCGTCTGGACTCCCCCTGCGAATAGGAGGAGAGGTGATGGGGACTCTGTGGCTGCCCCGCCCCAGACCTCACCCTATGTGCCTTTTCCCTTTGGTGGTTCCTGTGCTGTATCTTTTATACAAAACTGTAATTGGAAGTATAACACTTTGTGAGTCTTTGAGTTGTCCTATCGGATTATCAAACCTGAATGGGGATCATGGGAACTCCTGAATTTGAAGCCAAATTGGACAGAAGTGCAGGTTGCCTGGGAAGCCCACTTGTGGCTGGCATCTGACGGAGGAACAGCCCGTGGAGTCTGCACTAACTCTGGCCAGTGTCCAAATTGTTGGACACCCAGCTTGTGTCAGAAAATTGTGAGTGAGTGTCTGTGTGTGAGTGTGGGTGAGTGTTGTGAAATTAAATTCAAACTTAAAATAATTGGGACTTAAAGCTGTTGGAACTTCAAATTATTTAGAGCCTTGAGAGGAATGTGGCTTTGTAGCCTGAGTAACACTGCCTGCAACTGCAACTTCTGCAGCTGATTTCTTGTAAATATTGAAGACCAAACAGCAGCAGAGATACGACCCCCTCAGAACACTCCCCTTCTTATGGAGTATTAAAAGAAAAACCTTAGACCAATTAATTTCACAAAATTTAATTGAGCAAAGAATGATTCACAAATCGGGCAACTCCTGAACCAGAATAGGTTCAGAGATACTCTAATATAGCCATGTAGTGGAAGATTTATGGACAGTAAAAGGAAAGTAATGGACAAAAACTGGAAGTGAGGTACAGAAACAGCTGGATTGGTTACAGCTCGGCATTTGCCTTATTTGAACACCGTTGGACCAGCTGGCCACCTTTGACTGGCCAAGACTCAGTGATTGCCACAGGAGTATTTTACAGTCTGTTTACACCTCCAGTTAGGTTACAGTTCACTATGTCCAGAAAAACCTTTAGACAGAACTTCAAATACGTAAGGAGGCAGCGTTAGGCTAAACTTAATTTAACAGGAGTAATAAAGTAATCTTCCTAGGTTGTAGCAATCTGTAACCAATCAAATCACTGGGGCATGCAGTGGTCTCATATGGAAAATGTCATCCTGCTAAAACTTCTCTGTCTCTGCCTGTATAAGTAAAACCTTAACTTCACCTTCAACGCTGGCCTTGTTCATATGGAGTCGGTGTCTCCCGGGTGGCTACCCTCAAGGTGCTTTATGGTAAAATAAACTCCATAGTTAATCACATTTTCTGAATGTCACTTCTTTTTCTTTTTTTGAGAGAGTCTCACTTTGTCGCTGAGGCTGGAGTGCAATGGTGTGATCTCAGCTCACTGCAACCTCTGCCTCCAGAGTTCAAGTGATTCTCCCGCCTCAGCCTTCCAAGTAGCTTGGACTACAGGTGCGTGCTACCATGCCTGGATAATTTTGGTATTTTTGTGGAGATTGGGCTTCATCATATTGGCCAGGCTGGTCTCTAGCTCCTGATCTCAAGTGATCCGCCCACCTTGGCCTCCCAAAGTGCTGGGATTACAGGTGTGAGCCACCGCGCCTGGCCTGAATGTCATTAGTTAAGGTGGACAGTGTGTGTGTGAGTGTGTGTGTGTGTGTGTATCTGCCACGAGCGAACTCTGGGGTGCCCCCAGGGCCTTTCTGCTGAACAGGACATGGAAAGAAAGGCAGAGCAGGAGCCAGTGGTGCCCCTGGGAAGGCAAACTTTGACCCCTGACCCTGAGGCCAGGACGGAAGCTGAGGCTGGAGCCCTCCTAAATTGCAACCAAACTGCAGATTTCTGTCCACACTGGGAAAGTGCTCTCTTTGTGGTGCACGTGCAGGGAACACACACCCAGGTCACTGGTTAGAAGCACAGGCACATGGCAGGGCTGCCCCATCTTTAGGTACCAGGGATGGCACAGGAAGGAAGGGCGGTGTTTTTCGAACTGCAGGTCATGACCCATTAGTGCGACTGCTACCCAAAATTTCTTTTTCCAGAATGAAACAAAAGAAAATAAAATAGAAGACCCTTGCCTATAGTAAGGGTAGACTTCTTGTTGGAGGGTGCAGGTCTACACGGGCCAGGGTCACAGTACAACATACATATTTTTACTCTACTGATGGTTACTTTCTCCCCTTACTATTTTGATGCCCCTAGTCCCCACTGATCTCTCCCTAGGGTGACTGGCATGACAAATCCTGGTTGCTGGATTCAACTAGGCTGTCCTTCGATGCTGCTCTGCATTGAATTGGCTCTTTCACACCCAGCCCATAGCTATTTCTAGGTTTTCTCACTTTGTTCAGACATGGACCCTGTTCTCCATCCTAACATTCCAAGAGAGAAAGAAAAAAAAAAGGCAGGAGCTCTCAGAGGGAGATGCTCCAGCTGGGGACAGGCCCACAAACTGCATTTCTTTCTGGGCTCTCAGACAACCCTGAGCAGCCAGTTACCAGCCCTGGGACCCTGGGTGATTGTGTGGTTTCTCTGAGCCTCCGTGTTCTTGTCCGTAAATGGGGGTGGCAACACCTGCCACCACCCAGCAGAAACAAAAAATGAAACCAAGGCCCTGCCTCTCTCGTTGGAAGATGAATGGAGAAGCTGCAGAGGAAAGCAGCCAACAGGATGCTCACTGAGGACCATGCTCCACTCACCCCACCCGCAGCTGGTTTTGTGCTTCTGTCTCCTGGTCTCAGGCTCCACCTAGATCTGGGGGTCTGTCCACCATGTGTGTTTACTGTGAAAGAGAATCAGAAGGGATTGCCTGACCCCAGAAGAGATGAAACTTACAGATCCAGGGCAAGAGGAGGCAATGCAGGATTATAAACTAAAGAGAGAGTGGTTCAAGTCCACAGTACGGAGGCATAAGTTAAAACAGCAGCTGGCGTGTGCACACTGGGCCAGGCGCCTTACAGGCACCAGGACTGGTATCACTCAGTCCTCCCCAGAGCCACACAGTGGCAACTGCCAGAGCAGGACTAGGGCCAGGCATTCCCACCACATGGTGAAGCATCTCGCTCCTCTCTTGCTATTGGGCTGTGTTAACTACACAGCGTGTCGACAGGGCTGGAAAGTCCCCGAGTTGGACTCTGCCAGTCCCCAGTTCTGAACCCATCACCCACCCTTTCAGCATGGCCAAAGGGCTCTCATGTGGCTCTTGTCTTTTGACTGACAACCATGATAAGGCACTGGCCTGGGGCAGAGGAGGCTGGAGGCTGTGAGTTTACGATGGAGAGTGGGGCAGGGAGGGACTCTGAGTTTGGCGTGGCTCCAGGAGTCCTCTGACATTTCCCGCCCAGGTGGCCATGGGTGAGGGTGACACTGACAGGTACCTGCTGTGGGCAGAGCCCAGGTCAGTGGTCTGCCCTGGCCAACTGGAATAAGAAGGTCTGTTCTGTTCCTCTCTGGGGAGGTTTAGCTGCTGAGCTAGTCATGGAGACCCTTCTAGAAGGTATTCACAGACAGCACCTCAAAAACAGCATCACTGTGCCGCAGTGATGCCTGAAGAACATTTTAGATTATGGTAAATTATCTCGGCTTAAACCTGGCAGAGTTTGGCCCAAGTCAGTGTCAGGCAGCAGCCATCTTCACGAGTTGTTTATATCCATATCGCCCCCCTGCCCACTCCCTGATTGGGTGTTCCCAGGTCATACTCCAAGGGGATGTTGCCCATGATGGCTGTTACAGGTGAGTACATGGTGGGGTGGAGAGCCGAAGGACCACCCAGAGCCCCTTCTCCAACACCTTTGGGGTTTCCATGTGAAAAGTCTCACAGCCCACCTTACTTCTCCCTTTCTGCCCCCTGCAGCCAGCTGTTTAGAGACACAGTGAAACACAAATACTACCTCTGCCCCTCACCAGCTGTGGGCAAGTTACTTTTATTTCTTGGGGTCTCAATGTCCTCATCTGAACATGAGGACAATAATATCCATCATTCAGGGTTGCTGTGAGAATTGCTGATCATGTATATAAAATGCCTGGCACAGAAAATGTACTTAATAACTTATAATCCTAATTATTAATTATTATTATGATAGATTGCTCTCATTTACTGATCCAAGTCACATGCTATGATTTTAAGTGCCTAATATCATTAGACAAATAAATGACAACTATTAATGGGATTATTACTATGCTTGCAGCTGGACCAAAGAGACAGGAAAAAGGACTGAAAGAGCATTCATCTCCACAGTAGATTAAAAAGAGCCACAAAGTCTTTGCCGCTTCCCCTATCAAGAGATGGAGTCTATTTTCACCTCCTGGTGAAAATAGCATGGCCTTGGGACTGGCATTGACCAAAAAAAAAAAAAAAAAAATGCAGCAGAAGAGGCTTGGACTTCAAGAGGCATGCAGCTTCCATGTCACCCTTTGGACCATGCTGTCATGTAAAGAAGCCTGAGCTAGCCAGCTGGAGTTGTGTGGCCTAGCCAACAGCCAGCACCCACCGCAAGACACATGAGTGAGGCCATCATAGACCATCCCCCTCTAGTCAAGCTGCCAGATGATTGCAGCTGCATGACTGACCCCAGAGAAGACTAACAGAAGAACCACTCAGCTGAACCCAGCCCAAATTGCTGAGCCATAGAATTGTGACTGTTGTAAGCCACTGAATATTGGGTTGGTTTGTTATGTAAAGTAGGTAATGGTAGAGCCATGAGGTATACGGACATGGGGCCTCCACCTTTGGGTATCTCCCTACTCTCTTCCATCAGGCATTGCTGACGAATACGCATAGCTCAGCGGGAAAGTTTCAAAGCCAGTGATGTGGTCCAGCCCCTCACTCTACAGCCAAAGAAACCCAGAGAAGCAAAATGACCTCCTGAGGTCACATCACTTGTTAGTGTCAGAGCCAGAACAAGAAAAATGCAAGACACGTGACCTCCAGGCCATGTTTGTGACCACTACAATACATAACCTCTAGCCCAACCAACTCACTGGTGTTAAATAAGCATACACTCCATGCCAGGCACCAGGCTAGGGATTTTAGATACCTGCAACAGCTCCTTCCCTGAGGCTCTGAATATCACACCCTCTATGTATATGAGAAAATAGTGTGAGGTGCAGATTGGTAAGGAGACGGGAAAGGGGACGGGCATTCAAGCGGCAGATCCAGAGTATTGGGCCTTGAACCCTTTCATGTAAGACCTTCTGCCTGCATGCTCCGGAGCCAAACTTTCCAAGTTTAGTCCTTAGTTAGCCACTTGGAGCTATCTGAGCTCTCTGGGCGGCTTCTTTTTCTGTGAAATGGGGTCATAATAGTCCCTGCCTGTGATACTTACTGAGTTAGCTCCCCAAGAACCAGTCCCCTCTCCCCTTCCTTGCTAACAGACCCTGATTCTGGCTCCGGTGGCAACGTACCCTGACTCAGGAGATGTGTCACATTTGGTCAGAGCCGATCTTGACCATCCTGCTCTCCTTGGCCATTCACCCCCTTTCCTAGCCTTCGTCACATCACGGGTGGTCAATAAAGCATTTGGAACAACATGTGTTCCCTAACAATAATGCAGAGCCTAGGAGGAGAAAGCCATTTGCCTGTGACCTCCTGCCTTTGAATGGGTGAGGTGTCTGGAGCTGCAGCTGCCATTTTGCAACCATGAGGTGAGAAACCTGAGGACTAAAAGCCAACACCTTGAAGATGGAGGAATAGAAAGGTAGAGAGAAGCCCGGGCGGAGTAGTGAGGGAACACAGTGGGAACTGAAGGCATCAAAGAGCTGCTAAACTAGCCCTGGACCCCAACTTCCAGACTTCCCACTAGATGAACAATAGCATCCTTATGGCTCAAGCTACCATAGCCAGGCTTGCTGTTACTTGAAGTTGAATGCATTCACCACCAACCCAGTGCCTCAAAGGATCATTGAAAAGCCTGCACAGGTGGTATCAGCAGAGTGCCTGCTACATAGTAAGCCGTCAATATGTGGTACTTCTGTCAGAGGTGATCCATCTTGACTTTCTTATAGCTCAAGAGCAGATCCATCTTGAATAGGGGCTGGGGCAGCTGAGACCGGCTGGGCTGCATTCCCAGGAGGTTAGGCATTCTTAATCACAGGATGAGACAGGAGGTCAGCACAAGACACAGGTCACAAAGACCCTGCTGATAAAACAAGATGTGGTAAAGAAGCCAGCCCAAACCCACCAAAACCAAGATGGCAATGAACGTGGCCTCTGGTCATCCTCACTGCTCATTATGTGCTAATTATAATGTATTAGCAAGCTAAAAGACACGCCCACCAGCACCACGACAGTTTACAAATGCCATAGCAGTCCAGAAGTTACCCTATATAGTCTAAAAAGAGGGGAAACCCTTAGCTCCAGGAAATGCCTACCTCTTTCCCAGAAAACTCATGAATAATCCACCCCTTGTTTGATCAAGAGATAACTCTAAGCATATTCATTTGAGCAGCCCATGCTGCTGCTGTGCCCATGGAGAAGCTATTCTTTATCCCCTTACTTTCCTAATAAACTTGCTTTCACTCTACTCTTTGGACTTGGCCCTAATTCTTTCTTGCCTGAGGTCCAAGAACTCTTTCTTAGGGTCTGGCTTGGGACCCCTTTCTGGTAACACTTCCTTCCCTAGACCCCCTCTACCCGCCTCCTGGCCCTGAGAACGAATGTCACAAAGCCCCTAGCATTCCTGATGTCAGTGTTCATGGATGGCTACATGAATCAAAAGGGCAACAGGGCAGGACAGGGGGCACCCTGGACAGGGAAAGGCATACTGATGGGCAGCTCCAGACTTCAGGGCTCAACCTCGATGGGAAGATTAGCCAGGCAGAGCAGATGAGCCAGGTGGGGCAGTGAGGGAACACAGGGAGACAAGTGCCAGTGCTGGGGCCATCTTTGTCCACCTCCAGGACACTCACAGGGGGCTGCCAGGGGCTCCTACAAACAGAGCAGTTCACATTCATGCCCACGGCGGGCCCTCCATCGGCCACTGCTCCTGAAAGCCTTCCCTGATTAGCCACTAACGAAGTTTGCTAGGCCCAGTGTCCTTACTCAACCTCTCTCCTCTCTGGGAACAAGCCTGGTCTGGTGCCTTGCTGAGTCAGCTGTTCCTTCGTGTGTGTGTGTGTGTGTGTGTGTGTGTGTGTGTGTGTTTCCTCCATTTTTCATCCCTCATTGCATTGCATTAGGGACCCTCAGAAAGCAGAAAAATCCTCCTCCATCAATTGTACAAACTGCTGGGCTCTTGCCACTGTGAGAGTCCGATTTTCTTTGAAGATTTAGGACTCCCCCAAGCAACCCCCCACCAAAAAAACAGCGGGCAGTGGTAAGAACACTGGGCTGGGGGTCAGACACTTATGTCCTTCCTAGTTCTGACATTGGTTTGCTCTGTGTCCTTAAGCAAGTCACTTCCCCTTTCTGAACTGGCTTTTTCCAGTCTATAGCAAGGGAAGTAGGCTGAACAATTCCAGGACTCCTTTCTTCTAGAAGATACTCTTCTAGCCTCAGTGCCCTGAGGGTCTTTCCCACTCCCTAAGAGGCTTGCAAGAGGGTGAGTTTCATGGTAAATTAGCGCAATCCAGGAAATGGTACCACCAGTCTTCAGACCCTCTTCCTGTCTATCTTCAGCCAGGGTGAGTTTTGGAAAGACCAACTTATTTCACTAACAGCTGGGACAGAATATGCTTAGGGAGAGAATTATGCAGCCACCACACTCCCCTCCTCCTCTCCAAGTAAATACATCTGGATTTTTATCCAAAGCTAAAAGCACCATAAGGGGTTTTGTTTTTACTATTCATTTTTGGCCTGGACAATTCAGAACTATCTGCTTTTCCACTTCTGTTATTTTAGGATTATTTTCCAGCTGCTTAGGGAAAATTTCCAATCATGCCCATTAGGGCAGAAACAGAAGTGTCTGGCTGTTCTGAGAGGCTACGTCCACAGGGGCTGTGCCTGCAGAGGCTGGCAGTCCAGTGGCTGGGGCCCATCCTGGACAAAGGTCCTCATATTCCTCAGTCCTGACTCTGACAGAGCTTAGGGGTGTGTGTGTGTGGGTGTGTGTTCGTGTGTGTACAGAGATGTAAGAAAGTCAAGCCACAAATCCTCAGAACCACTGAGGACTGGAAATGGAATAAAAGGACATAGTGCCCAATATCTTTATTTTACATATGGGGAAACTGAGGCCCACCTTTCCCATTAGCATAGCACAGAGCAGCAATTCTCAATTCTGACTACATAGCAGAATTACCCAGGAAGCTTTTAAAACATGCTGATGGCTGAGGCTCACTCCAAAACAAAGAGAGAAGCATTTCTGGGGGTGAGGCCAAGACACTGTTTTTTTGAAGCTTTTGGAGACAGTCAGTTGTGGGTTTAAATCAAGTTCCACAACTTGGTAGCCATATGACTCAGGCAGGCTTCTTACCATCTCAGAGCTGAGTTTCCTCACTTATAGAATAGAGATCACACCCCTGTTTTGCAGGGTTGTTGGAAAAATGAGAGATGGTGCTTAGTCCAAAGTAATCCTGCAATAATTGATGATTATACCTTTTTCCCTGGTCTCACAACAGAGAGGCTTCACTGAAGGTTTTTTTTTTTTTTTTTGAGACAGAGTTTTGCTCTTGTTGCCCAGGCTGGAGTGCAGTGGTGCGATCTTTTCTCACTGCAACCTCTGCCTCCCGGGTTCAAGCAATTCTCCTGCCTCAGCTTCCCAAGTAGCTGGGATTACAGGCGCCTGCCACACTCCTGGCTATTTTTTTCTATTTTTAGCAGAGATGTGGTTTTACCATGTTGGCCAGGCTAGGCTAGTCTTGAACTCCTGACCTCCAGTGATCCACCCGCCTCGGCCTCCCAAAGTGCTGGGATTCTAGGCAGGAGCCACTGCACCTGGCCCACTGAAGGTTTTTACCAAACTAATACTGAACAGAATTGGTAATCCTTGGGCTCACACCTAGGGAGGGTGCCTTGAACCACCTAGATGGCTGGTCTATATCACAACTCAGGTTACTACAACTTTTGAGCCAACCTTTCACCTCCTTCGCCACCAAAAGCAACCTTAAAAGAGGTTTCTTTTATTAAAAACCACCTTGGCCTAGAAGCAACTGACAATCCAGTAGCAACAAACACCTGTGGTGCCCAGATCTTGGTTTCTAATATCATTCTGTATAAAAGGAATGAGGGCTTCTTGGAGAAATGGCTGATTCTAGGACTGGGGCAGGAAATATATAAGATGAGTGTGGACTATCTTATATTGCCAGGAAATAACGATGTGTTCCAAAAAACAAAACACACACCCACATGCACAGTGAGGGCAGTGTGTCAAAGGCATACAGGAGCCAACTGAAGGACTCCCAGGGGCCAAAGTTGGAACGCTTTGAGCAACAAAATAATTAAAGTAGTATTGGATTACAGTCCAAAGTATAAAAGTACCCCTGATTCCACAATGATATAAGTAAATGGCTTAATAAATAGATGGGAGAGCCGGGCGCGGTGGCTCACGCTTGTAATCCCAGCACTTTGGGAGGCCGAGGCGGGCGGATCACGAGGTCAGGAGATCGAGACCAGGGTGAAACCCCGTCTCTACTAAAACTACAAAAAATTAGCCGGGCGTGGTGGTGGGCGCCTGTAGTCCCAGCTACTCGGAGAGGCTGAGACGGGAGAATGGCGTGAACCCGGGAGGCGGAGCTTGCAGTGAGCCGAGACTGCGCCACTGCACTCCAGCCTGGGCGACAGAGCGAGACTCCGTCTCAAAAAAAAAAAAATAAAAAAAAAAATAAAATAAAATAAAAAAATAAATAAATAAATAAATAGATGGGAGAGAAGAGGCAAATCTCTTGTACAAATTCCAAATCATTTATTAGATACCAAATCAAGGAGGTGGAGCATAATTCCCCATTCCTTAAAGGTGGGCTGAGCACACCGACTGCCTTCCAAAAAGTACAGTCTAGAGAGGCAGTAGGGGAAAGAGTCACTTTGAAGTGCAGAAACCCTACGAACACAACCCCAGCAGTTGATCAAGGTCAACATCACCAGTGGTTAAGTCATTCCGAGAGTCTGTTGCCTTCATATGATGTGAATAGAATATTTTACCACTGTGGTCTTCCTCCCCAAACCCCTAACCCCAGTCTAACCATCAGACAAGTCCTGGTTAAGGAACCTTCTACAAAATACTTGATCACTGTTCCTCAAAACTGCCAAGGTCATCAAAAACAAAGGAATTCTGAGCAAATGTCACAGCCAAGAGAAGCCTAAGGAGATAAGATGACTAAAGGTAACGTGGGATGGGATCCCGGAGCAGAGAAAAGACGTTAGGTAAAAGCTGGCCAGGTGTGGTGGCTCACGCCTGTAATTCCAGGGGTATGAGAGGCTGAGGTGGGAAGATTGCTTGAGCCTAGGAGTTCAAGACCAGCCTGGGCAACATAGGGAGACCTCGTCTCTACAAAAAGTAAAAAATAAATTGGCTGGGCATGGTAGTGTGTGCCTGTAATCCCAGCTACTCAGGAAGCTGAGGCAGGAGAATCACTTGAGCCTAGGAGGTAGACTGCAGTGAGCCATGATCATGCCACTGCACTCCAGCTTGAGTGACAGAGCAAGACCTGTCTCAAAAACAAAACAAAACTCAGGAAATCTGAATAAAGTACGGGCTTTAGTTAATACTAATGTATCAAGATCAGTTTCTTAATTGTGGCGAATGTACCACACTAATGCTAGATGTTAACAATGGGGGAAACTGGTGTGGAGTATATGGGAACTCCCTGTACCATCTTTGCAACTTTTCTGTAAATCTAAAACTATTCTAAAATAGAAAAAAAAAAAATCAGCCTGAATGCAGAACAAATAAAGGTGGCTGTTTGGTTGCCTTGCTTCTGGATACACACAAATAAAAAAATGGGCCAATATGTTCCCAAAACCTTATCAGAGAAGCAGGCTGCAGGGAGGGGAGGTGGATAGTGGGGAAGGGGTGGGATGTGGTCAAGGTCATACAGATATTTGGAACAAAGGGCCTGGATCTCCAGCCTCCTGAGCACCAGCGCTAGATACAATGAAGCACTGCCTCTCATTGGTGCCAGCATGGGTAGACCCAGGTGGTCTCTGAAGACCTTTGGAGTTCCCACAGCCTGGGGACCACCTATGGTGTCTGTATATATATATATATATATATATATACACACACATATATATATATATATACACATATATATATATACACATATATATATACACATATATATATATACACATATATATATATATATACACATATATATATATATACACATTTTTTTTTTTTTTTTTTGAGACAGAGTTTCACTCTTGTTGCCCAGGCTGGAGTGCAGTGGTGCGATCTTGGCTCACTGCAACCTCTGCCTTCCCAGGTTCAAGTGATTCTCCTGCCTCAGCCTCCTGAGTAGCCGGGATTACAGGCGCCCACCACCACACCTGGCTAATTTTTTGTATTTTTAGTAGAGACGTGGTTTCATCATGTTGACCAGGCTTGTCTCGAACTCCTGACCTCAGGTGATCCACCCGCCTTGGCCTCTCAAAGGGCTGGGATTATAGGCATGAGCCACCGCACCCAGCCAGGTGTCTGTATCTTTGGAAACAATGACATCATTGCATAGATGCCAGTTCTGTGCGAGCGCTATTGTGCAGCAAAGTGCCTTGCCAGCTGAAGCTCATACCACACAGACTCTGCTTTTACCAGCTGTGTGACTTCAGGCATGTGAGTTGACTTCTCTGTGCCTCTGTTTCCTCATCTGAAAATGGGAACACTAACGCCTACCTGATAGAAATCACTGAGGATCAAGTAAGATCATGCATATAGCAACTCTGGATAAAAGTTGCCAATCTTCGTACCAGCACATGCACTCAGGGCCTTCCTTATGCTTGAAAATATAGAGGTGCACGGGGAGGAGTGGGGTGTAAAGGCAGAGAGCAGGGAAGGCAACAGATGGCACGGCTCCTCCATTCTGTTGTTCTCAGGGCTGACCCAGCGGCTGCGCCCTCAGAAGGGGGTGGCGAGGGGGCGGCAGTGGGAAGGGAATGGTTGACTCCTTTAGTGCAGTCTCCTGCGGTCTCAACATCTTCTATACTCAGCACCTGGATTGTAGCAGAGTTCTCCGGGCCTCGGCTGCCTGGGTGCCTCCCCTGCTGGGGCTGAAGGAGAGTCCGGCCTTCTTGCACCACTGAGGCTGGGATTAAGGCCTAAGGCCTTGCTTTAACTTGTGCTCACCTAGAAAATGAACTAAGCCCCGTGGCCTTTGCCTCTTGCCACAGGCCCTGAGCAACCTAGCCTGGCTTTGTCAGTTTGGAAGAAGCAGACCTGCACACCTGCTGTCCTCATTCATTTGTTCCAGTGAACAACCAGAGCCAGGCTCACTCTGTGCTCCCAGACCCGAATCAGTCAATGGTGTCACAGGTAGATGAATGCAACATGGTCCTGCTCTCCAGGCTTCCGGTAGGCTCTAATCCCTCCACTCTCTTTCATCCCTAAGGGCCTCAGCCAGGCTCACGTCCACCTCTGGGCCTTAGCCCTTGCTGTTCCATCACCCGCTACTCTCCAGCAGACTCTGTCAGCTCCCCCATCCCAACCTGCCCATCCATCCTTCATGGCCCAGCTTGGTGTCTGCCTCCTCCAGGAAGTCTGCCCAGATCACCCCACCTGGATGTGCTCTCTTCCTGCTCCAGGTAACTCGCTGCCCTGACTTTCACAGAGCACTTAGCTAACCCCTCCTGGTGACTTTACGGTTCATATTTGTGCATGGAGTCCCCGCCAGACCCTCGGAGAGGACAGTGGTAAGATTGTATCTTACCCATCTTTATAAACGTGGCTCATACCCAAACCCATCCAGCACTGGTTGATCTCAGAAAACTACTTTTATGTCTCTCCTGCTACTCTCTTCTGGAGGGAAGGGCTTGAGCCTAGCCAGGCCTGAGTTCAAACCTCAGCCCTGTGCCTCACTAGCTGTGTGATCTTTGGGAAAGTTAGCCCACTCTAGTGGTAGCTGCGGCTGGTGCCCCACCCATCCCTGTGGAGCCTTATCTTTTTAGTGGACTCCAGACCTCCTTCCACTAGCCAGCTCTGCATCTCTTCACCCAAGGACCATTTCTGGCAAGAGTCAGATCTTACAGTCAAGGAAGAGAAAAGGGGGCCGGGCGTGGTGGCTCACACCTGTAATCCCAGCACTTTGGAAGGCCGAGGTGGGTGGATCACCTGAGGTCAGGAGTTCGAGACCAGCCTGGCCAACATGGTGAAACCCTGTCTCTACTAAAAATACAAAAATTAGCCAGGCATGGTGGCACATGCCTGTAGTCCCAGCTACTTGGGAGGCTGAGGCAGGAGAATCACTTGAACCCAGGAGGTGGAGGTTGCAGTGAGCTGAGATTGTGCCACTGCACTCCAGCCTGGGCAACAGAGCAAGACTCTGTCTCACAAAAAAAGAAAAAAAAAAAGAAAGAAAGAAAAGAAAAGAAAAACCAAAAGGAAGAGAGAAGGTGCTGGAAGATGAATCCTCACTCCTCACAGCCTTTGACCCACGACTATCAGGAGTTGGTGAATAATACGCAGCTCCCTCACCTCTCGGGTGGGATAACCATGAGATGTGTGTTCCACACTGGCTCCCAGAGTTCCCCAGGGGGATTCAGCTCCAGCTGCCCCCAAGAGTAACTCTCATGACAATGTACCTTTTACTGGCATCAGTTCCTTCGCCTGGCTTGGTTCCCCTACTGGTGCTTCCTGGGGTTACTATCCAAATAATCCACTTACTCAAATCCTTGTCTCAGGGTCTGCTTCTGGGGAAACCCAAACTAAAGGACTCCTCTTAGCCTCAGTTTCATTATCTGTGAAATGGGTATAATGGCAGAGTTGACCTCACAGGATGATTGCAAGATGATATCTGCAAAGCGCAGAGCCTGGAATTACTAAGCATTCTCCAAAAGGAACCACTACAGTTATTTTTAATTGTGCTTATTTTAAACTTTTTAATCTTTTTTTTTTTTTTTTTTGACAGAGTCTCACTCCATCACCTGGGCTGGAGTGCAGTGGCATGATCTAGGCTCACTGCAACTTCCACCTCCCCAGTTCAAGTGATTCTCCCACCTCAGCCTCCCGAGTAGCTGGGATCACAGGTGCACGCCACCGTGCCTGGCTAATTTTTGTATTTTTTGTAGAGACGGGGTTTTGCCATGTTGCCCAGGCTGGTCTTGAACTACTGGGCTCAAGGAATCCCCCTGCCATGGCCTCCCAAACTGCTGGGATTATAGGCATGAACCACTGCCCCCAGGCTAATTTTCTGAAGAGAGAACTGAATCTTTTGACAGAGCAGTCATGACTATGTCCCACCCAGCTTGCTCTGGAGAGCCAGCACCTTCTCCTGGGACCATCCCCCACTGTCTGGTAATTCCCATCCACACACCTGCTCTGCACATGCCCTTCTTGATGACCAAGAAAAATCCAGAACATGGCCATCCCCTGGCATCCAAACTTTTCCCCTTGGGCTGGTTTTGAGCTGCATCCTCCCAGCAAGGGTGGGAAGCTCATTTCTGAGAACCTACCAGGGGAGCTGGGGACCACAGCGGGTGCCGGCTGAACACCCACCGGCAGGAGACCCTGGTTTTTTTTCTACCCAGGCCTTGCCAGGCCAGCGGTCCCCCTGGTCTTGGCAGGACACTGCTGTGCTTCCAGGCCACCACAGTCCCCACTCCCTGTGATAGGGGTCTCTGTGGCAAGGGGAGGTCAGGACTTTGCAGAAGGCCCCGTAAGTTCTAGTAATTCCGATTTTCAGGTACAACTGGCGACTTGATGCATTTTACCTCGTCCGAGGTGAACGAGTCCGTTCGCCATCTGAGCCCTATACTTAATATCCGGACTCTTCCTGGGAGGCAGACAAGGCCTGCAACCACAGCAGGGGAGAGACCATCAAAAGTGCATGGTGGCTGGGGGACATGAGTCCAGCTAAGCCAAATAAAACGTGTGTGCTTAACATAGCACAGGGCACCTAGACTGCCTGGGTCCAGATTCCCACTCTGCTATTTACTCACTGTGTCCCCTGGGGGAGGGCACTCAATGTCTTTGTATCGCAGTTACCTCATCTATAAAATGGGCAAGGTGGCAACACCTACCTCCTAGGGCTGCTGTGAGGTTAAATGGGCAGATTCACATGAAGAACTTGCAAGACTGCCTGGAGCAAAGCAAGTACTCAGGGAATGCTTGCTGCTACATGAATATGCATGAATATGCATGCAAAATGTGCGGACAGACGTACCGCATGCAATGTGACTTCCGAGGCAGATTGGTGGTTACGGGGCTGCAGGAGGGGAGAAGGGGGAGGGAGTGTAGGGCTTTGTTTTGAATGATGAGATGTTTTCGAACTAGATAGATAGAGGTGGTGGTTGTACCACATTGTGTCTGTACGAAATGCCACTGCACTATATACTTTTAAATGGCTAATTTTATATTATGTGAATTTCATCTCAATTAAAAAAAGAACACACTTCTGGGGAGTGAGTTTGGTTGCAGTAGGTGGAAAAGATCTTTACTTTTTACATGTCTGTCCAGCTTGGGTTTTTGTTAAATAATGAACACATATGTGTATCACTTCGGTAATTAAACAAATTCAAGTTGTTTTTAAAAGGAAGGAGTGTATAGGAGAAAATGTGTGTGGGAGGTGAAAGGAACATATGATGAGCTCTGACTCATATTTCATCATCTATCACCCACTTATCTGTTGTCTATCTATCTGTCTGTATGTCCATACGTCCATCCATCTAGCTATCCATCTGTCTGTCTGTCCGTCCATCTGTCCATCCATGCATCCATCATCTATCTTCCCATGCAATAGGAATAAGAACCTCGGGGGTGGTGTGAATGCCGCTATTTCAAAGCAACAAAAATGAGGCTTAGAAAATTTAAGCCGTGTGCCCAGCTCACAGAGCCTGACCTCCAAAACATCTTTTGACTCCATCACACAGCCCCTTATTTGCATATGTAAAACAGGGAGCATAAAGCCATTTTTTTACCCTGGCTCTGATCGACACTCTCTAGACCCTGGATGCCTGGCTGGGCTCTCAAAGTCAGAGCAGGCCAGCATGGTCCTCCTGACTGCACCAGTCCTGCCTCGCAGGTGCCCAAATGCCCCGAGAGCCTGCAAGCCACCCACTCCCTGCTCTCCAGCCACAAACACCTGCTCCCCAAAGAAGAAACCAGGCCTCTCACCAGCCCCCCATGCCTGTGTTCTGGGAAAAAATTGTGGTCAAAAAGCTGACAAATGTAGGAAAGGGAAATAAACACGTAGCCATCTGCATGGTAGCTGCTTCCCTGTGGGAGCCAGGGCAGGCGTGGAGCACGTCTGAGTTCCTCACAGGTGTGTGTGCCTACCAAGTTGGAGATGCCCCCACTCACCCCGGCCAGCACCCGGTGCAGGATTCTGGCCACCTCTGCCTGGTCCAGACTCAGCTGCAGCCACACCGGGCATGTTTTGATGAGCTTCTCCAGGACGCTGATGCCCCGGCGGCGAGGAAGGCAGTTCTTCGGGGTGGCTGGCAGACAAAGCCCCATGCCATCTTCCTCTTCCTCTCCTTTGCCAACAACTGGAACCGGACTGAAAAACAGAATTCAATGATCAGTCATCCTGCAGCCAGCCCAGAGAAGGTTTACAACACCTGGGGATTCCATTCAGCCATGCTTACTTATCCAGCATGAGGTAGTCAGTGGCCCTTTGGGGAATTTAAAAAAAATCAACAAACCATAGTCTTCACCTTAGGGTGCTTGTAGGAAACATGTCAGCCCACCTGACTCAGGATGTGAGGCTCTGAGATGTTGTTCCTCCTTTTCTGGAATCAAAACCAGCCTGTGTGTGTTGGGATGGGGTAGGCAAATGTGAGGGTCTTGGGGAGGGTCTGGGATCTCTTAAACTGGACAGAACTGTCAACAGTAGGCAGTGCCCATTTCCCAGTGAACCCCTCAGTTTGATTTTACTGTTTCTTGGGTCTGTGAGACCCAAGACTTGAGTCTGTGAGGAAATGGCGAGACACAGCTATGGTACAAGTATAAATCTAACAGAAGCACAGTACAACAGAAGCGGCTAACTGCAACCCGGGATGGGTTCGGGAAAACGGGTGGCATTTGAGCAGAGCCTTGAAGAGGATTTTTAAAAACTTTTAAAGAGTAACACACACAGTGAAATGCACACATCTTGAGTGTACAGCTAGCCACATTCTTACATATGTCTACACCTGTGTAACTCCCACCCAAATAAAGATAGAGAGATCAGTGCTGCCGTAGCCACTAGCCAGAAGAGGTTATTGAGCCACTAGCCAGAAGTGGCTTATCTGAATTGACAAGTGCTGTAAGCACAAAACATACACAGGATTTCAAAGACTTAGTGTGATAAAAAGAATATAAAATAGCTTATTAATATTTTTATTGTTTACAAGTCAGTATAATTTTTTTTTTAGACAGATTCTTGCTCTGTCGCCCGGGCTGGAATGCAGTGGCGTGATCTCAGCTTACTGCAGCCTCTGCCTCCTGGGTTCAAGCGATTCTCCTGCTTCAGCCTCCCGAGTAGCTGGGATTACAGGCATGCACCACCATGCCCGGCTAATTTTTGTATTTTTTTAGTAGAGACTGGGTTTCACCATGTTGGCCAGACTGGTCTCAAACTCCTGACCTCAAGTGACCCACCCACCTCAGCCTCCCAAAGTGCTGGGATTATAGATGTGAACCATCGCGCCCAGCAAGATAATATTTTAAACGTGTCAGGTTAAATAAAATATTATTAAAATTACTTTGCCTGTTTTAATACGGCTGCTAGAATATATAAAATGACATATGTGGCTTGCATTAGATTTCCATTGGATATAGGACAGTTCTAGAAAGTTCCTTCTCACCCCTTCCCAGTCAACAGTGCCTGAGCCCCCAGAATGAGGATATGTCAACACAGCACGGTGGGGGAAGGAGGATCACAGACCCAAGAAACAACAAAGTCAAACGGAGGGCTTCGCTGGGAAATGGGCACTGCGTACTGTTCACAGTTCTGGCCGGTTTAAGAGATCCCAGACCCTCCACAAGACCCTCATGTTTGCCTTCCCCATCCCAACACACACAGGCTGGTTTTGATTCCAGAAAAGGAGGAACAACATCTCGGAGCCTCACATCCTGAGTTGGGTGGGCCGGAAGGACTGTGTGCATTCTACCTAAGGCACCAAGTCTCTCAAGGTACCTGCAGGGGTGAAAACCTTAATCAGACAGACGAGGGTACTCAGAAAGCCACGAAGCTATGGGTGATGCCCTCCATCTTGCCCTGTGTCTCTGTGATGTTGCCCGGGATACCAGGGATCAAGGTTGGCATTGGTTCCAGAAGCATCCAGGGCATGTGCTATAAGGAGCCCCTTGGGGGAGGTGGGGGACGAGGCCAGGGTAAGCCCTGTAAAAGGGCAAAGGAAAGTGGAACCACCCCTGAAGGCGGGGCTGTGGGGGTCCTGGGGGTTCTCAGGGTGGTGGACGGGTCAGGCAGCGCTGGATGAAACAGGGGCAGCAGTGTTGTGAATTTTGAGCAGTGGGTTTCGAGAGAACTGACTGGGACTGCCTGTCACGAGGAGGGGTGTGTGAAGGTCAGTGTGAAGTCTGCACCCGGGGAGAAAATTCCCTCCCACATCCTCCGGGGAGCCCTGACTCTCACGCATGTTGTGTGTGCTCCCGGCTGCCTGTGGATTTCCCCTCTCGGTCCACAGCCTGTAGCCTACCTAGAAGAAGGAGCCAGGTCACCAGGAAAATAGGAGTGTCCCGGGCAACGGCAGGAATCCTGGGGCTGGTGGGGGCGGGGTAGGATGGCTCTGTGAAAGTCCACAGGCGGTGGAACTGGGGCCGAACAGTCTCATTTGGAGCTCAAGGCCAGGGCGGCCTGGCTGATACTGATGTAACCACTTCCCAGGCCCTGAGTGTAGTCCCAGCATCTCGTCTGGGAAAAGTTAAAATGATGGAGGTCTGAATTTCCCAGAAAAGAAAAGAAACCCCCGGTCTGCAGGCTCCTCCAACCCCACTTGGAAACACAAAGATATGTTCTGGCACCAAACGATGCTATAATCATCCTTCAACATCCCCGCTTGGGCCCCAGCCTCCCCCAGGCCAATTAGGACTTTCAATAGCAGGGAGTGAGGGCAATCGGCTTCATTTCTTCTTTGCCATGAACTATGGCTTAGCACTTGGCCAAGTCATTTCCCTCTCAAGGTCTGTTTCCTCATCTGTACAATGGGGACTGGGAGAAGGAAGCTTCCTCCATTTGCTGGGTGGCCCTAGACGTGACCTGGGCTCATCCCCATTTTTTTTTTTTTTTTTTACCTGCAGAACCAAAGCTGCGATCAGAGAGGTTCTGGAAGTAAGGAGGGAGTGGGCCTCTCATTCACTCGGGCCGTGCTTAGTTTCTGTGGACCTGCCAATGTCAAATGCTGTTCCAGGCACAGGTTAGAGCAGTGAACAAAAGAGTTAAAAAAAAAACCCAAAACCTTCATGGTATTTACATTCTAGGGGAGGAGACGGGCAATAAACAAGGCAAATGGGTGACTAGAGGATGTTAGATGGTAATACCGCCAAAGAGGAAGAGGAAAGGGTCCTAGGGATGGGGACAGTTCCAAACTGGGTGGCCAGGGAAGACACCCGGAAAAGGTGACTGTGGAATAAATGCCTGACTGCAGGTATCTGGGGAAGAGATTTCCAGGCAGAAGGAAGAGCAAACTCCCAAGCCTCCAGTTCCTGCTCCCGGAGCAAGTGCAAGGAGGGACAATGAGAGAAGGGTGAGAGTGGCAGGAGGTGAGAGCAGAGGGGGTCGGGGGAGGGCCCCATGAGCATCTGGAGCCACGGGGAGCATAGGCCCTAAATCCACATGTATAAGCACTCCCAGGGTTGGGGGAAGGGGCTGGGCTTCCAGCTAGCTACATGCCTAGCCCAGTGCTCAGGCTTCCTTGGCAAGAATAAATGGGCCCATGAAGATCTGGGGGGACCTGGGTGGTCTCAGGGCCCAGGAGGGTCTGCAGGAATCCACAGAGATAAACCTGCTTCCCAGCCCAGCAGTCCCACCTGCATCCTGAAGCACGAGGCTGCTGCTCTCAGGATGACTGAGTGGAAACTCTGCCCCAGGCTCCAACATCACGAGGACTGTACATTTCACTGTCTTGTGATCACATCCCTTCCTGCTCTAAAACTTGCAATGGATTCCACTGCCTAAAGAATCCAGTCCAGTCCCCTCATGTTTAAGGCATTCCTTTTCTGGGCCTCTGCCCCTCAATACCAGACACCCCCTACAAAGGGCTCCTCTCCATCACCCAACAGAACATGCACTTCTCCACCCGGAGCCCACGCTCATGCTGCTCTGTCCACCCGCACCTCCTTCAGGGTCTATTTCTTCCTCCCAAGATTATTTCCAACTGGTAGGCAAAAGTATTAAACCAGACACAGAAAGCAATGATCATAAAAGAAAAAATAGATAAGTTAGACTGCATCACAATTTAAAACTTCTGCCCATCAGGCTGGGGGAAAAATATTTGCAAAACATATATCCAACAGAGAGCAAGCAAATCAATTTTTAAAATGGCCAAGAGATTTGAACAGATACTTCAAAGAAGAAGACCTATAAATGGACAACAAGCAGGTGAAAAAATGCTCAAAGTCATTAGTCATTAGGGAAATGCAAATTAAAACCACAATGCGATACCATGGCAAAACCACTAGAATGGCTAAAATTAAAATGACTGACATCACATAGTGGTGAGAATGGGAAGTAATCAGAATGCTAGTGCACTCTTGGGGAGAACGTACATTGGAATGAGCACTTTAGACAAAGATACGGCACTTCTTAATAAACCTAAACATATACGTACCCTATGGCCCAGCGATTCCACTCCTAGGTATATACCCGAGAGAAATGACAGTATATGTCCAGAAAGACATGCACACGAATGTCAAAGCAGCTCTCCTCCTAACAGCTCAATACCACTTGGTTCCAGTGTCCATCAGCGGCAGAATGGATATACAAACTGTGGCATGTCCACACAAAGGGCCAGTAGTCAGCAATAAAAAGGAATTACCCACACGCACAACCACGTGAATGAATCTCAGAAGCATTATGCCGAGTCAAAGAAGCCAAATGCAAAAAAGTACAAACGGCATGAATCCATCTATATGAAGTTCAAACAGTACACTTATATGTGTGCATTCACTTTTACCACATGCAAATTTTATACCAAAACTATAAAAGATAATCCTAACTAAATACTGAACTCTAGTTAACTCTAGTCATGCTGACATTCAGGGGGTGGTCTGCAAATTCCTATGAAATACATCAAAAAGTAAGGTACATTCATAGATATGTAAAGATATGTAACAAAACACATAGAGAAAAATATTGAGGGTTACTGGTGGGTGTATGGGTGTTTACTGCAAAGTTCTTTCAAGTCTTCTGTATCTTTTAAATTTTTAATAGTGAACTACTGAGAAAACAGTTCTCCCCATCCCTTAAGGCCCCTTCAGATGAAGCCTGCCTGCTGTATTAGAAGTCTTGGGTTTGCATGCAAGCTGTATGACCTCTGGCCAGTTATTAATACTTTACCTCTCTGGGCTTCAGTTTAATCACCTGTAAAAACATAATAAGCTGGGTGCTGTGGCTCACGCCTGTAATCCAAACATTTTGGGATTAAGGCTAAGGCAGGAAGGTTGTTTGAGCCCAGGAGTTTGAGACCAGCCTGGGAAATATAGGGAGACCACATCTTTACAAAAAATTTTTGAAAAATTAGCCAGGCATGATGGCGTGTGCCCCATGTAGTCCCAGATACTCAGGAGGCTAAGATAGGAGGATTGCTTGAGCCTGGAGGCGGAGGCTGCAGTGAGCTGAGATCGCCTCATTGCATTCCAGCCTGGGTAATAGAACAAGACCTTGTCTCAAAATGAATAAAGAAATAAATAAATAAAACTAAACTAAAATAAAAATAAGTAAAAACAATGTAATTGTCTTTATTTAAGAGGGTTACTGGGAAAATTTCATGAGTTGTCAACTACTTAGCACAGTGCCTGACACACTATTCAGTAAATGTTACAGTTTTTCCAACCCTCCAACCCTCCAACCCCCGAGTTACAAACGCTTCTCTTCCTCTTCCTGCTACAGTTCTCTCACTCTAAAACCTTGATTTTGGGACTAGGCACATTTGATTGACGTGACTGTGGCCCACATCTGTGTCTTGCTTGTCTTGTGCCCAACATCTGGCCCCAGGCTAACCCACAATTTCAAGTGCCCGGGAACCACGTGGCTTGGCATGGACACAGAAATAAACCACTGGAAGGACTCCTTTCCCACCCTGTGCAAAGACAATAAGGCCTAGGATCGTTCCAGGCACCTCGGAGCGCTGAGTGCTGAAGGGGCCAGCCTGAGGGCTCAGACTCAAACACAGAGGACAAAGGCCCCTAAGCCTCAGCTTTCCAGGAATTGCCCAACCGTTGTGATGCTCTTCTTCCCCTCTGGGTGGTCCAGTGTGGCTGGAACACAGGGCCCTCCCAGAGACCTGCTCAGGGCCCCCGGGAGGGTAGGCAGATGTAAGGATCTCAGGGTGGAGAGGAATCTGTAAAAGGTCAAAGGCTGCAGCCTCTTGGCTTTGAGCAATGTCTAGAAGTTAGAGAAGAATAGCTGGAGTTAGGGAAGTTTGGACCTTGAACTGGGTCCCAGAAGTAACAGGGCTCTTAAAGGACAAAGTGACATGGCATCTTCTCTGTCCAGGCCTAAGAAGGGTGGCAGAGCCAGGCAGCTGCCATAGGTCACTGGAGTTCCTGGGATTCTGTTTCCGATTGGAAAATGTCTGTGCCAAGGATGGCACTTGCGGCAGGATGGCAAAGATGGAATTGCTCAGAGTGGGTGACACGCAGGCTTTGTTTTATAGCTGTGATGACGCTTATCAACTGGCCTGGCCACAGCAGCTCCAGCTGCCAGGAACCGTCGCTAAGCCCCCCCAGCATCGGGTCAGCCGTCTGTTGGCAGAGCCGGCCACTCTGACACCCACGCCCTCCCTCTCACCAGCTGAACTCCAACTCCGCTAAGGACCCTGCAAAGGCAGAACAGGGACCTTGGATAGTGAAAGGCGTTGTTAGCCTTAGAAGCTTTGGAGCAGCTCCACCAGAAAGAGAAATTGCTCCAAAATGGGTTGTTCTCCCACTCATGGGGAACAGAGCAAAGAGCTCAGAGCAGCAGGCCCACGGGCTTCTGATCCTAAGGCTGCCACCGGACACCCACCCAGACCGCCCTGCCAGACGCAGCGCCAGCAGACACTCGGGAAAACCCAGCCCCTGGGCTACAGGACTCAACCTCTCAGCTTCTATGGGGATTTTCTCACCAGTTCCCTAAAGGAGGGCGGGAATTGGCCTTGAGTGTGCCCAGCTCCTGGCATGGTGCCTGTGTCTACATTCAGGCCTATTCAGCCTGGGGGGTAGAAGAGGGAAGCTCCGCCCCAGGGTGGATAGCTAGCCCAAGGGGCTGACGAAGTGTGGGGACAGAGCGGTGAGTATGGCAGCTTGGGGTGTGGGGCCCTGGCTAGATGCTGCCTAATAGGGGTAGGGGGAAGGCACAGAAGTTTCCCAGCTCCACGGGGTGCTGGCTTTGGGCTGCCTATGTCAGCCCCAGGAAGCAGCTCAGAGAGTTCCAATGCAGCCTCACAGTGGGAACCGAGGCCTTCCTGTATAGACTTGGCCAGAACATGCCAGGGGGTGGGGAGGTGGGAGTGTGTGCCGGAAGGGGCGGACCGGAAAAGGCCGTCACTACCCCACCTACCACCCTGACCCAAGGCAGCATGGCCTTCCAGCTTCAACAAGACAAACGGGGTCTATAGGAATGGAGAGGCCTGGTCCCTGGCCTTAGAGGGCTCTCGGGCCAGTAGAAGCTAGTGTGGCTCTGGTGATAAATGTTACAGCATGGCACAGTCCCTCCAGACAAAGCACCATGAGTACACAGAGGGAGTGCGGGGGCCGGCATGGGTGGGAGCCCTGGTGATGCCAGCCAGGGCAGCAACTGGCCTGTTTCACGTATTCATAGTCCACACCATACGGTGCCCACTGTGGGCCCCCAAATCCTGTTAATTCAGTCATCCTCACACCTGCCTGATTCAGGCTCAGAGGTTGAATTATGTCCCACGAGAAGATATGTCCAAATCCTAACCCCAGTACTTGTACATGTGACCTTATTTGGAAAAAGGATCTTTTTCTTTGCAGATATAATTTAGGGCTACTGAGATGAGATCATTCTAAATATAGAGTGGGCCCTAACTCCAATGAGAGGTGTCCCTCTAAGAAGAAAAGACACAGAGAGATACAGCTGAGGTCCGTGTGAAGGCAGAGGCAGAGACTGGAGTTACGATGCTCCAAGCCAAGGAGTGCCAGAGGTAGACAGCCACTGCCAGCAGCTGGGCGAGAGGCAGGGCACGGATCCTCCCTTAGAGCCTCCAGAAGGAACCTGCCCAGCTGAAACCTTGGTTTTGGATTTCTGGCCTTGAGAACCACAAGAAAATAAATTTCTGCTGCTTCAAGCTGCAAAGTTAGTGGTAACTTGCTACTGTAGCCCTAGGAACCGAATATACCTACCCTACCCCTAGTGGTCTCATGTAAAGATGAAGACACAGAGGCACAGAGAGGTTAAATAATTCACCAAAGGTCACATACCAGTAAGTGGCAGAACTGGGCTTCAAACCCTGGCAATCTGGCTCCAGAGTCTATGCTTCTAACCACTCTACTCTTCCGGCTCTTGAAAGTTAAAAAAAAAAAATTCATGTTTATGTATCCTGGCAAAGAAAGGGTGTTCAATAATGTTCATTATTCCACTTGGGAATACACACAAACACACACAGTGACATAGAAATATACATAGAAATAATTTCCAGAAGGCTATGTAAGATGTCATTAGAGTTATTTCAGAGAAGTTAAGGGAGTTTGTTTCAATTTTTTTATAATAATTATGCATTGCTAACATGATTTAAAGTCATCTTAAATAGGCCAGGTACAGTGGCTCATGCCTGTAATCCCAGCACTTTGGGAGGCCGAGGCGGGCAGATCACCTGAGGTCGGGAGTTCGAGACCAGCCTGGCCAACATGGTGAAACCCCGTCTCTACTAAAAATAAAAAAATTAGCTGGGTAGGGCTGCACATGCCTGTAATCCCAGCTACTTGGAAGGCTGAGGCAGGAGAAACGCTTGAACCAGGGAGGCAGAGGTTGCAGTGAGCTGAGATCGTGCCACTGCACTCCAGCCTGGATGACACAGTGAGACTCTGTCTCAAAAAGGAAAACAATCATCTTAAATAGGCCAGGCACAGTGACTTACGCCTGTAATCTCAGCACTTTGGGAGGCTAAGGTGGGAAGACTGCTAGAGTTGAGGAGTTTGAGACCAGCTTGGGCAACGTGGTGAGATACTATCTCTACAAAAAATTAAAATAATCAGCTGGGCACAGTGGTGTGCACCTATGATCCCAGCTACTCAGAAGGCTGAGGCAGGAGGATCGCTTGAGCCTAGGAGGTTGAGGCTGCAGTGAGCTGTGTTCACACCACTGCACTCCAGCCTGGGTGACAGAGCAAGACCCTGTCTCAATAGTAATAATAATAAAATAAATAAAAATAATCTTAGTTTTCTTATCTGTACAATGGAGCTGGTAATACCTGGCCCATGATAACACTTTTAATAGGTCACATTTTTCTGGATGTAGCAACCACACACGTGGTCATGCCCTGTCTCTCCCAGGGACACCTGTTGCTTTGGGGACACTGGCCAACCTAGTCCACCAGGGACATCTCATTCCCCCAAACAGGCCCTACTCACCCCAACTGCTTCTCACTTGTTACGGCAGGAGGAATGGTCTCAGGCTGGGGGCGGGGGGCAAAGCTCCCCAGAGAATGAAAACAGTTGCACCCACTATCATAACAATCTATCAAAATTTAAAAGAGAAGAAACGCTGGAGCCCAGATTCCAGCAGCCCCACTCCCCGAACACCCGCGTTTACACGTTTACAGATGGCCACTGCTGCTGCAGCATTTACTACATGGAGAAAATGGGGAAAACCAATGACCGCCACAGGAGAATGGATAAATAAAGCTGTGACTCAGTCCCCCCTGGACAATCACACAGCTGTTAAAAGGCAGGAAATGCAATAAATCAGTGGAGTGGCTATAGTAAACATTAATCTATTGTATACTTCAAAACAGCAAGTAGAGAATAGTTCGAATGTTCCCAGCATAAAGAAAAGATAAATATTTAAGGGGATGGATATCCCAGTTCCCCTGATTTGATTCTGATACATTATATGAATGCGTCAGAAGATCATATGTACACCCAAAATATGTACACCTATTATCAATAAAAGAAAAGGGCCAGGGGCCGGGTGCAGTGGCTCAAGCCTGTAATCCCAGCGCTTTGGGAAGCTGAGGGAGGTGGATCATTTGAGGTCAGGAGTTCGAGACCAGCCTGGCCAACATGGTGAAACCCTGTCTCTAATAAAAATATAAAAATTAGCCAGGTGTGGTAGGTGCCTGTAATCCCAGCTACTAGGGAGGCTGAGGCAGGAGAATCACTTAAACCCGGGAAGCAGAGGTTGCAGTGAGCCGAGATCGTGCCACTGCACTCCGGCCTGGGGAACAAAGCAAGACTACGTCTCAAAAAAACAAAAAAAAAAAAAAAAAGAAAAAGAAAAGAAAAGGGCCAGAATCAATCAATGCTACACAGATGGTTAAATCTCGAAATTCTGTTTATTGCATGAATGTTAATTTCCTGATTTTGATCCTTGTCCTTGAGAAATATCCACTGAAGTATGTGGGGTAAAGAGATAAAATGTCTGCAACTTACTCTCAAATCGTTTAGAAAAAAATTATTAGCCAGGTGTGGTGGTGCATGCCTGTAGTCCCAGCTACTCAGGAGGCTGAGGTGGGAGGATCACCTGAGCCCGGGGAGATTGAGGCTGCAGTGAGCAGTGATTGCACCACTGCACTCCAGCTTCAGTGACAGAGTGAGACCCCATCTCAAAAAACAAAAAACAAAAAGAAAAAAAGAAAAAAAATAGGGAGAAAGAGTGCAAACAAGCAAATGTGACAAAATGTTAATAATTGATTAATCTGGCGAAAGGAGTGTACAAACAAGAATTCACTGTACTATTCCTATAACTGTTCTGCAAGTCTGAAATCACGTCAAAACAGAAAGTTAGGCCGGGCGCGGTGGCTCACGCCTGTAATCCCAGCACTTTGGGAGGCCGAGGCAGGTGGATCACGAGGTCAGGAGATCAAGACCATCCTGGCTAACACGGTGAAACCTCGTCTCTACTAAAAATACAAAAAAATTAGCCAGGCCTGGTGGCAGGTGCCTGTACTCCCACCTACTCAGGAGGCTGAGGCAAGAGAATGGCGTGAATCCGGGTGGCGGAGCTTGCAGTTACTGGAGATCGTGCCACTGCACTCCAGCCTGGGGGACAGAGCAAGACTCCATCTCAACAACAACAACAAAAAAACAACAAAAAACAAAAAACAGAAAGTTAAAAGAAAACATTTTAAAAAGCAATCAAACAAAAAAAATCAACCCTAATGAGTGAAATAAGCAAATTACAGAAGGAATGAAAACATTTATGTAAAGTATAAAAAAACACGCACCACAGTTCTATATCCTGTTTGTGGATACGTGCACACACCAAACTCAGGAAGATGGCTGCCCTTGAACTGAGGAGAAAAATAGGATCAGGGAGGGGTGCGCAGGAGGTTTCAACCAGTTCCGCAATGATTTGTTTATTAAACCAAACAAAAAGATCTGAAGCAAACATGACGAAGTGATAGGAATTAACAAAGCTGAATTATGGGTGCATAGGGCACTGCAATGTTGTTCTCTAGACTTCTCTACACTTGATATTTAATTTAAAAAAAAAAAAAAAGCTCACATATATACACACACACACCCCCGGGTCCCAGAGCATGCCACAAGTCAAGGAAATGTGGAGTGGAGCAAAGCCCAGGCACCCAGGCCTGTTTCTTCTGCTAGTGCCCTGTCCCCATGACCACTCCAGCTGTTTTTTCTTGGCATTTTAAAGTCAGTTCAGAAGCCTGAGAGTCCCATGTTGGAAGGTCATCAAGATGAGTCTAGCCCCAGGAACAGATTCAACTGGCCATCCAAAGAATCAGCCCCAGGGGACTTTTTGGCCCCCCTCCCCCCCCCCCACAGCTGTTACAAGCCACCAGAGCAGAAGCCAGAGAAGGTCATTAGAGACAAAGAACAGCTGATGCCAGAAGACATCTTTCTCTGAATTTCCTGGTTCCAGGTGTAGATGTAGGCGGGAAGAGTAAGGTGTGGCCTGCAGGCATTTGGGGCTGGGAGAACTCCTCACTCCTCATTCCATGGTGTGATGAACAGATACAGGCTTCAGGCTGGGTAGGGCCTGTGATCCTTGTCAGCTCCTCCACCTCTTTGAGCCTCAGAGTCCTCTTGCGTAAAGCAGGGAGACTCTGCCACCCAACGCAAGGATTGCATGAGGATTGAATGGGACAGCATAAGTAAAGAACCCAGCCCACAGCTGACTTTTAGCAAATGGTAACTACCAAATGAGATGGGGGCTGGAGAGCCTTCCCGAACAGTTCTTGGAGGAAGCTAGGGCTGAATTAGACACAGGACAGAGCGGAGAAGGAATTCCCACTGGGCAGGGAGGTGGCTCTGAGACTATTAGGAGGCAGGTGAGCACGCAGAGATACCTGTTGGAGTATCTGGTTTGGATCAGAGATGTGCCAATAAAACACTTGTCTAGGACAATGAATAAGTAAATGAAGAGCAAAAGCCTTCCAGCCTGGCCAACATAGTGAAATCCCACCTCTACTAAAAATTTAAAAATTAGCCGGGTGTGGTGGCGGGTGCCTGTAATCCCAGCTACTTGAGAGGCTGAGAGAGGAAAATCTCTTGAACCCCGGAAGCCGATGTTGCAGTGAGCCAAGATTTAAAAAAAAAAAAAAAAAAAAGCAAAAGCCTTGATGTGTAGCAATTGCCAGTTTCCAGGGTGTAGGGTGTAAATGCTCCCACCATTGCTGAGGTCAAGCTCTCTAAAGGTTTGCACCTGGCTAGCAAAATTTCTGGATAGTTAACAATAGGCTTTTGAGAGCCTAACCCTAACACTTGTTCCCTCTCTACCATCCCTAGCAAGCAGCAGTTGTATCTGTTTGAAGACCTTTAATCACATGAGCTAGCTACCTCACCAGGCAACCTATTCTGAGAAGCAATTCTCAATTTCTATCCAGATGAAACCTGTTCCCCTGAAGTGTTTCCTCTTGTTGCTTTTTCTACATTTTATAGGGCCATGAGGACAACTCCCCCGACCCCCCATAAAGCTTCTAAACTATGTGAAGACAGTTTGTGCATCTGCCACCCTAGAGTCTTCTGTTTTCCAGCTGGAACAGTCCCAGGCTTCCACACAGCAACCCAGAGGGAAGGTTTGTCAACTATGGTTGATGCTGAGCTGGGTGTCTCCAAGAATTTCCAGATAGGGTGGTTCGTTTTTTAACAGCATTTAAAGAATCCAATTCAGTGGTTTTTTAACATAGTCACAGAGTTGTGCAACCACCACCACAATCAATTTTAGTACATATTCATCACCCCACAAAGAAACCCCTTACTCATGAGCAGTCACTCCTCCCCGGCCCTGCCCCCTTCCCTCTAGCCCAAGGCAACCATTAATCTTTCTGTCTTTATAGATTTGCCTATTCTGGACATTTCCTACCAACAGAGGCATACACTATGTGGTCTTTTGTGTCTGGCTTTCACTTGGCATCATGTTTTCAAGGTTCATCCATGTACTAGCAGCTAGTGGACTTTATCAGTACTTCTATATCAATGTTTCATTTCTTTTTACTGCCAAGCAATATCCCATTGTATGGAGATGCCACATTTGACTTATCCATTCATCAGCTAACATTTGAGTAGTTTGCAATTTGGGGACATTACAAATAATGCTGCTAATATTCATGTGCAAGTTTTCGTATGGAACATATGTTTTCAGTTCTCTTGGGTGTATATCTAGGTGTGGAATTGCTGGATTATATGGTAATTCTGTGTTTAGTATTTTGAGGAGCTACCAGATTGTGTTCCAAAGTGGCTACACCATTTTACATTCCCACCAGCAGCATATGAGGGTTCTAATTTCTCCAGCACCTTTTCAACACTTGTTATTGTCTGTCTTTTTGATTACAGCCATCCTATTGGTTGTGAAGTAGTATCTCATTGTGGTTTTGATTTGCAATTCTATAGTGGCTATTGATGTTGAGCATCTGTTCATTTTTGGCTTTTTTTTTTTTTGAGACAGGGTCTCGCTCTGTCAACTAGGCTGGAGTGCAGTGGTGTGATCATGGCTTACTATAGCCTCGACCTCCCAGGCTCAAATGATCCTCCCACCTTAGCCTCCCAAGTAGCTGGGACCACAGGCATGTGCCACCACACCTGGCTAATTTTTTATTTTTTGTACAGACAGGGTCTATGTTGCCCAGGCTGGTCTCAAAATCCTAGACTCAAGCAATCCTCCTGCCTCAGCTTTCCAAAATGTTGGGATTACAGGCACAAGCCACCAGGCCTGGCCCATTATTGGCCATTTTTATATCTTCCCTGGAGAAATGTTTATTCAGATCGTTTACCTATTTTTGAATTGGGTTTTCTATTACTGAGTTGTAAGTTTTTAATATATTCTGGATATAAGTCCCTTATCAGATATATGATTTGCAAACATTTTCTCCCATTCTATGGACTGCATTTCCACTTTCTTGAGGGTGTCCTTTGAAACATAAAAGTTTTAATCTAAGAAGTCCAATTTGTCTAGTTTTTCTTTTGTTGCTTGTGGTTTTGGCATCATACCTAAGAAACCATTACCTAATCTTAGATCATGAAAATTTGCCCATCCAAAGGACATGAACAGACACTTCTCAAAAGAAGACATTTATGCAGCCAAAAAACACATGAAGAAATGCTCATCATCACTGGCCATCAGAGAAATGCAAATCAAAACCACAGTGAGATACCATCTCACACCAGTTAGAATGGCCATCATTAAAAAATCAGGAAACAACAGGTGCTGGAGAGGATGTGGAGAAATAGGAACACTTTTACACTGTTGGTGGGACTGTAAACTAGTTCAACCATTGTGGAAGTCAGTGTGGCGATTCCTCAGGGATCTCGAACTAGAAATACCATTTGACCCAGCCATCCCATTACTGGGTATATACCCAAAGGACTATAAATCATGCTGCTATAAAGACACATGCACACGTATGTTTATTGCGGCACTATTCACAATAGCAAAGAGTTGGAACCAAGCCAAGTGTCCAACAACGATAGACTGGATTAAGAAAATGTGGCACATATACACCATGGAATACTATGCAGCCATAAAAAATGATGAGTTCGTGTCCTTTGTAGGGACATGGATGAAACTGGAAAACATCATTCTCAGTAAACTATCGCAAGGACAAAAAACCAAACACCGCATGTTCTCACTCATAGGTGGGAATTGAACAATGAGAACTCATGGACACAGGAAGGAGAACATCACATTCTGGGGACTGTTGTGGGGTGGGGGGAGGGGGGAGGGACAGCATTAGGAGATATACCTAATGCTAAATGACGAGTTAATGGGTGCAGGAAATCAACATGGCACATGGATACATATGTAACAAACCTGCACATTGTGCACATGTACCCTAAAACCTAAATAAATAAATAAATAAAAAAAAAAGAAAATTTGCCCATGATTTCAGTTCTTACATTTAGGTCTTTGTCCCATTTTGAGTTAGTTTTTATGTATGGCATGAGGTAGGGGTCTGACTTTATTCTTTTGCATGTGGATATCCCACATTGTTCCAGCACCATTTGTTGAAAGATGATTCTTTCTCCATTGAATTGTTTTGGCAGCCTTGTCAAAAATCAATTGACCATAAAATATGGAGTGGTTCTGAGCCTCCCCATCACACTGCTTTTATCCTTCTGAGTATAATGAGTATCCTTCTTTCTTTGCACTTCTGAAATGTGGAGTCCCAAATAGAAACAATACCTAGGT
This sequence comes from Symphalangus syndactylus, assembly GCF_028878055.3. Lineage (NCBI taxonomy): Eukaryota > Metazoa > Chordata > Mammalia > Primates > Hylobatidae > Symphalangus > Symphalangus syndactylus. Next base: position 24,467,525 of record NC_072430.2, read on the forward strand.
GTGCCCTGAGCAGCACAGAAAGAAGTGTGACCATCACCTCTCTAAAACTAGATACTCTACTTGTATTAACATGACCTAACATCAGTTCTTCTGTAGCTCCACAATGTTTTTGTGAAATTAATTTGGATCTAGAGGGTGGAATCACATTGTGGAGATGAATGGAGATAACAAGGCTTTATGAGATGGGTAGTAACACGGTAAATGCTGTAACCATTATAAGAATGGGTATGATATAAAGGAAATGACACTGTCTGGTTCTGTTGTTTACTATGTGACTTTGGGCAACTCACTTTCCTTCTCCAGGTTCAGCAGCTTCTTAATACAAATAGTAGGTTGGATCAGATCTGGGATGGCAAGTAGGTTGAACTTCCTATGTGAACCCCAGTTGACTGACAGCAGCTGCCTAGACTGTTATGTTGAAGGCTCGACTAAAAGAATGCAGGGATCTACTAGTGATGTCTGCCACGGGCTCTGCCTGGGAGAGCAGCAGCAGCTGTGCTAGGTATTTCCTGAGCATGGATCAGACCAAGGACTAAGGTTCCTTCCAGCATTATGAATTCCACAATTCTGTGACTCAACCGACCCTTGGCTAGCTGCCACCTGAAGGCTTCTCTTCCAAGCCAGGCTGGCCCTGCCCCAGTGAACAGCCTGGGAGAAGGCAGGCGGCCAGGCTGGCTTCTCCATGGCTTTGTGTCTGCCAGATCATTCTTCCTAGACGTGTGTGAAGCTAAGCCACAGCTGCTTCCTAGTTCCACCTCTGGCCCAGGCTTTCGTGCATACAGAAACTAAAACACAGTTCCAGGCTGAACTTGGAGGTCCCATGGGGATGGAAGAGAAGTAGTAGTTTCAGAACTAGGATCTCTCACACATGCACAAAGCACAAACACTCAACAAATGCCTCCAGCCTATTTCCAGGGGCTAAATAAGTGTACAAGGCCCTGGCAGTTTCTCACCGATGCTTGTGGCTCCAAGAACAGTGTCTGGAAAATCTTGTGAGAAAGTTCCCTGGGTTTCTCCTCCCTTGGGAAACCAAAAGACCTTCGATTAGGAGGTGGGGAAGAGAGTGCAGCCTAAGACCCCCGACCCTTGGTGGGTCAGCCCCAGGAAGAGGGGACAGGCTCTATGGGCCCCTGCCCACAGCCTCTAGCAGGGGAAGTCAGTTTGGGCAGGTCTTCCGGACCTCGGAAGCGCTGAGAGCAGGCCAGACTGCCTCAGCTCACACGTCACAGCCCACATCAAGGGGTCTGGCAGGTCAAAGACCTTCCAACTTTCCAGATCTGTGTGCGCTGCAGGCCTTCTGTCACTTAGTGTGTGTCCAGCACTCTCCAGCTACCAGTCTTGCCTTCCTGATTCCAGCTAGGTGCCCCGCTGTCCCTACTGGGCTCCACCTGCCCACACTGACCGCAACGTGTGGAGGCCTGGTGGAGCTGGCAGAGACAGCCAGCTTCAGCCCCAGGCCCTTCTGGTGGTGGCTCCCACCACGACAGACCCACCCCAGGCCCCTGCTCAGCCACTGTGGTTGACGACTCGTGGCTTTGCTCTGTTGGGCCTCTAGTCCCAGCTGCTCTGTCTTCTCCTTGGGCTCTGCTCTTGCGAACCCTGTACACCTCCAGCCTCCTAGGAACCTGGACTGAGTTCCTCCACCCTCCCTCCCTCTGGAATCTTCTCTGGTTCAAAGGTCCTAGCCACTTTGCCTATCTGGGTCATCCAGGTCTAAGCTGACTCAGCCTGCCTGTCCTGCTGACCCCACCACCTGTTCTGGGCAGGTCTGTCCACTCCCGCCAGGCCCGAGCTCACAGGTGACAGTACCAATCCTGTCCCCGGTACTGCATGCAATTTGGCCTTCAGTCATCAACCAGAGCTATGCAGCCTCGTGGTTTAAGCATGGGCTTGAGAACCAGGCAGCCTGGGTTAGAATCCCAGCTCGGTGGCTTCACAAGTGACTCAGCCTCTCTTTGCCTCAATTTGCTTATATTTAAAATGGCAAAGATAAGCATGCCTACCTGAGGAGTTTGCTATAAAGAGTTCAGGACAGTGCCTGGAGTCCAGGAAGCATTCAGTGATGTTAGTATCCACCGTTCATTCGCCCAGTAAGTATTTATTCAGCACTTACTATGGGCCCAGACCCCACTCTGGGCTTAACGTCTTAATAATTACAATAACAGTCATATGAAAGAGCAGCTGACATCCCCCCACCCCAAGATCCCCAGAAACTTCACTGAACATGGAGATAGTTATGGGAAAAGACAGGATGTAGGGGCCAATGTCTTGGCTGGGACTGAAGCTGGAGGCAGCAAGGACACAAGAACCAGGTCACCAAGGGCAACGGGCAGGCCCTGAGCACACCTGTCACATATATTGGGACAAGCTGAGGCCATCTCTGCAAGGACAGACCCCTGGGAGGGGGCCTGGGAGGCTGGGGGACAGGGTGGGAAGGGGGCCCTCCCCTGTAGAGGGGAGCATTGTCTGTAATGGAGAAAAGAAGAAAACGAGACATACTCACTAGGGCTACAGAATTAGCAAGTGGCAGAGCTGGGATATGAACTCTTTTGTACCTTTGGAATTTGAACCGTGTGACTATATCGCGTACTCAAAAAACAATTAAAACAACTTGAAACTTTGAAAAATAAAGTTTCCCTTAAGAGTATTCATATGTGGCACAGAGTTGGGCTGTGTACAGGCGTATTTAGAGAACTCTGCACTCTTGTTCTGGCTAAGACCGCACAGTGTAGGCCATTTCCCTTCTAGAATAGACCTCAAAGAGATACTTTTAAAATGCAAATGAAGCTTAACGGACAAAGATGTTCACTGCCCACGTGACTTGCAGTTGTGGAAAACTAGAAACAAACAATACTGCCTGTAACATGCTGGTCTCCCCCAAACTCAAGCTTTGGGTTCCGGTGTCTGGCCCATCTACCACTGTGTGCCCAAGCCCGGCCCACAGTGAATAAGGGCTCAAGAAAAAGTGTTCAACAATGGAGTGGTTAAGGAAATATTAGTACCATATGAAACTGGCAACATCCAACCATTTTTGACCTATAAAGAAAGCAATTTGGGATGTTCAGCCTCATACAAACAATGGAATAATATATAGCCATTAAAAATAGTCCCTAAGGGCCAGGCATGGTGGCTCATGGCTGTAATCCCAGCACTTTGGGAGGTCAAGGCGGGCAGATCACCTAGGTCAGGAGTTTGAGACCAGCCTGGCCAACCTGGCAAAACCCTGTCTCTACTAAAAATACAAAAATTAGCCAGGTATGGCCAGGTGTGGTGGCTCACGCCTGTAATCCCAGCATTTTAGGAGGCCGAGGCAGGTGGATCACGAGGTCAAGAGATTGAGACCAACCTGGCCAATGTGGTGAAACCCGTCTCTACTAAAAATACAAAAAAGTCGGGTGTGGTGGCGGGTGCCTGTAGTCCCAGCTACTTGGGGGGCTGAGGCAGGGGAATCACTTGAACCCAGGAGGCAGAGGTTGCAGTGGGCCAAGGTCGCACCACTGTGCTCCAGCCTGGGTGACAGAGCAAGACTCCGTCTCAAAAAAAAAAAAAAAAAATTAGCCAGGCGTGGTGGCATGCACCTGTAATCCCAGCTACCCAGGAGGCTGAGGCAGGAGAATCGCTGGAACCTGGTGGCAGGAGGGCAGAGGCTGCAGTGAGCCAAGATTGTGCCACTGTGCTTCAGTCTGGGCGACAGAGCAAGACTCTGTCTCCAAAAAAAAAAAAAAAAAAAGTCCCTAAGGCACTCACTTATAGCTGGTGGAAGCATAAATTAGTAGAGCCTTCATGGAGGGCAATTCAGTAACTTCTATCACAATTGCAAACACATAGGCCCCTTGACCCAGCAATCGTGGGAACTTATAAGTACAGTTGCATACATGCAAAATGATGCATAGACAAAAGTACTTACTGGATTCAGGGGAGCATTTTCTGTAATGGAGAAAAGACTGGAAACAACCTAAATGTCCATCAATAAGGGACCAGGGAAAAGAATGGAATACTACACAACTGTAAGAAGAATCATGAGAATACCTTCTGTGTACTGACATGGAAAGATTCCTAGGGTGGGTGTGTGGTTGAAGGACAAAAGCAACGTAGGAAATATTAGTACCATATGAAACAACCCAACCACTAAGTGGTTAAGGAAATATTAACCACTTACATACATATAGAACAGTATGTATACTGTACTCCCTTGTTGGGAAAAAAAAAGAATAATTATTTGTATTTGCATAAAGAAACTCTGGAAGAAGACACAGGAAACTAGTGTCAGGAAGGGGTATAAACAGGGACATGAAGGGACCAGGTGGGAAGACTTCTTCACTGTACATCTTTTTCGTTATATATTAAATCCTATGAGCATATTACCTACTCAGAAATAAATTATGTTTCCAGAGTTTACCATTTACTGTGTGCCATGCATTGCTGTTGCTGGTTAACGTACATGAACCAATTTAATCCTTTAAAAGAATGCTATAAGGTTACTCTGGTTATCATTCCCATCTTAGAGAGGAAGAAACATAGTCATTAGGGCTACAGAATTAGCAAGCGGCAGAGCTGGGATATGACATGGCAGTTTCTTTCTTTCTTTTTTTTTTTTTCTGAGACAGTCTTGCTCTGTCGCCAGGCTGGAGTGCAGTGGAGCTATCTCAGCTCACTGTAACCTCCACCTCCCGGGTTGAAGCGATTCTCCTGCCTCAGCCTCCAGAGTAGCTGGGACTACAAGCGCCTGCCACCATGCCTAGCTAATTTTTGTAGTTTTAGTAGAGACAGGGTTTCACCACGTTGGGCAGGATGATCTCGATCTCTTGACCTCGTGATGTGCCCACCTCGGCCTCCCAAAGTGCTGGGATTACAGATGTGAGTCACTGCTCCCGGCTGAACCCTGGCAGTTTTTTGAGTCAATAGTCTATGTTTCTAATCACTGCCAAATTCCTACTGATGAATGCTTATGATATAAACATTACACATCACAGACACACAATAGGCGAATGGAGAGATGGAAGGACAGATCTTGTCCATGGCGTGGAAGACAATGCTGTCAAGCTATCAATTCTACACAAACCATCTACAGAATCAGTGTGATTCCAGTTAGAATCCCAAAGGTGTGTGAAAAGGCAGAGGGAGATGAAAGGAGCTGAGAAGATCCAGGCTGCACTTGAAGAGGGGGTAGGAGTTGTTCTGCAAGATATCAAGGCTTATGATAAAGCCGAAGTGATTAAGATGGCGTGGCATTAGTGCAGGGACAGACACACAGGTCAGTGGAACAGAAAAGTCCAGAAATAGAGCCACACATTTACAGTCACCTGATTTCTGCACAGCCGCAATAGTAGCACATGAGGAAAGGACAGTCTTGTCAATAAAGGGTGTTGAACAACTGAGTATCCAACTGAGGGAAAAATGAAGCCTGGTCCCTTCTTCACAACTTAAAAAATGAGTTCCAGCCTGACCAACATGGTGAAACCCGGTCTCTACTAAAAAATACAAAAAAACGTAGCCAGGTGTGGTGGCATGTGCCTGTAATCCCAGCTACTCAGAAGGCTGAGGCAGGAGAATCGCTTGAACCCAGGAGACGGAGGTTGCGGTGAGCCGAGGTCACGCCACTGAAATCCAGCCTGGGCGACAGAGCCAGACTGTCTAAAAAAAAAAAAAAAAAAAAAAAAAAAAAAAAATCAGTTCCAGGTAGACTGTGTCCTAACTACTTAAAGGTGGAAGGCAAAACAAAAAAGCTTCTAGAAGAAAGTAAAGAATGTCTTCATAATCTGATGGTAGAGAGACTTCTTAAACAGTATGCACGTGCGTGCACGCACACACCCACACCCGCCAATCTTAAAAGAAAGGACTGATAAAATTGAATGCAGTAAAACAAAGACTTCCTGTTCTTCAAGACATCATTAGGAGAATGAAAGCTTGCCCGGGAGGCGGAGGCTGCAGTGAGCCAAGATCACACCACTGCACTCCAGTCTGGGCGACAGAGCGAGACCCTGTCTCAAAAAAAAAAAAAAAAAAAAAAAAAAAAAAAGAGAAGAAAAGAAAAAAGAATGAAAGCACAAGCCCTGAGTGGGAGAAGATATTTTTACACACACACACCCAACAAAGAGCTCATAAGCACATTGCACACACCCATAAGGAAAAGACAAGACAACGAATAGGGAAATAAGCAAGAGACTTGACCCGGCGCTTCTTATGGTGGATCTCCACATGGCAGTGAGCATGTGAAGATTCTCAACAGCATGAGGATCAGGGACTCGTAAATTGAACAACAAGAGCCCATCTCCATGGGTGTCACGATGGAGGCTGACACTATCAAGGCCTGGGGAGGATGCGGAAGAACCAGAGCTCTCCTATTCTGCAGGTGTGAGTGGAAACTGAAACATCTGTGGCGGTTCATCCTGAGATGAAGTGATTTCTTTCTCCTTCTTTGCACTTTTCTGTACACTCCACATTTTACAATAAATGTGTACTATAATGACAATTAAAAAAACAGGTGAAGACTTCTGGGGGAACAATAAAAATGGGAGAATAGACACCCAGGCATGAGTCTTCCCAGATCAATGTGCTCGTCAGAGCCTCTCACATACAAGATAGCAGAAGGTGTAGGCATCTGAGAAGACCATGAAAGACCCCCTGCCTGGCTACCCCTCGGCTGCCCTGGACAAACTCAGGGGAAGGAGCTCTGTCCCTAAGGAACAAACCCATTCCAACCTCTCCTCACTTGTCCGTATACTTTCTTTTTTTCTTTTTTTTTGAGATTGAGTCTCATTCTGTCACCCAGGCTGGAGTGCAGTGGCGCGATCTTGGCTCACTGCAACCTCTGCCTCCTGGGTTCAAGTGATTCTCCTGCCTCAGCCTCCCGAGTAGCTGGGATTACAGGTGCCTGACAACCATGCCCAGCTAATTTTTGTATTTTTAGTAGAGACGGGGTTTCACCGTGATGGCCAGGCTGGTTTCGAACCCCTGACCTTAAGTGATCCACCCACCTCAGCCTCCCAAAGTTTTAGGATTATAGGCGTGAGCTGCCGTGCCCAGCCCCATTTACTTTCTATGAGCCTAAGTTTCCTCATCTGTTAAAAAAAAAAAAAATGACTGACTCAAAGGATATAATTTTTTTAAATGGGGAACATCATTCTCATACCCCTAGGGCTGAGATGCTGGGCAGATCAGATACAATCGTTTTGTGGAGGGGTTTTATAAACTCAAGAAGGCTATCTCTATGGATAGCCACACATATGTAAATATACATAAAACAAGCCCAAAAGAACCAAGCTGATTTCAAACATTATTTTTTGGCTGGTGGGGTTTTCCTAGCTTCTGGTCTAGCCAGTGCTATCCGATAGAATTTTGTCATTGCTGGAAATTCTCTTTACCTGTATCATCCAGTATGGTCACCACAAACCATATGTGGTTATTAAGCACTTGAAATGAGGCTACTGCCACATTTTAAAAGAAAATTTTTATTTCCGTAAGTTTTTGGGGAACAGGTTGTATTTGGTTACCTGGGTAAGTTCTTTAGTGGTGATCTCTGAGATTTTGGTACACCCATCACCTGAGCAGTGTACACTGTACCCAATTTGTAGCCTTTTATTCCTCACTTCCCTCCCACCCTTTCCCCCAAGTCCCCAGAGTCCATTGTATTATTCTTATGCCTTTGCATCCTCATAGCTTAGTTCTCACTTAGGAGTGAGAACATACGATGTTTGGTTTTCCATTCCTGAGTTACTTCACTTAGAATAATGGTCTCCAGTTCCATCCAGGTTGCTGCGAATGCCATTAATTCACTCCTTTTTATGGCTGAGTAGTATTCCATCATATATAGAGAGAGAGACCACAATTTCTTTATCTACTTGTTGACTGATGGGCATTTGGGCTGGTTCCATATTTTTGCAATTGTGAATTTTGCTGCTATAAACATGCGTGTGCAAGTATCTTTTTTGTATAATGACTTCTCTTCCTCTGGGTAGATACTCAGTAGTGGAACTGCTGGATCAAATGGTAGTTCTACTTTTAGTTCTTTAAGGAATCTGCACACTGTTTTCCATAATGGTTGTGCTACTGCCACATTTTAATTAATTTAACTTGTAAAATAGCTACATGTGACTAGTGGCTATCACACTGGACAATGCTGATCTAGACTTTTCTAAAGTTTACATCTTTTCAGCGTATATGTGAATTCATGTGGTATTTGTGGGATTTGTTTTCAAATAGAAGGAAAAAAGAAATAAAGAGGAAAATTATATGCGTGTTGAGTGTTAGTACCTTTGGCCACCACCCTGTTTGGAAAGTTCTTCTGGAAAGCAAATCCAGTCCTGTGCCATCTGTTGCAGTGTTTGCCGGCCCCTCCTCCTGGGAGCTTTCACGGGAGGCTGGGACATGTCAAGGCCACTTCCTGGACCAGGTCTTTGCCTGAGATGAGCCTCCTGAGTCTCGTCCCCTCCAAGCTCCCTGGCCTTCAAGAGCCTCCCAGCTCCCATGCCCACTTCCCTTCGGCTGCCTTCTCCTGCCCAGGGATGGCCCAGGCTGGGAAAATGAGCAAGAGGGCAAGAGGCTCAGACGGCTCTGAGGAGACCACCCCTCCTCTAAGAGTACCTGCAACCTGTGGCAGCCCACACATTCCACTGTGGCCCCGTGACCCCTGCCTCTGTCCTGCCTGCTGCTTACTCAGCAGTTCCTCATCATCTGGGGTTGAGTGGGGGACATTAGGGAGGAGACGGCAGCCTCCCCCTCCCCTGCTGAGGCTGAGGAGGGAGAGGGAGAGGGGAGGAGTTGCACCATGGTAGACATGACTTCCCCCAGAAGGAGAGACAAGGAGCCTGGGTGCCCTGCCTTCCACTCTGAGGCTGGCCTTTCAGTGTCTAAAATGAGATGACCCCATAGGATTAGTTGTGAGGACCAGAAGGACTAAGGCATCTAGAGCTTAACAATGGCTCAGTAAAGAGTGGCTGTGGACATTACTCATCCTGGGCAGCTCTGGGTGGTACAGAAAACACTGTATCCTGAAAAGTTAGCTGGGGTCTATTCTAGCCTGTTGCTGTTAGCTTGCTGTGTGACCTTAAGCAAGTCTCCCTCCCTCTCTAAGCCTAGGTTCTCTTAGCAGTAAGATAAGAGAAGGGAGTCACGCCTGTAATCCCAGCACTTTGGGAGGCCAAAGCAGGTGGATCACTTAAGGTCAAGAGTTCAAGAACAGCCCAGCCAACATGGTGAAACCTCGTCTCTACTAAAAATACAAAAATGAGCCTGGCATTGTGGCATGCGCCTGTAGTCCCATCTACTCAGGAGGCTGAGGCAGGAGAATTGCTTGAACCCAGGAGGCAGAGGTTGTAGTGAGCCGAGATCACGCCACTGCACTCCAGCCTGGGAAACAGAGTGAGACTCAGGCTCAAAAAAAAAAAAAAAAGATAAGAGAAGGGAGACTTGCCTCCACTTACTTCTTCACGGGCTTACTGGGGGGAGGGGTTTAAAATAACTAGAGGGGGCGGGAGTTGTGCTTTGGCAGAGTGAACCACTGTTTCTACACTAGGGAGGAGGTCAGAACGCACTGCAGGTTCTCCATAGCTGCCCTTTCACAGGCACTGCCAGCGTCATGAGGGTGCAGGCCAAGGACAGCAGCCCTGACATGCAGGAAACTACATCAGCGTCACATTGCTTCCACCCCCTGGTGACACTGAGTCACCCTGCAACCCACCTAACAGTTGCTGTGACCACATTTCCTCTGCTGGGGAATAAGCGTGTCATGTGCCCACCCCAGGCCGACTACAGTCCTGACGCTTCTTGACAGGGGCCGCCTGCCAGGCCCAGGTACCCTTGCAAAGCCAAGTGGATTTGGCATCCCCAGCTAGAAATTCCACCACCAGGTTTTTGTTCCCTGTTAACATATATGTCCACCTGCCCCCATCAGATTTTAAAGCATGCAAAGTCCCTTGTGCTAAGGCATGAAGTCACTGTGGGTGAGTTTTCAAGAGTGAGAGGTTAGAGGAAGCTGAGGACACTGGCTGTCATAGACTGAATGTTCGTGTCCCCTGAAAGGATCGGATTTCAACATATACATTTTTCAGGGACACAGACCTTCCACCTATGACAGGGCTTGGTGTCTAGTGACTGGACCTCGCCAGACACAGAATCTGCTGCTGCCTTTATCTTGGACTTCTCAGCCTCCAGAGCCACTGTTTGTAAGCCACCCCATCTGTGTTATTCTGTTACAGTAGCCCAAGCTGACGAAGACACTGGTGAATTTACTTTGGGGACAATAGGGAGGCAATGAGGAGGTAAGATGCTGTAAGGAGGAGTCCTGAGGCATGACAGGCACACCCATCTCATCCAGGTTACAATGACCCCCAAAGACTCCAAGGACAGTGACTGTAGGGTGGGACTTTGCCAGCAGATGACAAGAGAGAGACTGGTGGGTGGGGCTGGATGCACCTTTCTGCGCCTCCCAGGTTCTTCACCTGGGTTGTCCACATACAACCAACTTGGGGAGAGGACGGGGAGGTCATCCCCCCAGTGGGGCTTGGAAGGTTGCAGAGGTTCCAGCAGCATCCCTTCCAGGATCCAGGCACACGTGGATGTAGAAAAGGCAGTAGGGCCCCAGAACCTTGGGATAAAGCACGGAGATGCAGGGAGTTCAGGGGCTAGGGCAGAGGCTCTGGACTCAGAGAAACCTGGGTTCAGGTGGCTGAATCCACTGAGAAGTGGCCACAGCTCTGCTATTGCTAAGAGCTTTGATCAAGTCATTTGCTGTGCCTCAGTTTCCTCACCTGTAAACTGGGCATTGTAGTCTCAGCCTCAGGGGGCTATGACTATTAACTGATAAACAAAACAAAACAAAACAAAAACTTGACCCTGAGTAAATGCTCAAGACATAATCACTGAGATTATTAGTGTCAAATCCGTGAAAGTCAAAAAGCCCTGCTTTTTATTTACCTTGATTGATACACTACTCCCTACAAGAGTCTTTCTGTTAGAAGCACAGAAAATAAAATATTAGAATTGACCACTACCTTTCTTGGAAACTGTCCTTTCCAACCCTTCAATGTCACTGAAGGTGAGAGGGGACCAAGGCCCCAAGACCGGAGGGATAGTGCATATCCCAAGGATTTGTGCATTTTCAGGAAAGACCATAGCTAAGATGGGGCACTTCCCAACCCAGAGGCATGAGCTGCTGATGGTAGAAGTGTGCACAGTGCAGGGGAGAGGTTAGGGGCAGATTTATCTACACGAGGTAGATATAGTTGATTCTCATCATTCATTGTGGTTTTGTTTTGTAAAGTCACTATGAACACTGAGCAACTACTGAATCGTTGCTCCTAGGGGAAATACAAAGTTAGGTTCCTGCAAGCCTCTGGTCACAACATTTTTATCAACCAATCAATACATAACCTTGTTTTATGTGTGTCTCTGTTGAAGGGCGCCTTATTAAATATATAATCTTGATTCATTGACACTGAACTCACAGCAACGGAACTAACTCATGCCTGAATAAAGCTTATCTAACACACATATTTTCTCTGTAAGGCACATCACAGCCTTCTTGCACTTAGGAACACAAGGCAGCCCTTGAACACTATGCTTCAGAGCCTAAAAAGTGAAACCACCAAAAAAAGCATGAAAATGAGAAAACATGACACAAAATAGACCTCGACAAGGACACTTGTTTGCAGCACGGGAGCTGAAGCAAAACAGTGTCGCCCTGTTCAACCTCAGCTGGGAATGTGCCCGTCGGACAACTCGAATATTTCATCACTCTGCCTCCGTCCTTGAATGGCTTCGAAAGTGTTGATCTGGGGCTTACAAATGCATTTTAGCAAGTAGGCTGATTTGCAAACACAGAATCTGTGAACAATGAGAATTGACTGTAAATATCCCTTTTTTAGGCTGGTATCAATCATAGCCAACCTGGACATGAAGCCTATCTCAGAGCAGGGGGATCTCCACCAGCCGGCCTGGATTCTGGGGGCTGCTGTAGCATTTGAACCGGGACCCACTATACCTCCCTCCTTGGAGCCCAGGCCAGGCACCAGCTCAGGTCAGGCACCAGCTCACCGTGGGCCGTGTAGCTCAGAGGCTGCTGAGCCATCACCTCTGTCAGCTTCCATCAGAGGCAGAGGACAAATTTGGGAGGAAAAGGGGCTATTTGTGGCAGCTGCATGGGGTTCCTCTGCCAGCCCCAAAACTGGAGTGTGTCCTGCGAACTGCTCACCGAGGCCTCTCCCCATCATGTCATGCACACATCATGAAGCTGTACATTTTCGTGCCTACTGCGAAGTGCCTACTGTGCGGGGCTGCTGTGCTACACACTGCTCACACTCCACCCGGGACACAGTGCAGCCCTGTATCTCCACACTGCGTGAATGGAAGAAGCAATGATCAGAGAGTTCTCACAGTAAGCAAGGGCAGACCTGGCTCTGGGGACCTGCCCCCCAGTTCCCAGATGATCATGCCGTCCACAACCCCACGGGGTCACAAGAGGCAGTGCAAACTGTGAGTGGAGTGGACAAGGGGGTGTGGAACCGGGGCCCTTCAGAAGACCATGGAAACAACGCCTACTACATTCTTGACTCTCTTCTAGGTCTTTACATGCGTCCACTCATGTAATACACAGCAACTCTGAATTAGAGGCTGTCATTTTACAGATAAGGAAACTGAGGCAGAGAGTGGAACGTGAACCCCAGCAGTTTGCTCCAGGGCTCACAGCCCTGACCACCACACCATACTATTCTACCACTCAATGTCCACATGTCCAGATAGCTACACTCAGCCACGATGGCCATCTCCCTGGGAGTGAGGAGGTGGGAGGGAATAAAGGCGGCCTCCCAGCCCCGACAGGGCACACCCATCTCCCGCCGGGCTCCATTCACTCAGCCTCCTCAGTACACTCCAGTGAGCCCTCCTGTCCCTGAGCCCACCTTTCCCCTCCTTGACGCCGAGGCCTTAGTCCAGGCACCAGCCCTGACCTGGACCCCCCAGCAGCCCCCTTCCACGCCCCTCTCCCTGAGCTGCCCCCACATCCTTCTTCACATAGCAGCCCAAATGCAAGCCTGCCCGCGTGGCTCCACTATGAAAAAATCTACATGCAAACATTTGTTAGTGCCTGTATTTGTCATCGCCCAAAACTGGAAACCACCCAAACAGGCCTGAGCGGAGAAGGGATAAACACACTGGTAGATCCACACAATGAAATATTCTCAGCTACAAAGAGGAACGGACTCCCGAGTCACACAACAACCTAGGCAGACCTCAAATGCATGTGGCTGAGAAAAAGCCAGGCACATGTTGACACACTGTGATTCCATTCACAGGACGTTCTCGAAACGGCAGAATGTAGGGATGAAGCAGAAACGAGGGGGTCTGGGGAGGAAGAGGCCCTGACTACAAAAAGGCCCAGGGGGCTTTTGGAGGGTGATGGAATTTTCTGTCTTAATTGCAGTGGCAGTTGCATGGCTGTTTGTCAAAACGTGCAGAAATGTACACTAAAGAGAGTGACTTTTACTCCGTGTAAATTATAGTTTGTTACAGCTCCCATCACATCCCCCCAAAAGATATAGTCCTATAGCACCCCAGAAAGTGACCTTATTTGGAAATAGGTTTGTTGCAGATGTAACGCTAAGACGAGGTCCTATTGGAGTAAGCTGGGCCCTAAATCCAAAGCAACTGATGTCCTTATAAGAAAGGGAGAAATGGCTGGGTGCAGTGGCTCACGCCTGTAATCCCAGCACTTTGGGAGGCTGAGACGGACGGATCATGAGGTCAGGAGATCGAGACCATCCTGGCTAACACAGTGAAACCCCGTCTCTACTAAAAATACAAAAAAAAAAATTAGCTGGGCATGGTGGCAGGCGCCTATAGTCCCAGCTACTTGGGAGGCTAAGGCAGGAGAATGGCGTGAACCCAGGAGGCGGAGCTTGCAGTGAGCCGAGATCGCACCCTGCACTCCAGCCTGGGCGACAGAGCGAGACTCTGTCTCAAAAAAAAAAAAAAAAAAAAAAGATGGGGAGAAACACAGACAGACACAGAGAGAACACCCCCAAGTGACAATGGAGGCTGAGAATGGAGAGGTACAGCCACGAGCCAAGGGACCCCAGGGATTGCCTGGGCCACCAGAAGCTTGAAGGATCCTCCCAGAAGGCCTTTGGAGGGAGAATGGCTGTAACTTGATTTCAGACTTCTGGCCTCCAAGGCTTTGAGAGAATAAATTTATATTGTTTTAAGCCACCCAGTTTGTGGCACTTTGTTATGGTAGTCCCAGGAAACTGAGGCACAGCTCAGTTTTAATTAATTTATTTATGAGACAGAGTCTTGCTCTGTCACCAGCCTGGAGTGCAGTGGCACCATCTTGGCTCACTGCAACCTCTGCCTCCCAGGTTCAAGCGATTCTCCTGCCTCAGCCTCCCGAGTAGCTGGAACTATAGGCACACGCCACCACGCCCAGCTAATTTTTGTATTTTTAGTAGAGACAGGGTTTCACCATGTTGGCCAGGATGGTCTCCATCTCTTGACCTCAGGATCCACCGGTCTCGGCCTCCCAAAGTGCTGGAATTACAGGCTTGAGCCACTGTGCCCGGCCCATTTATTTTTTTTGAGACAGGGTCTCACTCTGTCACTCAGGCTGGAGTGCAGTGACGTGATCTCGGCTCACTGCAACCTCTGCCTCCTGAGCTCAACTGATCCTCCGGCATCAGCCTCCCAAGTAGCTGGGACTACAGGCATGCACCACCATGCCCAGCTAATTTTTAAAAAATTTTTAGTAGAGACGGGGTTTTGCCATGTTGCCCAGGCTGGTCTCAAACTCCTGAGCTCAAGTGATCCACCTGCCTCGGCCTCCCAAAGTGATGGGATTACAGGCGTGAACCACCTCGCCCAGGCAATAGCTCAGTTTTTTAAATGGGGGAAAAATTCCTGCCTACAGTCTCCATTGCCCCCAGGATACGGCCCAAGAGCCTCTGTGATCTGGTCCCCTCTCCTGTCCATCCAGCAGATTGTCAATGACAGGCACATGGAGCCTGCAGCAGCCCCTCCACCCCCACCACGAGTTTACCTGGGAAACTCCCAGGCATGGCTTTGCGTGGCTCTCATGCCGCAGGAAAAGTTTCCCCAGATGCCACCCCAGTCTGAGCAGGATGCCCTTCAGCCAGCCGGGGACCTCCGGCGCTCCATAGGACCATCCTGCACCCTGTGGCC